>NC_052026.1:12941720-13241720 GCF_015832195.1 Motacilla alba alba
ACACTATAAGAAAAAAAAAAAGAGGAAAGGAGAAAAAAAAAGCCCAGAATATTGGGATTTTATTTTTTTGCTCGTGACTTTCTCCCTCGTGTTGGTAATTTACATCTAAGCAGCAAATTTAAATGACCCTGGCCTTATTAACCTTAAAAACAAATATGCACATCCCCAAAAAACCCAAACCATAGTGCCTTTAGTAGAATACTCAGATGTTTCATTAGTTAGCCAAATTACAGTCATTCAGTAAATATTCTGATAGTGAATTATTTAAAATTGTGTTTATTTGCTTGGTTGCAAGCTAATTGGAATAGTTGTATGGTGATCTTCCAGTTTATCATGGTTCTGTTCATGGATTCTTAACTTTAAGGGGTTGGGAACAGGGAGAGAAGATGCATGATTTGCCTTTCTCTCATCATGGGTAAACAATAGGGTGGGAAAGATATTTCAGAACTTTATGCTAATGCAAGGTCATGAGATGGAAAAATTTGGAACTGCTTCTAGTAGCTGTATTTATTGATCTATTTAAATTCTGCTATGTCCTGGCACATTTCACATTTCCTGTCTGCTTAATCCAGATACATTCTTTGCATCTCAAATCGGGACAACTGTCAACTTTTAATAAATGTTTTTGTAACAGATACTTCAAACATCTTTAAACATACCAGATTTTGAGTCATAATGCTTGATTTCATTCCCCCACCCCTGTTTTTTGTTTTTTTTCTTTTGCCATGTAGCTTGGCCCTTGTTTGAAAATGGTTCCAATTTCTAATTGAATGTTAACTTGTATTCCTGTGAAGGACCAAATGCAGTACATAAGGAGAGTTTGTACATCACATATCCAAAATGCAGCCTCTCCTGTGCTGAGGTGTAGACATCTCCACTTCTCTTGGTAGCAGTGCTGGATCCTTTCATAGCTGGAACTCAGGAGCACACCTGGGTGTGAGGATCTAAAGCAGAATTTCCCCAACACCCTGCTTGTAGCAATGTTACTATTGCAAGAAGTACCGTGGGATCATTAGTGACTTTCAGGATCTGTGTTGCATCTGACCAGGAGGATGTCATTTCTGGCAGTGTGGTACCTCTTAGTGTCACGCTGTCCAGTTAATTTAGTGCTTGCTGAGGGCTTGTATTGGCTACTGACCTAGGCTGTGTGTGCTCAGCATGTGCAAATGAACTGTTGGAATTGGTGTTTTCATGGTGCAGGAAAAATTTAGTAGGATGCTTTCATCTCTGCATTTATACAGATTAGTGAGAAGAAGCAATGCTGAGATGCAACCTGGCAGTTTGCCCCCTCCTCATATCATGTGATAGAGCACTTACTTGGATTTAAAAAATGGCTTTATTTATTTATTTGAAGCTCAAATGTAGCTTTTGCAAAGCATAACTCCTGTTCTGTTTTGTAACTTTTTTTAAACCATTACAAGTAATGTATGGACCTTATAGGAGAGGATTTGGAGTTTTCCAGTACCTTTATCATAGCTCTGAAATGAAAGATTTGCAGGGCTGTGCTGGAATTTCAAAGTGGAATTGATTATACACAGAAGTGAACCTGGTTCATCTATGTTGCATTTAAGGGGAAAAAAAAAGTTGTCAAAAATTAACAAGAAGATAAAAAAGATTTCTAATATACGAGCACCATTTTGTATAGTAGCAGTATAAGACCATCATTTGGAGGGGAGAGTAATTATTTTTACATATTTATTTTTAAAGCAATCCAGTTTTCTCAGTGGACCTTGGTGTGACCTTCTAGTGCCTCTGTGGAAATTGGCAATGGAAGCTCTTGGCTTTGGGAAGCCCTGCTCACAGCCATACAGGGGGGTTGTTGAGGGGAGTTCTCACTGATGGCAGAAGCTTTCAGTCCCAGTGTTGCAGTGGAGTTAAGCCATGGCTGTGGAATTGAAAAATTAACATTTACCTATTTAAATCAATATGGATTTTTAACACTTGTGAAAAAGAGGAGAAAGAAACTGAAGTTTCCCAAATGCAGTAGGAAAAAAAGAATTTTGATCTTTAGCAAATTTGTCTGAAATGAGACAAGAGGGGCTTGGAGCTGACCTATAAGAGAGATGAAGTTGTTAACTTTCTCCTGAGCTATTGTTTCTGTGGGTTTTTTTTGCTAGTCTTTATTACATAAGCATTGTCTTGACCATTTTTCTCAATTAATCCCTCATGGTGCTGTGAGCAAATCACTCTTCCACAGGGGAGATCTGTATTTTGAGTAGGCCAGACTCTGTTGCTGAACTCCTGTGGTCACAAACAGCATAAAACCCTGGACGCTCTGTTTCCAGTGAGGCAGTTCATCAAGTTTATTAAGAAAAGCAGCAGCTGCTGCAGCTCTCAACTCCCTCCCCTCCTCTCAAGCTCCCCTCATTTACTCAAGCCTCTTGAAAGTGTTACTGGACTGATGAATTCCAGTGGGGTTTATTACTGAACCATTTGTGTAATTTGGCAGTCTGGGAAAGGCCACAGGTACATTGTTGTGCATGCCCTCCTCTCCCCTGTCGTAATTAATCAGTTTGACTCCACATCCAAAATCTTATTCCTAGGCATTATCATGCTTTGGTTTGAAACAGTCACTAACTAAGAAGTGTGACAGCTGTTTATCAGTGACTTGGCATCAAACTGTGGATGTACTTAAGTTTCCCCATACAAAACAACAGCCTGAAATTTTGGCAGTTTGTGGAAGTAATGTTTGGGTTGTGTGCAGGGATGTTTTTCAACTTTTCTTTTTGAGGTCAAAATGAAGTTCTTATTCATGCCAAGATATGTTCCTGAAAGAAAGTTGCAGTCTTTTGAGGTAGAACTAAGGATACATGCATTTGTCTAGCTTATTTAGATTTTTGGCAAAACTTCTGTTCTCACTGTCCTGTTTTCTTTCCTATCCTTTATTTCTCATCTTTCTTCCACTCTTTTTTTTTTTCTCTCTTACTCCAGTTGTGTTCATTTTCTTTTCTTTTCTGCCCTGAATTCATGTATTACCTTCTCCCAGCACTTTACTCAGGTCTCTGCTTTGAGGCTATTTTGGGTGAAAATGAGTTATTTGTTTACTTTGAGCTAAAATATTAAACTGCTCAAACAAAAAGCAGTTATTGCAAGATGTCTCATTGGTTTTCCATGCATGTGGAAATGACTGAAAGAAGCTTAGGGAGATGAGTTGGAAATTCTCTATACCATTCCATTATTTGTATCTCAGTAAGCATGCAAGATGCATGGTACTCCACAAAAGTACCAAGGTGCTTACACAGCATTATGAGCCACAGCTAACAGAGCATCTTTTAAATTAATTGGAACAGCGTGCTTGATTTTTGCTTGGTAAAAATGGCTTGAGAAGGTTGGAGAGATTTCGTTTTAAAATAATTTAATAGAGGAATGAAATATGTTGCTAGGTGGTGTGACTGCAGTGGAAGTCTCTATGGACTATACTTTTTGAGCATAAATTTCTGGATTATGTGTTATCTTCAGTGTCTGTTGTGTGATGGAGGAGGAAGGGGTAGAGAGTTTTTGTCTCGTGTGGTGTTTTTGAGGGAGCAAAGGGAGGGTTTGCCAGTGTCACACAAGTGCTGTTCAGAGGCTGATGAATGAGGAAAGGTGGTGGTAAACACCTCAGTGCTTAGTTTCAGTAGCTTTATTAAACCTTTATTAAACCTTTTTAAATCTTTCAGTTGGGTGTTCTAGGCTTGATTCAGGGATATGGGATTAGCTGATAGTGAAGTTGTCGTGGTTGATTTCTTAGATTGCATTTGGACACATCTGTTTGCATGCCTTTACGTGCTTGTGTTCAGCACCAGATAACTCAGAGGAGAAACATGGACAGACAAAGGGGATATCAACTTGCTTTTTAGGCTTCACCTTTTTCCTTAGTGGTCAGAGACTGGTTATCCTGAAGCACGAGGAATAATATTTCTTTCCACAATTTCAGTGTTAACTCAGCTCCAGGTACTGCCAATATCGATATGTGTACTGAGTCAGTTCTTAATCCCATTATGGCTTTGGCCTTGCCATCTTCCTGTGGCAGTAAACTCCACAATCCAATTACAGATTATGTTAAAATTTATTTCCTTTTATTGGTTTTGAGCCTGGCATCATTTAGAGACATTGTTTCCTTTTCTTCAGACCTGTACCAACTGGATTTCAAGATCTGCCCTTTGTAGAACACTTCACTTAAAGTACCAGCTCTTACTTGGTTCCTTTTTTTAATGTTACTCATCCCAGAAGTGTTCCCAGACCATGTCACATGCTTCTGACAATTCCCTGAGTGTGTCCTGCAGTTTCTCTTTTGAGGGTGTCTGTCCAGCTGACACAGTGTTGTTGATAACACCAGTTTGTTTGGTTTTTCTGATAGTGGTGTTTGGTGTAGCCAAACTCGGTGTGAAGGGCAGAAGTAGTAATCTGTGAGGGATTTGCTTTTAATCTCAGATAAATGGGAGTGCATGGGTGGGAATAATGTACAGTATCATGACAAATCCTTATCTCTAAACACAAGTCAGTCGGATTCTTTGGGCCAGATTCTAATGTATGAGAAAATAAATTTCTGAAGAGAATGGGGGAGGAAATGCAGAAGGAAAAAAAGAACAAACCACGTTTCAAATAGATGATAAAACCTGTCTGTTATCTCCAGATCCTCTGAGCAGTAATTGATTTTGCTTGCTATGGTTACCATACAGTAACTCTGAAACATTCATTATTTCTTTCCTGCCCCAAGGCTTGTAGCAGAAAATGGCATATTTAAATCCTTTTACTCTGTCTGTTAAGTAGATACAAAATCCTGAAGGTTTTAATGAATGTGAAATCAGTGCTAATGCAGTAGTCAAAAGACTCGCCATTGTTTTGACTAAATGAGACTGTGACCATCTTTAAGTTGTAGTGAAAGCTAAATGCTGGAAGCTGGATGCAGAGATCCATCTCGTTGTGGAATTGCACATTTGAACTCTGTACTTTGGTTTTTCGTTTGTTTCTCACAGATCTAACCCTGCTATATTTCTTTTAGGCCCCCTCTATCTTGATTTAATTTTTCCAAGGTTAAAAATGGTTTATCCAGAAAATTTGCTGCTCATTGCTCATGGTAAGAATATTGATTATTCAACAGATACAGTGAATCAATATCCCTTCTCTTATTTTTGTTTTGCTGTTTTACTTGAGGTTCATGTTTTGGCTTCATATTTCCTCGTGAGATAAAGTATATGACATTGCTGGGCATAATTAGCTAAAGTTATGCTAAAGGTTTTGTTGTTTGTCTGTGGTATCATACTCTTAGATGCCTTATTCTCTACCTTTTCTAATGTTCACTTGGTTTTTTGTTTTCCTTGTCTGAGGAAAATTTTTGGGTTTGTTTTTTGGGATTTTTTTAATGAATTACGAAAATAAGCACTCAAGGTGGACACCTCCTCTGGCTTGTTGCTGGAGCAGGGAGACGCTGAGCTGGAAATGATTCCCATCAACTAGTAGTGTGAAATCTTTGGCTGAGAGTTGATGATAACTTGTCACTCAGTTACATCCCTGTTAGTCACTATAGCAGAATTGTTAGCTTTCTCTTCCTTTTTCCTTATTTCCTCTGAGTTACTCTATTTGCTTTTGCCTTGCTTTGACATTTTCACTCAGGGAAATCTTTTCAGGATGTAAGGGGTGTTACTCTGTGTCTCTTGAATGCTGTCAGAAGGCAGCTGGGACTCTCCAGGCCTTCCTGCCTCCTGTTGTATGCTGGGTCCACCAGTCAGCAGGGCAGTCCTCTGTGTGAAGAGTCTGGGGCTTGTTTTTGAAGGCTGGATAGTTCTTGCTGATATTTAGGGATGCTGAATTTGGTGAGGAAACATTACATACGAGTCCATATATCCCCAGGAATGCCAGAAATGGAATGGCTTTTGCAAAGCATCACCAGGAAAAGAGAAGCGAGTTTTGCTCATCAGTCAGAAGTTATTCCTATAATAAAAACCCAAAGCTAAACTTTGAGAAATAACATTTTTCTGCAGCAGAATAGCAGAACAGATCTCCTTCCTGCAGGGGGTTGAATCTGCAGTTTGTCTTAAAGGGCAGAATTTAGTTGTTTGTCTCCACTAGATCTGTCTTCTCTTGGTTGTAGGTTTGCTCTGTTTGTCTTAGAAAATTTCTTCCTCAAACTCTTCGGCTTGCATTGCCTCTGAAGAAGCTGCTGTAACATTTTCTCCCTCTGAGATGAAATACTAATTTCCAGCCAATATATTATGTATTAGCAATGCATCCTGGCAACAAATGTTGCTTGAAGCCACATATTCAGAGAGGAAGGTGGGAAGCGCAATTCAAAGACTCATGTTGCCGAGACAGCTCAGCAGAACATGCTGCATGTGGGAAGTGCCCCTGTGGATCCAGAGAAGGTTCATCTTGCCATCTTGAAGGAATTTCTAAATCATTTGATTTTATGCAGATCTCTGAGGTGGGTCCTTTTGCCATCAGCACCCCTGGTTGGTGTCATCCACAGGAAGGAACACGCCTTTTACTGGGCATTTGCAAACCAGTGTTTGTCTTGTGGCAAGTGTGCTGGGTGGTTATGGACATCCAGACAAAACATGGAGACTTTGAAACTGGATGATCAGATGCTGAAGGAGGAGAAGGATGGCCACTGCCTAAAATGCAAATAGCTTTTGCTGGACCTCTTTTATATGCTGATTAGTTACTTCAAGCAGTTTATATGGGCAGAGACTCGCTGTTGCACTGTACCTGGTGCAGGAGTTACAGTCTGGTTGTCCATGCTGCTGCAGGCTGTGCCTTCCCGTTAGTGAGGCTCTTTCTGGTGTCAAAGGCAATGGCTTGCTGATCTCATCTTTCTCCTAAGTGATGTTCCAGAGTGGTAAATTGAAAACGATCATGACCGGTATCCTCTACCTCTCTGCTTTATGGAAAATGCATAGAGTGAAATAGTCTCTACCACATGCCACTAAAGAGAAGGTCTTTTTGTGTCTTTCACAGTTAATTTTTCAGAGAATGTTGCAATTTGTTTTTGTAAGCTGGATGGGTAGTCAATGCACTTCATTAAGACTCTGAGGAGTTCTGTTAAACACGTGAATTTGGGCACAGAGAGTGGGTAGGCAGGACCTCAGAGTTTTAGCAACTCCTGAGCTTATTGATTTATTTTACTCAAGTTTTTTACATCTCGAAACAACCCTTTGCTACAGTTACAGCATTGGATCATTTGCCTATCTGTGTAGTACTGACTAATTATCTTTTAAAAAATGAACTCGCAGCTTCCAGAGCAAATCAAGAGTGACACCATATCAGCACCACAGGAGGCAATCTCTTCCTCAGACAGAGACCTCCCCATAGTCACACAGTAACGCTGCTTTTGTAAGGCTGCTGGCCCTGCCAAGTGCTGAAGTACTGACCCTTCCAATACTGTTTGTGAAATCAGTGCAGTGCATTAGTTTATTGATAGGCACAGCTTCACAACCAAATCTTACTCAGACTGTCTCACAGCTAATTCCTCTGGAGTCTTCCAGGGCCATCATGAGTGTAAATGATTTAATTATAGCACTACCTTTTGAAGTGTTTGTATGAATTCAGAGTGTTTTGATACACTGTGGTACATTCCATCAGAGTAATCTTACCTGTGGGATCATCAGAGCCTCCTTTTGCATTAATACCAAAGCTTTAATTAATTGTTACTTCTGATAGCCCAGTGAAGCTGAAAGAGCTGTATTTTGTCCCTTGGTTTTTGGGTATGGTTTGGGTCTGGATTTTTATTTGTTTGTTTTTGCAATTAATCTCTGAACAACTTGCCTAGGTGCTACTAGAAGCATCTGCTGAACAAGCTGTTGCTACCAGCAGTAGAAGCAAAACTCTGCAGGTGTCAGATGAATGTCAAATTTCTGTGGCCCATAGTTAATGTGTTTATTACAAAAAAACTTGGTGATTCTTAGGATGTGTCACTAGAACATCTTTTAAAATACTTTTAAACTTTATTTTCAAGATAAACATCAGCTATTTCGAAGCTTAGGTGCACTGACAGGCCTAGGACAAAGAAGCACAGGGAAATGAAGGCTGAGATAGGAGCAGGTTCATGCAAATCAATATTGAGTGTAACTGTGGAGATGTCAGGATGGGAATCTCCAGCAGAGCTGCAGTTCAGTGTATTGAATTGTCAGAGGGTGCAGCTGGGGGGTTATTGGCAGCGCACATGTGCTGGGCTTCTACCTCCAGTTACAGCAACTTCCAGCTCATTGAATGTCACACAGTTTAAAAATAGGGGTTGGGCAGCACAGATAGTGACTGACAGTAAGGAAAAGTTGCCCTACAAGATCATAACTTATAGTAATGACTGGCTAAAACAATTGGGAGGTTAAATTACATGTGGAATATCAAAATGCCTTTGTCCTTGGCCTTTGACTTCTTGATCTGTATTGAGATCTAAGCAAATGTATGTCCTCCATAGTTCGTGTCTAATGACAACTTGCATCTTACATTGGTTTATAGCATGCTATGTGGAAACAACTGAAATGCAGCCCAAGCAATTAGCTTTTGAAGACAGAGGTTATAAATGAGATGTAAAATGGAGAGTCTTCTGGAGTTTCAGGCTTTGGTTTTTGTTTGGGTTTTTCAGGGAAACTGAGGGTGGATTTAGAACAAAAGCTCATAAAGAGCCAATGATATGGGATTTCAGCACTTGAGATTTATCTGTTTGTACTTGCTGGCTGAAAGCAGCGCATTCAAATCAAACCAGCAAACTGCTGTCACATGTGTTGGAGATGAACAGGGAATGAGGTTTTTTTCAGAGGTTCCACAGGACAGAAGAAAGAAGAGAATGTCAGTTATAAACTTTGAAAGCAAGTGGCTGCAATACATTCCAAGAGTATTTTGGAGCAAGAGTGCCAGTTTAAATATTTATGCAGTGTTTTATTGTACTGATTCAAATATTGAATAGCACCTGACCCTTGAATTTTTGGATCTTTGCCTGACTGGCACCCCCTGATGCATATATTTGCTTAGAAAATAGCCTTCTGTGGCAGCTGCTTTTCATTACAGGAAATTGGGAAAGCTGGATTTTGATCCAATTTTTGTAATGATTTTTATTGCTTGACTTTGGGTCCAAGAAATGCCTTCCTATGCATCAGTTTCTTCAGCTGAGAATTAAAAGTTGCATTTACCACCGGCTCTCACAAGATTGTGAGATTCTGTAGTGGAAGTAGCTTATGTGGATGTTTTCCTTTTTGCTGTTTTCTCAGACTTCTTCATTGTTCACAATCCTGATCAATATTGGGCAACATTTAACTGGCCTCCAGCTGTCACTCCCTCAGATGCCACAAGACCTTGTGAAAAAACAAGGCTGTTTCTTTCCATCAGTAGTTTTCTAGTTTGGCAGTGCTAAACAGCGCAGTCCTTGGCTGCCCCTGTGGTACATACAGACTGTCAGCAGAGCTCCTTTGCCCACAAGAAACAAGAAACTGGAGCTGTGCTACAAACACCTGTCCACTGGCAGCTCTGCTGAAACCACCCTTTTGTCATTAAGACAGCAGCAGTGGCTGTCACTGCTCTGGTCTGCAGATCTTCAGCTTCTCCGAGCTGAAATTATACAAAGACTGCTTTTAGTTGCTGCTGTGAGCTGGAATTGTGGCCATGCAAAAACCCTCTAAGCTGGCAGTTTAGAGTTGTAGGCTAAAACTTTGGTCAATACAGCTACTGCTGCTACCCAATACAGTCCTTTTATGCAGCAGTATTTAGTAGTGTGGTGACTCTCACCTGAGATGGATTATTTAGGATCTGCCTGATGTAGAGAGAGTGAGCTGAAGTAGCAAAACCTAATAGTCAGAGATCTGGCCTAAGCTATTGCTGGGCACACACCCTGCTCCTGAACTTGGATTGTGCACTGGCAACTGCTCCGTGGGCTGTGAGGACTTGGGTATTCCTGCCCCTTGCCTGCCAGGCTTGCAGCCTTGGACTTGGGTATTCCTGCCCCTTGCCTGCCAGGCTTGCAGCCTTGGCTGCTTCTGCAGAGTTCAACCTCAAGATGCAGATACCCTGACTTCAAAATACCAGCAAAAAGTCTTTCCAAATTCCCAGCCATGCTCTGTGCTTGTTTTTAGCTGAAACCCCAGGGGTGCAAGATGGTTTTAGCGAATAAACATAAGGGATGCGTGGAGGGATTTCTGAAACAATCACTCTCTGTTTCCCTCTGCGTATTTGCGGACTTGGAGAAGAAAATGGAGAATTCAGTTGGCTTGTTTACACAAACTATTAGGCTGGCTTAGCCATTCCATGATGAAGTTCCATTTCAGTACCGAGCTTACTAGGCTGTGGAGATAAAAATGATCAATTGGATTGGTTTTGTCCTCCTGTTTTTACATTCACATTTCACAGGATTGGATCAATGTCTGCCACCATTTCTTCTTGTAAAGCATACCCTGAACCTTTCTGCAGACATACACAGCTGCTCCAAGCATCCAAAAACTGTGGGTTTTTTCCACTGTCAAGAAATACAGTGGTGGCTCAGCGTTATGGCCATGGTACTGACTGGGAAGCCAGAGTTAACTAAAATTTTAAAGCATTTGTTCTATTGCAGAGCAATATGGCCTGATGGTCACACTTTCCAGAAAGTGTCCAAAACTCGTGCTCTGCAGAGATTGCCTTTGGCTTCATTTGATCAAACTGATAGGATGGATATGTCAAGGGATTATGCAGGACTGATGTTTTGCAGGCAATTAAAATCCATGAGTTGGATTAAAACACAAATGTTAGTATGCTTTGATGGGATTTTTTTTTTTTTGGTTTCTTTTGACTGAGATGCTTTTTGGAGATAAGTTGGAACCAGCTCCTAATTTGCAGTTGCTTGGGGCTCTGCTGTTTGTGATTTCTTTAGTTTGCTGCTCTTACCTGTTGACCTGCTTGATTAATTTTGTGTCTGAACTTCTGTCCTTTTATTCATGACTCTTCTGCCCTGTCAGAACAGAGTTTTAAAATACAAAAATCTCTACAGTTCTGAGGACCAATTAGGTCTAGACTTTAAGATAAATGCTTAATAATGACTGTGAAATAGTATGTTCTTAATTTCTTGCTTCAGGACTCTTATTTTTTTATTAGGAGCTGAGCTTGACAAAGAAGGATGAGGCCAGTGGCAGTTATAAAGGGTGCATTGTATTTTACTGCAGTACTGAAGTATTGATTGTTGACTTATTGATAGGCTTAATGCACAACCATTTCCTTAGTTAGTGTTTGAATGTCCATTAAAATGTGGCTTGGTGCCAGAATATTGAAATTCTACATTTATAATATAATTTATTATATCTAAAAAGTCTATCTAAAAGTACTAATGTGGTTTGGATTAAAAAAAAAAAAGATAAATAGGCCAATTGTGAGTTTCCTTGTTTTGTTTTTGTTAAACTTCACATACTGAATTGAACCTCTGAGGCAGGAGACACTGAAAAGAAGACAGAGGAAGGCTGACAGAAATCCTGATGTTCTGAGGTTTGTGCCTCTTGGTATTTTTCCCCTTTGATCTTTGACATGCCCAGCATTTGCTGAGCCTCTAACAGACATTAAGGGATGCTCTAATTTATTCATTTTAAACTAGTTATTGTTTTTTCTAGGGGAAAGTTTATTTGTATAGCTTCACAAGTGTGTTGCATGTTTGTAGCACTACTCATAAAAAATGCCTGTTGTGGTCACTGTGTAATGCTTCCCCAGATGTGAGGAGGGGCATGCCCTCTCCTCCCTGCAGCATCACCAGTAATCTGTGCTCAGTTCCTGGGTTAAACCACACTTCCCAGTGTGGTTTACTGGTCCATGTTCCTCTTAGCCCCTTCTGCTCGAGTCTCAGGCTCATGCTGCTGATGGCCAGTTGTCCAGCTTCTAGAAAAGACCACATCAGGTTTTGGACAGATGGGTGTGGAAGGCCTGCTGCTATTGCTGTTGCACATGAATAATCCTGTAGAAAGCAGCTGTCCTGATATTTGGGGTGACTTTCATGTATTGATAAGGTAGACAAGGTGGAACCTTTAATTGCTGTGAATCACTTGCCGCTGTGGTGAGCCAGAAGCCTTTCTTAACCCGAAGCCTTTCCTTTCTAATTCTTGTGGTACAGGTAACCAGGGATCCTTCAGGAGCTATCTCTCTCTTTTATAAAAACACAAACCTTCACAAAACAGAAAAGATTAAGCTCGTTTTGGTTTATGTGTATCCCTAGGCTTGGGTGGTGGCATGGCCACAGTTTTGGTGGAAAATGACATTTTTCAGCTATCTGGTTCTGTCAGGTAGTTTTGCTGTTTGTTACAGCCTGCTGAAAACCAGTAGTTACACAAATAGTAAATACTTCACTGTGGCTAGAAGTACTGGAAATTAAGGGAGACCAAAACAGCTTTCTGCACTTCCAAATATGAGGGGAAATATTTGACAAAAGGCGATGAACCAAAAGTTTGCCCTCTGGCTACTGTCTTGAACGTTATTTAATCTCTCTCACTTAGACTTGTAGCTAGGACTTGATACAGTTCCTTCCCTGCCATTTCAGCTTTCCATTAAATAATAAAGTTTTGTAAGGTAGGGGTTTTTTTGCCTGTTGAGAGTCCACCACTTTAAAAGAAATTGTGATGATACTTTTGCAAAAAAAAAAGTTTTTCTCTCACTGGGAAGTTGTGGAAATTGCTCCATCTCTGAGCAAATATCAGTGTGAGTGGTATTATTACCAAGATGAAGCTTGTGCTGGTATTTGTGTTAAAACTGACTTTTTATCTGCCATGGCATATCTTGGGCTTAGTGTTTGTTTCCAGTGATCTGATTTTCTTCATTCCTCTGTTTCAATGGTCTGCCAAATCTGATACTTCTGTGCAGAGGTGGCCATCACTATTGTTCACCATTTTTCTAAAACATACAAAGATGATGGAAAAAAACTTCCAGGTTGGAAAAAAACTTCCAGGTTTGGTTGGTTGGTTAGTTGTTTTTTTTTTCTTCCCTGTGCAGTTCATATCCATTCAATTACTGTGGTTGGCCTGTGAAATTTTGTGGTGATTTTTTTTCAAAAATTTGAATTTGGGTGACAGATGATGAAGCAGTTTGGAAATTAGTGTCTTCTGTTTCATACCAAGTGGGAAAGAGAGAACATAACAAGCTACTTCAGATTTTCAGCTCATCTTTGTGCGGAGTACAATATAATGTCTAATCATTTGCACTCACTTTCCCTGGACTCTTACATGGCATGGTCCCAGCTTACCTGACTTATTCAGAGTTCAGCTTTAAAAGGTAGAAAAGAAAGGACATTACCATATAGCAATTTAATTAACACTATGGCAACAACTATCTATAGACTTAAAAAAATTGCAATGCCAATTTAAGTTGCTCTGTTCTACTTTTTTAGATACTAGCAATAGGAAGAGATGATAAAATCCCTCTCTACAGGAGGTTAAATTAATAGGTGCCCCAGAAGGCCTGGAAGGGGCAGGATTTGCTAGCATTCCTTGAATGCTGAAGTCTCCCAAATTGGATAGCAAAGAAAATCTCTTGAAAGATTCATCTTGCAAGAAAAGCCCTTGCTGATAATGGAGGACCCTAGGGAAAATGCATTTTGGGTGCTATTAAACTTCAGCAGCTGGAGGATCTTGTTTGGAACAAACATTAATAAAAGTTTTCTTTAAAAAGGAAATCAAGTCTTCCAAATCTTTGCCTCCAGCATGTCCTTGCTTCCAATAAACAGACACAGGAATTAATGTTATTTGCAGAATCCTAGTTCAGTAATAGTACATGAGTAATATACTATATCATAATTGAGTAGCAACACATATTTTATATAAAAGTCACATATTTTATATAAAAGTATGCATTGATGTATGATGTGTGTATGTAATGATGACTGTGCTACTTAAGCTGCAGTTCCATAAGGAAGTGTTTGCTTAATAGTAGCTGAAGAATGATTTGACACAGCTGCACCTGTAAATACAGTGGTTTGACACAACCCCCCCTGCAACCTCAGTTATAGTGCCCAGTACTAGTGAGAAGGATAATGCTTCACTGGATGTCTGTGTTTTACAGCATGGTGTGCTGTTAGAGCTGTGGTTCCCTGTGAAGGTAGATGGGAGACACCCAAGTTGTGCTTGATGACCAAAGTTAAAGCAGCTGCATTACTGTATGTACCTCTTGAGTGGTAAACATTGTGTGTTTACTGCTTTTCATTACTGAAATGTATGTTTTGGAATCCTGTCTGCCTGCCCTCTTTGGGTGTCCTCTGGAAGGATGTTCTGCAGTAAGGCTTCTCATAATATACATTCGAGTCTGCAGTGCTGCAAGATCTCTGGAGATAACTGGAGCCTCTTCTGAGCCGTGTTGGGGGAAAGGATAAATGACATTTGGTGGTCTGTTTTTCATGAATATAAAAGTTGTATTACATTAGTGAATCAGCAAAGTATTTTTCACAGGAAAATTCTCTGACAAAATAATACTGGAAGCCTGCAATGTGATCTTAATGCTTGTTTATGGATGCTACGTGGGTGTTGTTCAGTGCAATATCTGATAACATGTCTCCACCAACAAACATGTAAGCACACTGTGGTGGAGTGTCATAACCAGAATGAATAACTTAGCCATTTTAAGCAAATGGAGCAGTGCCTGTCTCACTTCTGCACTGACTAGGGACAGGCATTTTGTTTCTGGGTACCCACCTAAGCTCTGGCTGTTCCTCTGGGGCTGGACAGAAAGTAAATTTTGCATTGCTTTCTGCATGGATCTTGCAGTATGGGCTTCTGTGTAGCAGGAGCTCAAGGAAGATTAACAAGACATTTTTGTTTACACCACTAATCAGTCTTTAGATGCTTTAGTCTTGGCCACTACTGATCTAGTTCATGTTTGAACTAGTGACCTCTATTTGAAAGTCACTTTGTCCTTTTAATAGTTTTCTGAGTCAGCCTCTGTGCCTTCCTGAGAGTCTCTTTATCTATACACTTGAAAAGGTTGTTCCTTTTTTTGTGAAAGACTAATCCCCATTTTGTATGGGTATGCACATTGCATTAAATGAAAGCTCTGTGCATTCCCCTCACTCGCCTGGAATGAGTCCTTGCTTTTCTTCTGATCTAACAGCTGGTGACTCAGTTTCAGTGGGCTTCTGTTACCTTCAGTTTTGAAGTTTTGAATGGACAAATGAGGAGAAGGTGGTGGTGAGTCTCATCCCCTGCAGCCCATTGTTTCCCAGTCTCTACCAAGTTTATATTCTTGAGTTTGACCTTTCTCTAGGCATTTGCTTTTACTAGAAGCATCTGCCTAACCCCAGCTAGCTGACCTTATGACATATAGCATTGCCAATCCTTCATCTTGAGTCTAAGATTTGATCCCTGCTAATTCTTCTAGCTCTTCCCGTTCTCCTGCTGTCTCAGTGTCCTCAGAATGTCTTTGCAAACAATTGCTGGGTTATAACTTGGAAGAAATGGTGACATAAGTACTTTTCAGCATCAGAAGGATAGAGATATATAGATGAATAATCATTGTGAAAGGTGAAAGGCAGGTGAGTACAAAAGTAATAGTTTCTGATTTAAGTCTTCTAGTTTTGATAGCCAGGTGAAACCTCTGTAGCTTTTAAGATCTGTGTTTTGTAAGGGATTTAAGGGTAGGATAAGCTGTTCGTACCTTTGTCTCTTTTAGTCAAATTCAACAGATGGATGCTTTTATTTCCGCTGCTGGAAGTTGTATCCTCAGCATTATCTAATGTAAGATGACAAGGCGAGGAGATTCAGGCAGAGAAATGAAATGATGAAACTCCAAATGACTTAATTTGGTCCACAAAGTACAGATTTTTGTTTGTCTTCCAGTCATGTCAATCCTGCATGGAATTGCTGCTGGGAGGAGACCTGGTGGTTTTAATATGTACAGCTGCTTAATCATTCTGCTCATGACTATGATATAAAACCATTGACCAAGCAGACATGGCCAGGCTCTGTGTGAGCCAGGGCTGAAGGAATCTCCCTTCCCAGTCTCTGGGTAGTCTGTGATCTGCTTGAACACTGTGTTGCCACATTTCCTCCAGGAAATGGAGAAGGGAACAAACAACACTGACAGACGTTAGTCACGTCACTTAACGCAGGACTGGAAGGCCCTTGGATATTAATGTAATGAGCACAGTATAAAGATCTGAATAGAGTAGACCTGACTTCTAATTAAGCTTGCTGAGATGCCAATACTGATTTCAGTCGTACTTTCACTATGAGAAATGCAAGGATGGTTTTACAAAGCAGCCATACAATTGCTGTTGTTCACTTGAACCTGTGTGCTTGTGGGTGTACATTTTCCATGCTGGCCAGCAGTTCTAGTGCTACTTTCTTCAGAACTGCTAGCTGTAATTAAAGGAAAAGCACAAATTTAGCTTCTTATCTAAGAAAAACCTAAAATACTGTCTTCATCCTGGCTTTTCACTGCTAATTTCAGAATGGTGTGGCAGCCCATTTCAAGCAAACATCCTTGGCATTTTGGGATTCAGCAGGTCTATTCAGGTCCATCGCTAGTGTTTGTTGCCTCTTGGCACCTTGTGGTTTAATATGGAGGGCTGTCTGGATTCCTTTGGCAAAGAATTGAGTGAGTTGTTCTTCCTGAATGTGGGAATGCTGCTGGAGGCCCATATCTTACATCCAACTGGCAAGGAGGGGCCATGGGTTTTAGAAAGAGCCTGGGCTGCCCTTTTGTGTAGCACTCCTCATCATAAGGGGTGAATGCATCTATCTTCATCTGTCAACTCTTGGTGAGCAGGCTGGGAGCCACAGCTGCTTCTGTGTGCCCAGTCAGGCCCTGGGCTGCAAACAGCTTGTGCTATGTGATGTAACATGGCTAAGGATGGTTCTGAATACGCAGGCGAGTTTCTGTGAGTGTGTTTTATCCAGTCCAAGATGGATTGATTGCTGTGGAAATTAAAAATATGGATTTGGTTCCGCGTATATGACTCTTCTGTTAGTGTTGCAAGTCCATGTATAATTGCTGTCTCTCAGACCACTCACAGCTGACACTATAACCCTGAAGAAACAAAGGTAAAAGCACAGAATTGTTTCTGCTTTCATGCATGTGGATGTGCATTTCTGTGTGGTGCCTTTTGGACTTTATCTGATGGGGAATTCTGAGACATTTTGTGAGAAGCAGGAGCATTGACAATTGTATTTTGGTTAATCATCATAGAAAGCTCATGTTTGCTCCTAGCTGACGCTTTGTGGCTTCTGCTGGAGTTAATAATTCATTGCTGGACCGTGTCAAAGCATGCTCTTAAGTCAGGCTCCTCCGTGGATTGCTGGCATCAGTAGGAGTCAGAAGAGATGAAAGATGGGCTTAGTGTTTGACAGCTATTAACTTGGTGTGGGCCTCTAGGCAGTGTTAACTTCCTCATCCTGTGCTTCCCTGTGTTTGGGAATGTGAGGGACGTGGGAATTCAGCTTCCTGTGAAGCCGTGTTAGAATTTCAGTAGCCAGACAGAAGAACGCTGAAATGAAGGTGTGAATATCAGTGGCCATATGGTTCTGGTTTAATAGGCTGTGGGTCGAGAGGATTTGCTTGCCACGATGCTGAGGTGACAGTTTTATAAAAGAGCCATTTCACTACGAGGTTGAGTAGCTTTCCAATGCACGGTGCCAAACCTCCCAGGGAGAGCGTGCTTTTAGCACCGAGGGTTGAATTTGGTCATGTCGGTGCTTACAGTCATCTGCAAGAGGGATTGACATGCAGGGTTTGTACATAAAAAAGGGGTTAGCAATCTGAATTAAAAATTAACACATTCTCCTCATAATTACAGACTTACAGCAGGCTAATGCTGTACAAAAGAGGGCTTTCCAGACAGAGTTTAATGGCCCCAAAGCAAAGCCATCACTTCTCTCCCCCCTCCTTTTAAATTAGCATTGGCATGTTTAAAACACTCCTCAAATTCTGCTGCAAAATAGCTGTTTGGCTTTCAGTTGTGGTTTTTGGTAGTGTGAGCTTTTTTAAAGGTGATTATTCTTTTCAATGCTTAAGATGGAAAGTGGTTTGCATATTCATGGCACATTATAATTTTGAAAATAATCTCCTAGTGGATATTTAACAATGGCTTTGGGTAAATGGACACTTGTTGCTCTTTGTTTAAACGATTACATCTCAATTATCGCTCGATGGTGAGAGCATGGGTAATACCCTCGATTCTTTGTCAAACAGGCTCTAATTAAAACTGGTTCCTGCACTTGCCTCTTGGATAAATATGGACGTGAGGTAGTTCAGTGACACCCTGTCAAATTGCCGAATTGTGTGCAAGTTCCCCATTCATCCGGACAAATGATACCACTAATTGGGGTGTGGATGGCAGTAACAGCACTGCCAGTGTTGGTGCTAATCCTCTCTGCTTGGCTGGGCTCCCCCCACCTCTCCCCTGCTCGGGACCAGCACTCTTCTAATTTTACAGGATTTGTTTCACTTCCCCCTGTATCTGCCTGGTCACACAAAGCATTGGTCTTCAGTCAGTTCTCTCAGGGGTGTGTCCTGCTCTCTGCCTTTACATCCTGCCTCTTGTTTGGTACAAATTTAGTTCTAAAGCTGTATTGAAACTCAGGTGTCCTTTGAGCTCTGTAACAAGCCAGCAACTCCCAGTGAGTATGTTGGTGGTTTTTCCCCTGAAGGAGGATGGCTCCTGTGGATGTTACTGGAGCTGGTCACTTCCCTATTCCAGTTTTTGTTTTGACTCTGGATGGCTCATTTGTCTTAGTCCAAGTAAGTTAGCACATTGCAAAAAAGCCCAAATCCCCTGCAAGGCAGGCCAGTAGCATCATAATACAGTCAACCTGACTTTTTGCTCTGCTGTGCTTGTGTGTGAGTGTAACTGTATTGATGTTGAAATGTTAGTCTGGGTTTTCTTCCTCTTCTCTTCACCACAACCTGCTTGGACTGAACTCTCTGGCTGTTCTTTCTGCATCTCTCTGAAGGGGTAGGATGAGTGTGCAGAGCTGAAGGCAGAGACCTCGCCTGTCATTAATGCTGGATAATCACCCTGCTGGCCTTGCAGAGAGGACCAGCTGATGCTTTAAGGCTTTCTCCAGAGCCAGTATGACAGTGCAGTATTTGCTGCTGCTGCTACAGTGCTGGATTAAGCAGAGAAGAAATTTTGGGAAGGAGCTACCTATCACTGTTACAGCTCACTGCCAGCAGTGTTTCTCAATTTTGCTGGCTAATGTTCACCGGCAATGGCAGACATTGAAAATGTAGAGCTTCAAAACAGCACTAATACAGGAGCACATCCAGGGATGCTGGTCCTATTCTCCACCTTCTCTCTGTCCAGTGCAAGGCTGAAAGAAAAGGAGATTATATCGTTGATTGCACCATGTTTTACCATTTGTCAGTGTTTTTGTCTTTTTTTTTAAGGTAAGGGTGATTGCATCTTTTGATTTTTTTTGTAGTTGTGATGAAGGAATCTCCTTCCCTTTAGAGATGAAGCTTTACCTAGCAAGGCAGGAGGTCATTGTGAACACCCAGAGATAGAGTGAGGCAATGATCATGATCCAGAGAAGGATATTCTTATTCTAACAGCTTCTGCATTCTCTCTGCATTGTCATTCTCTTGGAGATATGATGCTTTCTACTCAGAAGGAAGAGTTTTGCAGTTTTCCTTAGCTGGGGCCCAGCGGCCCTGAACAGTAGTTTTCCTTCTTCTCCTCCCACAGTCACATCAGAGTGCAGAAGTGATTGATGCGTGAGCTGACTGAACGCTCCACTAAATTGATTGCCAGTGAAACAGATAGCAGTTCCGACATCTTAGCTGGGTTAGCACTCACAGTTGTTTACACTAACAGCCATTTGGGGTGGGTAGTTTCTGTTCACATCCCTCAAAGCTGTTGCTTTAAGAAATCCATAGGTAATGGGAGACAGTGCTGTGCTGAGCTACACTAGGAAGCCTTTCCCTGGTAATGCACTATGTTAGATAAAGTACAGATATATGATTGTGCTGATTGTAATGCATAGATCTGCAGTTGCAAGGAGCTTCTGCAGTAGCATTATATCGCCAGAAAATAACAGAGAATGTCTCTTGAGAAAAGCAGCATCTTTAAAGTTGTGGCTAGCAGCTCCAGATGGATGATTGTGCTGCTGAAATCCCTGGGAGGCTGCTGTCTGTCCTAAAGAGTCGACTGTCCCTCCAGGTACCTTTACCTGTTTCAGAGTTTGGCTAGGAAGCAAAAGCTCTGTGTAACTTTGGTGCTTCTGTCTCTGCACCACTAGTGGGTTATGCAGACTAGAGGTAAGTAGGGGGAGAAGCCATCAAAACCAGAGCAGTGTGTGTGAGGTGAGTGGCAAGTTACTGAAGCAAGCCCAGCAGCAGCGATGGTGCCAGACATGGATGCTCAGAAATGCAGGAGGAATGCCAGAGTTAAATTATCCCTGCAAATGTATTAACCTTCCTCTCCCAAAAGGGAGTTTGCCTGCACTATGGGGTGTAGCTGGTTGATCAGTAATTTTCCCTGCAATGCAACTGACTGCAGTTTTCCTCTAAGAATGTTGGATTTGAACTGGCTTCTCCATTCATGAAGTGCCTGGTAGGAGGATTCAGATATTCAGTGTTGATTTGGTCACAAGCAAGGGAGGGATTGCTCCTTGCAGTCACTTGAGGAAAATCACCTTTAAGATAAAGTTTGCTAATTTCCAAGCCAAAACACACTATTAAGAGATCACTCTGCCACCTGCAAAACTCTGAATTGTGCAAGGTGCAATGGTGCCTTTGGGGTAGGTGAGCCTGAGCCACAGAGCACCTTCTGTTAATGGGAATTGCTCCCGAACCAGAGAGGACTATGTTAATTCAGAGACTCCTGTTTTTTCCATATAAAATGTCCTGCACCATATTTTTTGATATTTCATGTTTAACGTACACATTGCAGTGTTGTTTTAATTTAAACAGAAGTGGAAAGAATGAATTGGTGGTGATTCTGTAGGTATGTCAGTGTTCATGCACAGTAAAACACTCTCCTGATAGCTTTTTGTTCTTTGTTAAACGTAGACATCCCAAGTCTGGATTTTTTTGCATGTGTGTGTTTGCAAATTGAAGATGTGCATTTGTGAGCAGAATTACTGAACTGTGAAATGAAGTGATGTGGCAGCAGGGCTGTTGTTCTGGAATTTAAAAAGAATGAACTTTGAATTTGGGAGTGTCACCAGCAGTTTGCAAACTGGAGCTGGGTTGGCACTGTGGGTTAAATGTGCACTTGGGACCTGTGACAGTAACTTCCCGATAGTGTTGCACACACATTCTGTGAAATGCTTTTTCGTGGTTGTACATTTGGCATATTAGCAAGTGCATTCTTTATTTCTTTGGTGCTTCTAATTTTTTTCTTGAGATGGGGGTGGTCTGTTTCTCGATTTTTCCCTGGCTTTCTGCACTGTAATGATGGCACCATCACCTGACTGCTGGAATACACTGGCCTGACTTTAATCATCGGGTGACTGGCTCTTAGCATGGTTTCATCTCTGCTGTTTTACATCTCCTCTTGTAATTGCATGATTGCTTGCAGCATTGTTTTTCTCTTGGTGACAGTGAAAGGCACACGCGAGTATTTATGTAACCTTATACCTTTCCGTTTGATGCTTAAAGTGTAGGTGAAGAAGTGGTACTTTGCAAATAAAATTCTCTTCATTTGATTGTAAGCAGCATATTTTCACCCCTTACGTGCAATCATTTTATTTTCACACCTCATGTGCAACGATTTGTAAGACAAGGTTATATATACACACTCTTAAGTATCATATGGAGGAAGAAGTAGGTTGAGCCTGTATGAATAACAAGGCTGCATTTCTGTAGTGCTGACAGTTTCATTGATGTATATATGCTTACAATTAAATAACCCGTGTAAAGCCACAAAAATGCGTGATGTTTAACATAAATAGTATCTCAGTCTTTTAACTGCTAAATAACCAAACACAGCAAAACAATGGAGAATCAAAGCTCCCCTTTAAAGAGCATCGACAGCAATTAATATGCAGTAAAATTATCTGCCTGTACACGTTGTACCGACAGCTCTGCAGGTCTAAAATGGCAGAAGCTTTCAGTTGCTGTATAAAAATCAAACTACCATTTATTTCAGCCTCATGGTATGTGCAAATTCATGCAGCTCAGTTAAGGGAATAGCTTCACAACTGGTGTTACAATCTGTGGCTGGAGTGCTGCATCACAATGCAGCAAATGCATTTTCCACATTAACCAAACATGACAGCTGAAACGATTATTAACCATGCAATATGTCGGAAGTCATCAAAAATTCACATCAGGGTAATTGCAGCGGCTTGGGGAAAAAAAATAGTAGCATCTCTCTCCTCTTGCCTGCCTGCTGCCTCACCCCCTCCTAATTCCTACATGGTACAGTCCGTTAACAATAAAATATCCTTCTGTAACCTATAAACTGTTACTCCCATCAGTTACTGGTTTCAGACTGATGCTTTTCCTAGAATTTGAATAAAGCACCACTGGAAAAAATACATAGATGCTTTACAGGCAGTGGTGTTCAGCCGTGGAAAGCAGCTGCTTTCTTATTGTCTTGCTGGACTCTTGACTGTCTCAGCCATTTCAGGACTTGCAGGTTTGATTTATATATATTTTTTTTAAGATGAGAAAACTTGAACATTAATAGAGATAGATACAGCTGTGTAAGCCTAAATACCAGGCAGCTGAAGTGTGGCAGTTACAGCCAGCATTAACAGGTTTGTAACTCCTCAGTACTGAGATCTACAGGTAGGAATGTCTGTCTTTTAAAATATATAAAATAAGGGTAAAAAGCTTGCTTTGATAAGAGAGAGTTTTCCTTCAGGTGTCTTTTATGGGCGTTTTTCTTTGTACTGTTGCTGCAGGTTGTTTTAATTTGTAAGTGAGTAATTAAAGAGAACAGGTGGGTAGTTTTGGAGAAAAGGTCCTTTGCTCACAGAAAAGAAATGGGAAGGTCTGTGCCTTTACCTTCCAATGTTCTTCGCTAGAGCAGCTGTTGGGTGGGGCAGTCCAGCGTCTGCTTTGGGTTTCATTTGTGTTGCCTTTTTAAAGACCCTCTTGACATTGCTGACTTTGCTTTTCATTTAAGCAGAAATGCAGTAGTATAACTTTCTGAATGCCTTTATTCCTGTTTTCTCCTAGGCTGTAAAAATTCTATGGAAGTATTTAAACAAAAAATAAAGATGCTACGTGATTATGATTTTTTTTTTCTCCTGCTTTTCATTGTGGTGCAGAGATGCTGGTCCATTCTGTTTCCCCTGTTCTTACATATGCCCTTATGGTTTATTTAGAAGACACTTTAAACTTTCTTAAATCTTATTTTGAAGTAAGGATTTCAAATGTAGGACAAAAATAAGATAGAAAATATTTCTACTCTTTCAAAGCAAATGAAGATATGTGGAGATTTGCTTTTTTTGTTAGTTTCTTAAATGAGGTGGTGAAGCATATTTGTTTAGTCAACTGGAGTTTGTAGCCTAGGTCCCACCTCTCTTTCAAGTGAATAGGATACATTATGAAAAGGGGTAATCCAGTAAAGTCATAGTAAAGGGAAGCAGTCAGGGAATTAACATTTATTTAAATGTGGTGGCCATGACTAGCTGGGTGGGTGGCAGCTCATTTAATACTCTCTGATCTGGGGACTTAGAGGCTGCATGAAACTGGGAGCTCTGCCTGGGTTTGGTATGGGGACAAAAGTACAGGGTACTTTTAGTACAGGGTGGGTTGATTTTTCTCCTTCTCTTTCAGTTCTATTTTTGTATATGAAAGGAAGCAGTTTAATAAAAGATACTGTGCTGGGATGGCACCTGGGCTCTTGCAGTAGAGTGACTTGCTTCCTTTGGGGCTCCCTCCCCAAATATTAAGGTGCCTGTGTGGCGTGTTCTGCACTCTTCCTTTTATCAACTGAGAAATGCTCAAAGGGAAGATGTGGAACAGTGGCATAGCATGGCCAAAAAGTTGCCTCTCTCCAACCAAATTACCTGTGCAAAGGGGGGGGTCTTTCCACAAAAGCAGCTCAGCAAAAAATCAAGGACAATTAAATGTGTGGTTTGCCTGTGTAAAAACATGGAGGAAACCATCCCATCCCCACTGACCCCGTATGCTAGATGGCTCAGTTATCCTTGCAGTTAGTACACTGTGGCAAATTATTTTCCTTTGTTTGAAGTGGGTGGGAGACAGACTTCAACTAAGCTCCATAAATTAATGTATGAAAATTGACTGAGCCACTGTAAAGAATAATTAGCTGTAGGTCTCTTGTAGCAGAGTTTTCCGTGATATCTGTTGGCAGCATCTTCACTTGACATTTAATTTACATTAAAGTCCGAAAGCTTGTGTGCCTTGTTAATGCAAGGCGCAAATAAAGGCATGCACTGCTAGACAGTTCCTTAGCCAGGGTGGAGTACAGCCAGAGGAGAAAAATGGAAACCTATTGTCTGTGGTGTATCCTCAGCACACCGGCCGCATGCCCCAAGTCTGGAAAGTTTAAACCTTAGGTTTATTACACAATAGGAGAAATAAGCTGAAAAAAGGATAAAGTGTTTATTGTAACGTATTTATTGCAGCAGAGAATTTGAGTGTATGCTTTTCTCTCTGGGCCCTTTAATGTCTAACATTTTTAAATAGAAGTTGTATAATTATACCAGGCATATTCCAGATTTCTGTTTCTTAGTTTAATGATCTGTAATTAATAATTCATATGTAATTTAAATAATTAACTTTGTGAAATGTATCAGTAATGTAGTAAAGAAAAACCATTTCTAAAGACCATGGCATGTTTAAATTGAGGATTTAAAGATATCGTGACTAGTATGAACTCCAAATTGCTTGCTTTCACTGTCAGTAAAATATTTATATTTATCCTAGGGGATAAGGTGTCATGTTGAAAATAGCTATTAGGTGAACAGAGTAGCTATGATTTATTTACAAATACTGAGGAAGAATGGGGTAGCTAACTTGGGCTTATTTTTTTTTAACTCAGGTGGATGATTTTGCCAAATCATCTCATGTTATTTAAGAGGATTGAACTTCAAATTCACACATTTTCTTGACATTCCAGTGTGTATTTAAAAAAAAAAAAAAAAGCCTACATTCTTGACACTACAGTGAATGTAATCTTGTCTCTTTGTTGTGTTAGCCACTATCAGCGAAATAAAGTAAATTTAACTTGGGAAAGGTTTTCTTTCCCTGTTTAGGTTTTTCTGAGAGACTTCAAACTGCAGTAGAAATGTTATAGGAACCCCTTTTGTGGAGGGACAGCACTGGGGTAAGCCACCCATGCAGGTTCAGGATTTGCATCCCGGTGTAACTTGGTTGTCGCATTTCCAGTGCTGACAGGATTTTGATGTCTGAACCAGGCGTTGTCCCTTTGAGGCAATGAGCGCTTGCTACCTGCCTCGCTTTCTGTCTGAAATGCAGATGGAGGCTGAAAGATGCTGCTTGGCTTTTCTTTTCATGGAGCAGAAGGATAACTTGTGCTCCTCAGGAACCTTCAGGAAGGCAGTACGCAGGCTTTCAGCTGTGGGATGGGGGCACAGCAGCCGAAATCTTTCCGCTTGAGTCAGCCTGAGAACGGGGACAGTGTCAGACTCAGTGCTGCCAGGCTCACTACTTGAATCCAGAGGAGGTAAAGAGAACCAATTGTTTTCATTACTGTATTTTTATCTACAGTTTCAGACTAACTTGAAGGCATTTAACTATTTCAACTCATCTGAAATTGTGGAGGAAGAGATGTGGAAATATCAATCATGCTTTAGTTTTCAAAAAATCCTGTTTCTCGCAAACAGCAAGGTTACACGTTCCCAGTCAGACAAGCAGAAGGATCAAGCACTTAGCAAGGGGCAAGGTGTGGGGGGACTTAAGGACTGCAATACGATTTTTGGAAGTGAATTAGAGGAGGCTGGGTGTTAATGAGTAGCAGGTTTGTTTAATAATTTGCTCCTCATGCTGGTAATCCATCATAAATGTCATTTCGGGATAAGGAATACTTGATTGATTAATTGGAGTGACTGTTTGGCTTTTGGATGTGATACTGAGAAATGAATTTTCTGCTGCCGGGTTAAGTGGGTTTTTGTGGTTGCCTGTATGTTAATGCTAATATACAGTTAGTCCAACAGCAGACACTACAAGCTTGTCTGTGTGCCTCCTTTATGCCTTTTGCTTCTCTTTTCAAACTACTCCCTTACTAGCTAATGTTTTCTGTGGGGTTCAGAGAGATAACAGAGCTGGACACTCCTCTTTCCTCAGTTGTATCAATTTTTCCTGTGGTGCCCGTGGATTTCCAGTGGCTGGTTTCTCATCTTGTGCCTTCTTAGGAGACTCCTTGCCAGCTCCCAGTACAGGGAATTGAGGTGTGGTCTGCAGTGGCAACTGTGCTTCGTCCCTGCCCCTGCCCCACAGGGACGTGACACGGGCAGAAATTCAGCACACAGGTTTCATTTGTCACTGTGTTATTCAAGCACGGTTTCCTCTTAGAGCAGGGAGAATGCACAGCTACTTCTCAAGGAAATGTGGAGTAACCACGATGCTAAAATGGCAGCGAAAGAAATAAGAAAATGGCGTCATCAGTGAAATTGGTTTCGATGGCTTGATTTGAGGGCGTCCTGCTTGATGCATGTTTCCAGCAAGAGGTATTACATTACAGCCTTAGCTATGACTGTACAGTGAAGGTATTAAATCATTTAAATCTGTATATTTTTTCACTGTATTCCCTTAAAATACATGATACCGCAGAGGCGGGTATAACTGCTTATTCTTGTGGATGATCAGAACTTATCTTCGTTTGCATGCTATAAATATTTTTACTATGGGGTTGCATTGTGGATCTCAAGCCCACTGTAATTATCTCATAATTTAATTTACTTAAGTTCCAAAAAAGAGGCAAAGCCTTGAGTTTTGATTGTGCATCTCTTGACGCGTTTGTGATTTTTGTAGGCTTGTATTTTTTATTCAGGATCATAAGCGAGGACTTGTATAGCGCAGGGGAGAGGCTGTAGCCACTCACGATAGCACTGAGCAAAGCCCCACACCAAGGTCATCCCTCTGCATTCAAAAATGTCAAGAAAAACAGTAGCCATGTATTTGGAAACTCGATGAATGAGCTCAGGTTTCGGACTGTGTGGTCTGTTCGCTCTGTGCCGATGCCGGTGCCACAGGAGATGGGCTTCCCACCATGGATCCTGCTGCTGCTCCTGCTGGCCTGATCTGGGTGGAGAGATTCCCTCACTAAAGAAGTTGCAATTCCAAGTGAGGTAGCGCTGTGTTTAATTGCCTTTGTGACATTTTGGTTTCTTTGTCTTGATTTAGACAAACAGAAATACCATCTGAGGTGTTTTCAGGAGTAATGTACCAGCTGAACAAGCTCCTTCTGCAGTAATGTCTCCTACTGCCACAGTTGGCTGGCAAGAGTCTGTCTACCTTCTTTCTAGTTTTCCATTTTTATATTTATTCAGGTAAAAAACACAGATGTTTATATTCCTGATAAAAATATTCAGGAATGTAAAGATGGTAATGTCTTTCTAGTTCTAGATTTTTTTTCATTGTTACTCCTCCTGTTCTTTGCATGACCTCTCAGGAGGTTAGGACTGTTCTAGACTTTGTTTTGTTATTGCACAGATCTCCTTGGTGCTCTGTGCCTTGTTAGGACCCAGGATTGTTTTTTAACCACTCCCAGTTATATCACAGGGAGAAGGAAAAATGAGTATATGCCTGGGGAGAAAGTAGCGCTGTTGTTTACGCTACTTTTGTGTTGCATTAACAATTGCTGTCAAAAATGATCTGTGCAGTAGAGGCTGGTGATTATATGTGAAAGATTACTTCATTCTAATGAACTTTGCTGCAGAATTTTGGATTAAGAAATGTATTACCTTAGTCTTAATGCCATTAAAGTCTTTGTGACTTTGAAAAAAACCTACAGCATTCCCATGTGCTTTGCAGCCCAGCATGACACGGCAATGATTTTTAGAGTCTGAGAATGAGAAACTAACTTGTGTAATTGAAGTTCTGTTGGTTTCACTGTGATGGAGGGGAAAGACAGAACAAGTAGTATGGATAATTACTAATATTTTAATAATTAGGTACACTGTGTAAGCAATATATAAATTATGTATATTGTGATGGTTGATATATTGTGGTGTGTTTTAAAACTCATGTCCTACTTCACTTATTTTAATTGCACTTGGATTTGTTAAATCTTGGAAATGTCTCTGACATATTTAAAAAAATCTAGAATACACAGGAGTGCTGCAGTGAGTTTTCATGTTATGTCAGGAGTTAAGGCATGTGTAAGTACAGTTTTAAATGAAATACTGAAATCTCATAGTGCATGAACTCACTGAGCATCCTGTGTTGAATTAGAAGAAACTAAAACTAAGCAGAGTCATGTTTCTTGCCAGCAGTGATGATCTCCATTTATACATGGAACAAGCAGTGCCACATAGCAGAGAGTTCAATTTTGGCGTTGCTGAGTGCCTGGCGCAATATTCCTGCAGGAAATGTGAGCAGTGGTATTTTTCTAGACATTTCCAGTATGATAAAGCTGTGCTCCCTGTGTGTTTCATGGTAAATTTTGCTTCTATTCACTGCACATGCCTGTGTTCTCCTTGCTGGCCACATGCTGCAGATGTGTTTTGGAGGACTGCGGTTGGGTGTGGGATGTGGTGGTGCCTTTCAGTGCTGGGGATGGTTTGATATTAACTGATGGTTTGATATTAACTGATGGTTTGATAAGCTTTCCATGTTTAATGGATGGTGTCCTGGCTGAAGTGAGTGCTGGGGTGTGTTTGTATTTCTTCCCCTCAAGCCTGTATGTCTGAGGAACACATTTCCAGTCTTCACTTGCCAGATTCAAACAGGCCCAGCAAGAGTCAAAGAGCATGCACCATCTGCCCCTGCTTATGTTAGAGCTGATCCGTGATTTTCCCAAGGAATGCTTCTTTCAGCAGTTTGAGTTTCTCCTGTCATGGCTAGAAGGAATAATGATATTTATCCAACACAGCAAAATCCAATGTTCCTGGATACCGTCTTAAGATTACTGTGAAAACTGCATGAATTTCACAGATCAAACAGTCTAAACCAGTAAAATAATACAGAAAAGAGTGCTAGATCTTTGCATTGCAGGCACTAACCAGCAGCAGAGAGCTCTTTGTAAATATTTGCTTAAGGCTCACTCTGTAACACGGATTAAAGACTGTGTTTGGACCTGGTCACTGCATCAACGTGTGCCAATGGTGAGGTAGGGGAGGCCTGTTCCTGCCCCAGTGCTTGTCTCTGGGAAAGGGTGTTCTGTGCATCTTCCATGGTGCCCACAGCCCCAGGAAGAGCCTTGTGGGCTCCAGCCTGGCCTGCATCGACTCCTGCTGCTGCTGGGGTGAGGCCCAGGTTACTGCTTCTCCATCATGAGATTAAGACAGTATTGCAGCTCTGCAAAATTTGATTTTGCTGGAGCAGGAAGCCACTTAAAAACCCTGAAGTAATCTTTAAAATTGCTACTAGTCACGCAAGGAAGTAGAGATGAAGCCAGTCTTTGTATATTTTAATGACTTAACTGCCACTCAAACGCTATTGGCTTGCAGGGTGGGGAGGAACTCTCCTAGCTTGACTCTTAAACCAACTGAGCATGAGTATTGGCTACAAGTGTGTAGCACGGTCACAGTGCACAGGGGGATGTGATTTGACCCCTGTGAAGACAGGTAGCAGAGCAGCAGATCTTCCCCAAGGCCAGTATTTGGCTGTATTAGCACAGTTTTGTGTTCTAGCTATTGCTACATGCTTTTCCTTTTTCAGCTTCAACACGGCTGTTGCTTTGAAAGTCTCTGATGCAACAACCGGCTCTTAGGTCTTATCAAACTCAAAAGCCTTCTGGTTTTTCCCTGCTTCTTCTGTTCAGTCAACAGGGAATTAAAAATGTTGCAGGATTTCCCACTCTAAACATGATGGTTAGGAAGTTGAGAAATGTATGTTGTAGTTTGACAAGTGCAGCTGTCTTAGGCTAGGAAAATTTTGTATTGCAAAATCCTTCAATTGAGCAACTTATAGAGCTATGGGATGAGACTCATCAGACCATCCTTTCCAGTGGACCTTTTGGTCTGTGTACAATGATGGACTCCTTGCCTCTTATGCAGCTTTGAAGTGATACTGACTGGTGAATCACCCTTCCTTGGGTTATCTTCCTCTCTGCCCTCAGTCTGTTTTGGCCCCATAGCAGTTTTGCCATCTGAAGCTCTGCAAGGAGGAAGCCAATTTCACAAATGCTCTTGGCTCATTGTGCTTGGTAGCTGATCTTTGGGCATCTGCCTTGCTGCTTTGAGGGGCACAGTATTCCACAGGCCAAAGTATGTAGTGAAGCTGCTTATTTGCATGGCTTTAGCCCAAGAAACCTGATGCTTTGTGAAAAACAAATCATGGGAGATCTATGCAAGCTTCCATATTGTGTTCCACATGGTGGTGTCACACATACAGAGGAAGAGTGAGTAGACTGAAATACTGCCCATGCTACACTGGTGTCTGCCCATCCTCAGGAATACAATAGTTGGCCATGACTCTTCACCCTTTGGCCTGTCTATTTGAAGCCAGCCAGCAAGCATTGATGCTTGTGTCAGCACAAACAATAATTTAGATTTAAAAATTACAGGTAGGTTTGCTTCATTTTTTGTTTCCAGAGAGAACGTGGGCAGGAGGGTTATGCCATGGTACACCACCTCAGGAGTAGGCTCAGATGTATCCATGTTTTCAGTAGGATTGTATTTTGCAAATTATTTCTTAGAATTGCTGGTAGCAATAATAAATTGGCAACTCCAGGTGAAGCACCTAGAGTGATTTTTCTTAACTGTCCCTACTGGATTCACTGGATCTACTGGAAATCCAACACTTGGAAATATTTTAATCAAAGAGCAATTGACTTGAAATGGTCCCAGATTGTTCATTTCATTTTCTTCTTTCTTTCTGTGCCAGTGAAAAAGTACCCATTGCTGTCAACATCCAAAGCCTCAATATAGTATTTGGCAACATTCGCCTTCTCTTGACAGCTTGACTACTAAGATCAAGTATTAAAAGTATGGCCTGCCTGATGAAAGTAATTAAGAGACTTCTCTCAGCCAGGAGAGTTTACTAACCTCATTTACTGCAGTAAATAGAAGAGACTTTCAGTCTCCTGTCAAAAAAGAGACCACTGGTGTGTGCACGTGTGCCCTTTTGTACTGATAATGAGCTTCTGGAACACACTCTTGCTGGAATTCAGGCTGGAGCCAGGCAGGTGCTGGTTGCTGTCGGTCAGTGGCTGGCTGAGATGAGAGGTACTCGTGGAGCAAGCACAGGCTGCCAGGCTCCTGCCCTGCCCTTCCACCGTGGGGCCCCTTGTACAAACTGTCATTGAGTAAAGCAAAGGCTGGATTTCAGCAAAAAGGGGAGACTGTGAGATCAGGCTGAAATTCAAGGTGCAGGAGATCCAGGAGGCTCTGGAATGTGCTTAGGGAAGATGCTGGGAGTCAGTAGACATGTAAGTGTAAGCGGGACTAAGCGAGAAGCGGGAACCTGAAGTGTGAGAGTGGGTGTGTGTCTGTGCCCGTGTTCCTGTTTTGCAAACACCATCACATCGGATATTGTACAAATGGTGTGTGGGGAACATTCAGCAGTGAGTGGTGCAAAGAACTGGTGATGGAGAAGAGTTATGCTGCTTTCCTTCCAAACTAGATGCAGGAAGGATGTGTGGGAGTCAGACAGTAAAAGAGAGGAAAATCAAAAGCTACTCACTAAAGGAGGGCAGAGTGATGTGGCATTAAGACTCTGTGCGTTTTTTGCATAAACCTGCCTCAGGAAAGTAAGATTTTAATTTTCAAGCAAAATCCATGCTACACTGGGATCCGTGCACTGGCAGAGCTTGTGCATGGGGAGCTGCAAGGTGAGGTTTTCTCTTCCGAGATTACAGTTGTGTTGGCTGTTCCTATCTTTGCCATCTGCCTCTGCGAAATAGCCTTTTGTCTCCTAACAATAATCTCTGTTCTCCTCCCGCTTTTCTCTTTGGATGCTGGCTATGAAGCAGTGTCTCGTTACTCTTGTACAATCAGCAGCATCTCCCCCGAGAGGGCAGCTCCTGCTTTGTGGGCCGTGCACTCCCCGTGCGTGCCGAGCGCTGCACCTCCGTATCCTCCTTACAGTCTGCCGGCGCTCGTGGCAAAGTCAAACCTCGCCTCTGGGATTGCAGAAAGCTTTTAGGGCACATGTAACTGCTGAGCACAACCAGCACTGTTCACAGCCCGGCCTTCTTAAGAGATATGTGATCTGGGACTTGAAGTGACCTGGGACTTCTGAGGACAAAAATTCTCTGATGTAAAGTGCATCTCTGCCATCTTTCTGCCTGTCTTTGTTCCAGGGCTCTGCTTTTTCGTGCAGCAGAGGTGCATTTTTGTGCACTTATGTATATCCATGAAATCGTGTCTGGTGATTAAAGTGTAGTGCACCACTAGGTGGCAATGTGATAAATGCAGGGAATCCAGCAGCCAGCCGGACGCACCTCACCTTCTTAACGAGTGAAATTCTGGCCACCAAAGCCTGGAGTGACACCCCTAGGAGCTCTTATTTGGCCTAAGTAAGTAGAAGCAGCTCTCACAAGTAGTAACAGGAGCTCCAGCATCAGTTACTGAAACTCCCTCTTCTGAGGTTTAACAATTAGCCTGTAATTAACTGAAGCAGAAATTGTCATGCTAGAGTCATAATGTTTAGCACGAGACATAGGGCAGCCTTTTTAAAATGTATTTCTCCTTAGTGAGGCATTACAGATGTTATTTGGAATATGTGAGGATTTTATTTTGCTAAAGAAGTAGTTTTTGAGATTGAAAAAGACAATTATCATCCTCTAATTGGCATTCGGTGTAATGTGATCCCTTAAACGGACCTTGTAGAACTCTCTGGGAGCTGGGGGGTTTCATTAAGATGCTCAGCCTGGATTTACTGACATCAAGGGAAGTTCAAGCACATCTTAAATTACTCTGTTGATTACCATCATTGCTGTGTAGATTTCTAGGCAGGTACCTGCTAGTGCACACATTCCTGAAAGGAAAGAGAGGAGCACCAAGGGCAGGAAAGGTAGGACTTGTGTCTCTTGGGATTTTCAGGAGACCCGTGCTCACAGAGCAAGCAGGGAGCCAGGCATCCAGGACCTCTGCAAACTCACACCCTCCATCACATCCAGGTAACTGTAGGTCTGCGTCTTGGAGACAATGGGCTGGTTTTGACTGTAAAATTAGCAGTGTTGTTAAAATACAGCTAACACGCTGTTCTCTGCAGCATCGGATCTCTACCATTAGAAACAGGTCTGTCTCTTCTGTTCATGTATTGGTGTGTGCCCTGAAGGTCTAGAAGCATTGCTTGTTTTAATTCCAGATAATTTTTCTCCATTTTAGGTTGAAGGTGTGGAAGTAAAAATAAAAAGGAGCCCAGCAAACTCGTTGTCCTCCCAAAGTCCTTGTACCCATGCAGGCAGGGACAAGCTTTGCAAGGCACGTCTCCATCCTTCTCTTGCGTAGAGCTGAGGCTGGGTCCTGGCCCAGTTAGGTGACTGCGGCAGCCCTTGTCTCAGTGACAGCTGCTGTAATAGTTGGTCCCCAGACGTGTGCAAGGATCTGGATTTAGCTTCCTTTTTTTCAGGTTGTAACTGTGTTTTCTCTGTGGGCATTGTCTAAAAATAAAGCGGGACCTGTCGGCTGGTGGAGTGAAGAATAGGCTGGCTCGCGGTGACCGCTCCCTTCGTGTGTAATTCAGGGCTGTTCTGGGCAACTGCACCACACGTCTCTTGGAGGATGGCGGCTTGTTCTCTCTCTGGTGTACAGAAAGGGGTCACCTTCTTATTTCCAGCTGAAGGGGGTCACAGCCTGTCCCCTGTACCTCAAATGTTTGTTCTACATATTTCAGAAGGAGAGGGTGCAATGCCCTTGATTTCACATGCTGGTGACCTGCTGGTGCTGGGGAGCTGGAAGCAAGCAGCACACCTATGTGACAGTGTCCTGACACATTGCTTCAGTGGGGGCAGATTTCAATTGCTCCTCACCTCCCAGAGCTGAGTATCACTCTGTGATACTTGTGGTTGTATGTATTACTGCTGCAGGGCAGTTTCTAAGACCTACCATAAATACATTCTTCCAAAAGCCTAAATCTCCGTGTGTCACCACAGGAATTCTTTGCAGGAAAATGGGGATACTTTTGAAAGGCACAAAATCATCCTAACTCCAGACAAATTCAGTTGGACACTGCTGCAACTGTGTTTTCTCTTTATAAAAGCATAAAGCATGGTCTACTGAGTTCCCTCTCTCAGGGTTTGTTAGCAGCTTTTGGTTTTAGAGCTCTAGAGTGAGTGTACAGACTTTTAAGATATTAGCACTTAATGGAGTTGATAATTTATAGCTGATTACTTCAGAGGGATACAAAAGCTTCTTTTTCTTTTTTATGACCTGAATAATGATTAAGTTGAAGTCTGGGCATACAAATCAGCTTGATTTGTTTAATTGGTGATGTAACAGTGAAAATTCAAAATAAAGATATGCATGATAAAATGTGATAAACATATCCTGATTGTTGCCTCTGTGTGCTACTGCATTTTACCCCACAGCTACTTGTTTAAAGTTAAAACTTCATTTTATATTTCCTAGTATAGGTCATAAAAGTAACCTTTGGGATAAAGAGCTAACAGCTCATCTAAGTCAGTTTGTTCACACACACCTGACCTCTTTGAGATTTACTCATATACTGAGAATTAAAAATACAGTTCTTCCTTTTTACCCACTCCAGCTGTATTCATGGAGAGAAGCTGTGTGATAAACTTTTTCTGTATGCTTTCCAACTGTTTAGTTATTCCCATCTTTCCTCAACTGACTATTTTTAAGGCTCTTTTTCACAGTTGTATCGGTCCTCCAAGAGCTCCACTTCTGCCTGAAGCTGCCAAGTCAAAGCCTGTTTTATTTTTTTCAGCATACTCAAGTCCAACAATCTTATCTTGGCTTATCGCTCCTACCAGCTTTCATCCTAGCTCCCTCAAATGGAGAGCAAGAGGAGGCAGATGCTGGGACACAGAGATAAAAGAGAATAGAAGCAGGACATTTCACTAGGATTTAATGCATATTAAAAGGGGGGATTAATGCATTTTCATTTTCACATTGCTCTGGATGGGCATCTTACTGTACCTTTGGTGAAGTAAAGTGACCTTTAAACTTCTTGGGACTGGACTGCAGAGAGAGCTCTGAGCACTTCTCAGAGCTGAAAGAGCTGAGTACTACAATATGTATCTGATGTAAGTGCAAGGCTGATTTTTTTGGTTGAAGTTCTATTTTTCCTTTTCTGCAGGGATTCCTGAAGAATGAAAAAGATAATGCGTTGCTATCTGCCATTGAAGAGTCCAGGAGGAGGGTAAGTTGGAAGAAAGCACCATCGTTTTTGCCTAAAAACAAAACCAGGAGGGGTTTTCAGAGTCCCATTTTTCTTCCCTTGAAAGGGATCAGTACTTAGTCTGTAAGAAAAAGACAGAGTTAGCCTTCCCCTCTTCATCTCCTGTGCCTTCACCTCTGAACAAATAGTTGTTTTGAAGATCATCTGAGCGGCAACTTGTTTACTGATAAGAAATTCATCTAATCCTGTTTCTGAATCTGTTTGTGCTTTTGGTATCTGTCATGTTCTGGGACAGTGATTTTCACAATTGAATTATGCAGCACGGAAAAATGCTTCCTGTTGTTTGTCTTGTAACTCCTTCTTGGAAATGTCATTCCATACTTCCTAGTGCTCATTTTATGATTGTTTCCCTCCATGTATCCTGGGGGCATCAGGTTTAGAACTGAGCCTGTGTTTCTTTCAAATGATAAGAAATAGCACATAAGCACTATTAAATTATTTCAATTACACAAAATTATCTGTAACTGGTGAAGCGTATTTAAAACCCTGTGATTATAGTGAAGGTATGGGTAAAACCTATATCCTGCCATGAAAGTAGAAAGTGAATTTTATAGTGCAACAAAGAAATACGAATCTTAAGCTCTAGTTGCATGCTTGCAGTGCAATTAAATGTTTGCCAAATGTCACTGTCTCTTATCAATCCTTTCTTCTGAGGAATGTTTTGCTCATTAATTGACAATATCCTAACAGTGAGCTGCAATGAAATGAAAACCTTAGCCAACCAAGACATTTAGTTAAGTGTGTTGCAGCACGGAGCTGTGTGAACAGGAAAGAAGCAGAATGCACAATATAGCTTATTCTCTGTTCAGAATTAGTGGAGAGCCTCTTATTTCCTGTGGTGGTATACCTGAGGCTGTTAGTCTCACCCCAGCAATAACAGAAGAGGTAGTGAAGCATCTTCTATCCTAATGCTATTGCCAAAATAAGGGAATATTTCCTTTACTGAGGGAAAAGCTGTTTCCTCCCATGTATTCCCCAGTTGGATCTGAAGACAATGTAGCACATCAGCCATTTTAAAGGTAAAGGTTGTTTTTTCTTGGGATTTGATTTTCCTGTGTGCTTTCCCAAGTTATGTTCCTGATGAAAGAGACTTCCTGATTCTTTGACACTAGTTTATTTTCCCTTAATATTTTGATTTTTATTTTGTCCTGTTTCCCATTTAAAAGAAAAACACACTGGTAAAGACCTGAAAATTATTATGGGAATAAACACACATCTTTGTTAAGAATGCAGCAAGTCAGACTTTTGTAGCCTCCAGGGAGGTGTAAAGCTAGTGGTCATTAGAGAAGTTAAGTCTCAACAAACCACACAGATCAGTGATGAGCCTGGATATCGTGTGTGTGCTGCCAAGTTAAAGAAGGAAGCCTACTGATTTTCCTCCTGCTCCAATTCCTGTGCTGCCATGGCATGGAAGAGACACAATTTCCTTCTTTTACCAGCTGGGCGTATGTGAGAGTTGTCTTTATTCCACATACACCTACTTTCTGAATCCCCTTGTACCTGAATGGGAAGCCTGTTGAAATAACATGCAGCACACCATTAGCTCTTGAGGGCTGACCTGGTTGATTTATGTACTTGCTATATTCTGTTCCATTTTTGGGCTTGTTTGTTAATAGCTGAGGTAGGCTGGTGGGTGTTTCTATACGTTCCTTAGCTCTTGTTCTTCTTCACCAACAGACTTTTGCCATGGCTGAGGAGTATCACCGAGAATCAATGCTGGTTGAATGGGAACAGGTGAAACAAAGGATTCTTCATTCTCTGCTTGCATCAGGGGAAGATGCTCTTGATTTCACCCAGGAAAATGAGGTAACTCTCTCTTTCTAAATGCTGTGCACAGTCACACACAGCACTGTACACAGCTGGCATTCCAGCACTGCTGAAACCACCTCGGAAATATTCTGCAGCTACAACTGTGTGAAAATGAGAAATATAAAATCCCTGTTTCATTCTAGAATGGCTCTGACTAGCAGAAGGCGTTGTCTAGCAGAATATCAAACCTTTGTGATTGTTTCTATTGATTGGCTGATGGGTACAGGCAATGGAGCTGCTATTGCTGGAGCTGTTCTGAGCAACGTATGTGCTGGCTGGAAACTTAGTCACAAACACATACCAGGTCAATATACCCAGGGGACAGAAAACACACTGGGGGCTTCAGGAAACCCTTGTGATGTGACACCAGGGAGTTGCTCAGGTGCAATTGTGCTTACACATAGGTCTTAAGAGTGTCTCTTCCCCTTATCACTGTGTGCTAGCCTGGATTTATGGCTTTTCTTAGGAGGCTGATGGAGTCTCTCAGGTTTCTTGGCAAAACCAAATGAATAAACCGAAAAAAAACCCTTTCCTTTTTATTTTGCTGTCTCATGCAGACCAGATTAGAATTTTGTGCTGCTCAGACCTCTAGTGTTCAGGTTAATCCAGCAGTGACCAAATCCTTTGGGCAGAACTGACTCCATGTTTAACAGAAGAGATATTGACTATCATCTTAAAACATTCCTCATCTTCTGTTACAATTTAAACCTTTACTAATTATTCTCATAAATAAAATGTTTCAGTTAAATGAGTAGAGCAAAGCAGAGTTACCTGCAGGGTGTTATGAACCCAGCTCCTCTAAGCTGAAAGCATCAGACAGCAGCTGTGATCCCTGGAGCACAAAGTTACATCACTGCTGCTGCACTGTGCTCCATGGAAATGCTCGCCTTGAGAGGAGAGGAGATACGGAGTGGGGGGATGCAAGTTGCTGTGCTTTCAGGCTGAAAAGGAAACACAAGTTTTATAGACACGTTCTCCACCCATGAAAAATGAATTCTTGTTCGTTGCAATGACCTGCAAGTATACTGAAATAAAAAAAGCCCTTGGTGCTAACGTGGTATGACCTGTATAGGGATTTGGAAATAATTAAAATTGTTAATGAAATGTCCCTTTCTGATTACTGTTCTTTTAAATATAGGTTAATCCCAGTTAGCATACCTCTTTTTATAGAGGCTGTCTTCCCCAGAAAATACTTTACTGGGACTTCTCAAAGGTTGTCCAGCTTTCCAATATTAGAAATGCTAAATAATGCAGACTGAATTAATTTAAAACTAGGAACAGCTATTCCATTATTTTAGGATGTGAATCTGAAGAGTTGGCAGTTACACTGATAGCTTCTAACATCTTTGATTTGTGTGCTAGTTACTGGTATGGGGTTTTCCTTTTGGAGTGTGGATGTTAACTGCTAGGAGAAGCAATTTAATAACCCACTCTGAGGAGGTAAAACCCCTGTTCTGGTGTTTCATTATCAAATGGATGCCATCCCCAGTCCATGGCACTTGAGATGCCAGGCATCAAATTGGTGTGAGGGACGAGGGGAGAAAACTCAGCTCCTAATGTTTCTGGTGAATGTGTTTAAAGACTCAATGTACACTATCACTCAGTAATACTCCACTCTCTGTTTCAAAGCTTTCATAGTAGCAGCATGTCATTTCAAGAGCATTTAAAATCCTTGATATATTCTAGTCTTAGCCTCAAGAAGTCAAAGGTCTGAGAGGTTTGAAGTGCATCTACTGTGTTAAAAGCCTGTTATCTAACCTCCCCACAGCAGGTTGTTCTTCTAAAGCCTTGTTCCAGTCAAATAAGTTTTTTGTGTGTATGTGACACAAACAGACACAGCCTGTAGAATATAGTAGAGGTTTAATTGATATCCTCTGGAGATGGAGAATCAGCTGAAAAGGCACAGATCCAAACGCAGCAGGGGGCTGGTCTGCCTGCGAGCCAATTCTCAAGCTTTGGGCAAGCTAATTTGGGCAGAGTGAAATACCAACACATTATTCATGGAAATAAGACCAATTAACAAGCAAAGCTCACAATTCAAAGAACCTAGTGCAGGGCTTGCCATTAAGGTTTTCTGTTTCCCCCTTGTCCTCCAGCCTGGCCACCTTCTTGTCAGGGAAAAACAGAGCTGATAAAAAGGTGCTTCTTGTGGTGCTGGAAATGGATGAAAGCCTGAGTTTTGTCTTCAAGTTATCAAATACCTATGGTCTGAAGGTATTTGTCATGACTGTTGTGTCATGAGGTGCCAAGGCGTTTCCTTTGTCCTTTTCCACGTTTTTCCTTATTCCAGGTTTTTCTTTCTTCCACCCTTGCCGTAAGCTCTTCCACTCCTGTTGTCAAGCAGCACACTCTTGCAGTGATGTAGAAACACTGGCACCTCTTGGTTTCTGTTCTGCCCCTCTGTAGCACATCTTCATACCCCTTAAATCCCAAGCACTGCAAGATGCTTTCCACTCCACCACAGTGTATTTTGATGGGGTTTCTCCAGCTTGGTCTCCTGCCTAGATATTCACTGCGTCTACTGGCCAAGCCATTTGGAGTGCTGACAAAATGTCTGCCCAGACTTCTGCTGAGGAATGTGCATATGCATATGAGGGTGATGAATAATGCATCTTTACATGCACAGGGTTTGGTGTGCAAGTGAGGCTGAATGCTTGGCTGAGTGCAAATGAAGGAGGACTCCTTTGAAAAGCAGCATCGTTTGGCTAAGTGAATTTAAAAGACAAAAATGTCATGGCAGTGCAGCTAAGCTGCAGCTTTGAGAAATGGATAATATTTGGAATAAATATTACAGTTCTGAATAATGTTTTGGAAAGAATAAAATTCAGGGCAGAGAAAAGCAAAGGTGGTTGAGAAAAACAGCACAAGCCATGTAAGCAATATCAGACTAGAGATACAGCAAGATTTGTGTGTGTGCACGTACACTTCTGCAGTCCTTTGTGCATTCCTCACTTTTCTGCTTTTCCTTTTGCTGCTCCAGTTAAACTTAGAACCTGACCTGTTTTGAGCACATTTTCCATTATCTTTTTTTTTGCTTGAAACTTCGTAAGTTCTGACTTGCCAGCAAAGGATATCCTTCCCCCTCCCCACTTCCCCCCCTCCCCGTTAGTTTGTAGGGGGGAAAATCCTTCCCTTCTTGGGAAGGATTGCCTGAGCAATCCATTTCTGCGATTCAGGGGGAGCCCTGGAAGTGGCCCTCTCCCTGCTGACTCACTGCTTTAGTTTTCCTTTTGAACTTTCCCTTTAGCACAGCCATGTGATAGTTCAGTGAGCTAGTGCTTTCTTGCAGTTTAATAATTCAAAGGTGAAGCCAGAATGCACGCATGAGATGGGAAAAAATAGGAAATAAGCTTGCTTCCATGGCTCTTTTTCCATAGGAAAGGAAAGTATAAGAAAATTAGGACAAATTCTAGATTTCTTGATTTGTTCTTTTTCCTGAAGTGCCAAGTCAGTAAATTTAAAGAATTTAATTTCAGTGTGGCAGTTCTCAGCTGCGGCAGATAGTTAAGAACTGTTTCCTAAAGCATAATGGTTAAACTAAAATTGGAGAAAGGAAAGGAAAACCCAACCTCAGAGCAGTTATTTCTTAGTGTCAGGCGTGCACTTTTGAATTCAGGTTGTTACCTGAATTGGTTTGAACCCGGCAGTCACACACCAGTCTCTGGAGTGGCAGCCACGAAGGTGCTCTTTGGTGCTGCAAAGCAGAAAAAGGAACAGATTCACAAAACAAAGCCCCAATCCCCGTGTGTCTGCTGCTTGGGCACTGGCTGAAAGTGACACTAAGTCACTATGTACTGGTCTTCACTTGATTTAGGAGGTGAAACCTCATCAGTAATTAATGACAACGTCCATAATTTAGCATTTCTTAAAATAACTCTGCATTTTATCTGGCGCGGCGCAGGGAAGGGCTGCAAAGCTCTATTTCTGCCATGGTGTCTGTTTCCCAGGAAACCTGCTTTAACAGTTTCTTTGTTCTTTAGAACAAAGAATTTGTCGGGTTTTAGGTGGGTTTAAAGGAATTTGTGTCAGATGATTTGGCAATGAAAGAAAAATGCAGATGCTTCTGAATATCAGTACCCACTAAGAGGAACTGTGAAGAATATTTTTAGTGTAAGTTCAGTTGCAGAAAGAAAAGTGAAATTGCTTTTGGGTTTTTTGTAAGGCATTTTTATAGAGCCTGAGGTCTAAATGCACCTGCCTGATTTTGTAATCAGGTTAAACATTATTTAAATAGCATTATTAGTGAGAAATTAATGAAGTAATAAACTAATTTCAGCCATTTTAAAGGATTGTTCAGGTTCATCCTTGGTACCTTCATTCATTTCTATTTCATTATATTAGGGACAAACACTGCTGAGTATTTTTAATTCTGTAATCAACTGTTGTATGCTGTGCAGAAACCTGTAACTACAGATATCACAAAGCTCTTATAATTTCTTGATAGAGGTCAGTGCCCTTATCTTCATGTATAAGTTCCCAGCCAATGCAGAACAGTTTCTTGGCCATTCCAATTGTGTAACTTTTTTGTTTTTAAATTTTAACTTGTGAACACTTTACTGATCAAAACTCCTGGACTGGGACAGTGAGTAGTAGTTGTCTTTGTAAGGACACATGCTCATGAGTGTAAGAGAGGTCTTACCCGGTAGAAGATATTCCAGGTTAAACTAATACCAAAAGAAAATTAATTTGGGAATAACGGAGAGAATGTTCAGTGCAAAACTGATCAGTAACATATCTGGAAGTTCATTTGTTTGTGTTATTTCAATTTGAAATTGGGATACAGTTCCAAAAAAAAGCAAGATTCTCTTGAAGACTCTGCCAGTATTTCATCCTCATTTGAAACAAGAAGTTGAATGATGGCACCATCTGGAGAAAAGCTGTCCATTTCTGGATCTCTTCCGGAAATCCACACGAGCCAGGTCATGGCAGGAACATTGCTCCTGCCGTGCTGCAGTCTGACAGGTGTCAGCAAAGCTGAACTCTAAAGCTGATTAAACTGGAAGTGAAAACAATGATTTTCCTATTGCATTTGGGCTTTATGTTGTTTGTACAGGCAGCAAGTTGGTCACATTTAAGTGAATTCTTCCAGGCAAGACTAGAGCACATCCTTTAGCAGTTCTTGGAGGTGATCCTGTCTGCACTGTAAAGTACTGACATTCTGGGTAACCAGTGTAAGAAGCAGTAAAGCTGTTTGACCATATTGCTTAGGTGCCCTGTAACAGCTAATGAGGATGTGCAGCCGGTTGTAACTGACTTTGATGGTAAAAAGCTTAATTTTTAAACTCTGCAGATGTACCTGCCCTTTCTCGGAAAAAATTACTGATTCCAGTTAAGATGAATATCCATGGCCTTGAGTTATATGGTAACAAGCTTGAAAACCTTGCTATGCTGAAAGCTTGTCTGTTCCTTTTTGCTTGCCCCAACTATGTCAGTTGGCTTCATAATAAATATTATGCTTCTGAACTGAGCTTGTCTTGCTTTGATCTTCAGACCAGCATGGCTTCTGAAGCAGCTGATATTAAAGGACTGTTTATCTCAAAGGCATCTGTCTTTAAAATGATTGTACTTTATTTTTCAAACTCAAGACTTGCAGTGCTGATGCTGAAATGAAGAATTACATTCTTTTAGAAAACAGGAAATGGCAGAGAGCATTGCTCAGAGTATTCTTTCTTCCAGAGTATTGAACATGTATGTTCAGTGGTGGCTGTACTGAGAACATACCTGTGCCTTGGAGTAAATACTTAAAATTGCTTTATGCACCAATATATTATTGTGGCATGTTGTATGATGAGTTTTATAAGAGTATGAATTTTGTATGCCATGATTCCATTGGCTGTCTCTCCCTGCTCTAGGCTCAAAATATCTCAGTCCTGGCATAGTCTCTGTGGGTAAAAAGACTATTTTTTTTCAGGTCAGGATATTGCCAGCATACTTCCTCTTGCAGCAGACCAGCAGTGGGGCACTTTCCAGCACACAATTGAATGCTGCAGTCCTATTTTATGTCTATATCATGGTACTGGGACAAAACTGGAGTATCAGATCTGCCAGATTGGATCTATTTGAGCTCGTCTGTTGAATTCTATATCCTTGCTGTGATGGAGGTTCAGAGTAGATGCCTCACAGCGAGACATTGACAAGAAGCAACCTTTCAAGAAACAAAAGCAAAGAATTAAAATTATAAGGTGCTACCAAGAGACGCTGATGTCCTAATTCTAGAGAGCTAATGGTTGGTTTGTGCGCTGAATAAGGAGGATTTCTGTCCCTTTAGAAAGTTTAAGCTATATTGTGAAGATAATGGGGTATTGCAGTGCGACTGCATTTTTCTCTGTTGATGGTTCAAACCCCTGGTTTTAGTTCTGTCAGGAACATGGTTTTGCTGTTCTTTAGGAGCAGATATATTGGTAAAGTGCATGGTGGTAATTCTGTACTTCATATCATCCTATTTGCTTCTCATTCAACAGCCCAGCTATGTCGGGGAGGTGGGTCCTCCAGGTCGCAGCTCCATGGACAGTGTGGAGATGGCATATGCTCGTCAGGTGAGTGGAAGTGAAAAAACTTCATTAAACACTGTGTTCTGCATGGAGAGAGACAGGAAAGATAAAGACTGGAGCTTAGTGTAAAAGAAAATATGGTAGGTAAAACATGAAAATATCTGCCTAGAGATAAGATGCTATTGACAAACACATAAATCTTGAAGTTTTTAGGAGCATACTCACCTGTTTGCTACAGGATATTTTTTGTCAAAAAGAGATCCCGAGCACCATATATGACTGTAGAAAGCATTTATGCTTGTTCAGTAAACTGAAATTATTTTAATTTTTTGGAAGCAGTTTTTTTTAGGATTTGTGTCAACGCATAATTATTTACAAATGAAGGCTTTATATTCCCTTTATTTTCATATGTGGAAGATAATTTTTCTCATGTATATGTGTAGGCAAAAATATGCTGAAGTGTTAATCTTGATGTTTGTTGAATTATATCCTATTTTAATGACATTGGTTATGAGAAGCTTTAGTGCATCAGCTATGAATTATTATGTCTGGTAGCATTAGACTCCCTCGGAAAATTTTCAGGGAAAACTGATAAACCTTTACATAACCAATTTGTTACTGTTGTTATTTGAGATTATCTGTTTACCAGCACTGTTGAGAACAAAATGAAAGAAAGGACTTGATTTTTCAAAATGGAATATGTGAAACGATTTTGCTTAATTTGCACACAATTATTGTTATTGTGTGCTTTGGCTCAGTCTGCACTGAGGCAGAGAGCAGCTTCTGCATCTGTTTTCCTACATCTGCATTCAGTTATGGTAGCTGGGAAGAAACTGGTAGCAAAAGGTTCATGGTTGTGCTGATAAAGTGTACATTTGATTTAGTGGCTCTTAACAGTTTGTAAATTTAGTTAATATCTACTGTAATATACCCACAGTAAATGTCTTCTTTAAAGCATAACTGTCTGTGCTTTGAAGCCATCAGTGTTTCTCCTTGCTGCTTTTTGGGTCTGGGAAGCCCAGTCTCTCCAGCACTCCTGGCTCTGGGGTAGCTGTGGAGTCACCGTGGCCAGGGGGCCCTTGTCAGGGTCACAGGCTGTACACAGACTGCCGCAGTGTGCCCTGGAAATGTGGTGGTTGTGGCCAGGCTTCTGCTGCCAAAGCACTTGGTGCAGTCACTGCGTGCTCCCAACAAGGGCTCCAGAGAAGCTGGCCTGGCTCAGGTGTCCTTATGTCAGCCTGCTGCAGTTCAAGAATAACCCAGTGTCAGCAGTCTGTGAGGGGGCTCCTGTGGCTTCAGTGGGGAGTTGGGAGACCTGGAGGTCAGGCAGGAGAGCTGGAGATCCATGCTGCTTCTGTTTATCAGCAGCCATGAAATGTGTTTTAATTACAGTGAAGTGATTAATTGTTCTTCGTTGATAGTTCAGACTGTCTCACGGGAGCACGGTGACATCCACAGACACGTTTCACTGGTGCTGCATTCTGTTTGCAGTCCTGAGCTCTACATCTTGTCTGCACCCTGGGCGTGCTGTAGTAGTGCTGCGTGCCAAATGGAGTTGAAGAACAGTGGCGTTGCCTTTCTAGTATTGAGGATTATTATTTTTGGACATAGTGGGAGGTCTTTGGACAGAGAGTAGAATAAACAATAGTAGACAAAGCTCAGTTAAGATCAAGAGTTAAAACTGGGAGGTGTGTGTATATGTTTAAGGGCAGGCTCTGAAAGGTCAGATTTCTGTTCATTTCCCTGTCTCAGATTTCCCTGAATACTGCCACAAACCAGCAAAATCCTGTTTGTTTCACATCAGCAGGTAGGAGGCTGCCATGCAGGGGAATATCACAGCCATCCGTTTGTCAGGTCACTTCTGAATCTTTGTCCTTCAGCAATTAGCTGCAGTTAGTCTAACAGGGCATTCAGCACAGTGTTCTGCCGTTCCAAACCCCTGAACAGCTGGGCTGCTGCTGGCCTTGGGGCAGGCCTGGGGCTTTGAGGTGGTGTGCAAGCTTGGGTGATGCTGATGCCCATTCCTCTACCGTGGGGTTGAAAGTGACTGATGTGGGAGAGAAGGAGAGGGACTTGCTGGGAACACTGGTTTTGAAGCCTGATTTAGATTTTGCTGCTGTGGCTGAGGATGGAATGGAGCATAATATGTATTGTTAAGCATGCTTATTTTAATTATGTTCTAGATTTATATTTATAATGAGAAGATAGTGAATGGACATCTGCAGCCTAACCTGGTGGACCTCTGTGCTGCTACTGCAGGTCTGGATGATAAGGTACTGCCAGTAAGTTAACATAAGGAAATGTATTTAAGCTGTTTTCAGGCTGTGATTAACAGCCTGCTGACATCAGGGGGAAAAATACTGATATTGCCAAAAAAAATTGCTTGGCTCCACAGAAAACACAGAGGCAAATCCAGAATTTTCTCCAGTACAGCAGGCCCCACCTGCGGTGAAGTTGGTCATGGTGAAAATTTCTTAACACAGTGAGGAAGAAACAAACCAAATAAACTGTTGAGGGAAAAATTTCTTTTAACTTTAAATAGATTCTGTTTTGTTTGGTTTACAAAATGTGGTCTCTTAATGTCCTTTGAAGGTATTTAGTTGGGGGTAAAGGGTCTTCAATCAGACTCTACTAGAGCCAAAATAGGCTCTCATAGCAAATCATAAAACCCCTAGGATTGACTTTATATCAATGATCTGCCTGCTTTCCTTTTCTTCTGTTCCTTTAATTGTGTTGCCTTGATCCACCCTAAAAAAGAAAACAAATGCACAAACCTTGGAGAAATGCCTGGAGGAGAATACTGCAGCAGGGTCAAGCTGTGAAAAAACTGTGCAAATGGGGAGAGCAAAAAGCTGCTCAGAAGCTGAGAGGCAAACCCTTCAGTTGGATCTGAATTACAGATGTGCATCTTCACTCTGAACAGCTCTGTTTGTTTTGCAAGGGACAGCACAGGGAGTTCCAGTGTTCTTGCTGCTTTGAAGCACTGAGATCAAAGAGCTGCCCTTGCCCAAGTGAACAGTGCTGTTAGTTCTCAGTATTTTGCCATTTCAGCAGGGATGCCCTAGTCCTGTAAACACTGATGCGATCTTGTCCTTGTGAATACGCAGATCTGGATGGTTTTCAACCTTTATTTATCACTGAGCCTTTGTCCAAGTGATCAGTGTCCTTTTAGTGCTTCTTATCACAGCTGATCACACAGCTTTCCAACAGCAGCCAGAGCCATTGCTTACATGGAAAGCTGATGTATATTGAGTGGGAAGTGTGAACTAGAAATGAGACTGAGTACCAAGTACCCAGCCTAGTTTTGGAAATAGTTGTCAATTTTTGGGAACAATTGCAGGTACAACATTTATGGCCATCTTCTTGCACAAGAATTATGCAAAAAAGCCTGTAAAATTTGAATTCTGTTGGACAGAAGCAGCTTACCTTCATGACTGTGTCCAGTGTCTCCATTATAAATCTAAACTGACATGAATTACTCTTGTGTTCTTATGCTTTTCTTAAGCATCAAAACACGATGTAGCTCAGAACAGTGTTGCTTGTTCATCTCTGTACTAATTGCTGAGGCATGGAATGCCTTTTTACAGAACATCTCAGAGATGTGGGCCATGGTGAAACAAATGACCGACGTCACCCTGGTCCCTGCCAGCGACGCCCTGAAAGTCAGGACCAACATGGAGGTGCGCATGGAGTTCGTGAGGCACGCTCTGCACTACCTGGAGGAAAGGTGAGATGGGTGCTCTGAGTACACACTGATAGAGTTCCCCAATAAGAAGCCAGAATGATTTTGTAGTGCACTTAGAGTCAGCTACCTCTTGCTGCTCACACATATGTCTCCTGCCTGTCTTTTATTGTGCAGGGCTTAAAGCAGCAACTTAAATAAAAAACTGTTCTAGTTTAACAGTGTTCTAGTTTAAAAGGCCTTGAATCCATGGGGAGATTGTTTAGAAGATGCAAAGACTTTTATTCTTTCTTCTATGTTGCTTATAAATATTCTGTATATGTATGGTGATAATGTGGAGGTTTTTCACTTGAGGAAAGTGATCTGTTTCTCTTCTGCAAAAGAACATCCTCTTTTCTAAATGCTCCCTTTCTGATTGCTGGTTGCTGTCAGCAGCCTGTGAGGATGGCATGGGAACAAACCTGGTGCAGTGAGTCAAGTTCTGATCATGCCATTTCTTCACTGAAAAGTTTTTGGAAAATGTGAAGAAGCAGAAGTTGAGACATGCAGCAGTGATTTTCAGACAAAGTGGTTTGCTGTGTGTATTAGCAAGTACCATGGGGGCCTAAGCTCCTTGACTGATAGAGTTCTCAGAGAGCTGCAGGGTGTGAAGCTGCCCAAAGCCAAATGCCCGTTCTCTGCACATGTGGATGGATATTGCAGTGTCACTTTTCTAGGAGCTGCAGTGTGATGCCAGCAGGCTCTTCCAGCCTGTGCAAGCAGTATCTGCAGGGTAGTATGTGGGCATTTGTTAGGGACACAGATTGCATCGGAGCACGGACAGCACTGTGCTCTGACACAGCACTGTGGGAAGAGATGCTTTCACCTGGCACAGCCTCTCCTTGGCCCTGGCAGTTGGTTGTCACACCCCATCAGCACTCAGTGTCACCCAGGAGTGGTGGCAGCTGCTTCCTGTGCACAGAGGAGCTGACACATTGGAAGGATCTTCTGTTCCCAGTTCCTCAGTCTCAGCAGAGTGCAATGAACCAGTGACTCTTCACCTGATTTGCCACATATCCAACTTGCTAAATGTTCACAGTGCCATTACTGCTAGCTGAAGTTAGGAGTTAGTTATGTGTAGTACTTTCCCAGTGCTTCCAGCTGTGGAGATTGGGCCTCTCAGGCTTGGTTTTTGTTGGTTTTTTTTGAAACCTTGCCTAAGCCCTGTGCCTTGCTTCATAGCTTTTCTTCCCTGGTGGGAATTGGCTAATGCTAGAGTGCTGCCGTGCCTCACCAGCCCCTCACTCATATATGGAAGAGATGTAATGCCACTCACAGCTGTTCATACATTAGATCCTTTGGAACAACTCTGATCTTAAGCCCTGAGGAACATGCACTTGCCTCAGCCATAATTCTAGTTATCGAGATACTCTGATACCTGCTTATATAGTCTTTCAGATTTCTGATGGCACACAAGTCTAATGTGCTGCAGAGAAACAAAAAGAACTTAATGTCATTTATTGATGCTGCTTACTTAGATCTTCCTTCAGTGTACAAATTTTTGAGACTCTTGCTTCTAAACACGAGTATTTGTTAAATTGATTTGCCTTGATTAAATGCTTTGATGGGTTAGTTTAAAACATTTTCTTAAAGCTGCCTTTACCAATTATTTCCCTAAATTCCTTTTTTCTCTGGGATTTTCTTCTGGTAAGTCCATAGCCCTGAGGCTGATATTTTTCCATAGGGCAGGGAGGAGAGACAAACACATCTGTGGTATTTAGCTGTTCTTCCATGATAAGATTAAAGAGTTAAAGTATTAGGGTGGAAAGGCTTTTTGCCAGTTAATATATTTGAGTTTAACTTAGTACTACGAGAATCTAATAAGAGGAACTTCATAATTGAGAGCTGAACCTGGAGCAGTCCACCACAGACTCCAAACCTGGTGTCTTCTGAGACTGCTAAATACAAGGATCTTCCCAGACTGACCAAGGTTTGTGCCTCATTCTGTTGTAATAATTATGTTCAAACATCGAGTTAATTTGCTTTAAATTGTTAGTTCTGTCGGATCTGAAGGGCAGTGGATGTTTTTGTGGCAGGTGTGTCTCAGTCTGTTCATGTTTGTTTTGCTTGTGTTGTGTTTCAGTTACAAAAATTACACTTTTGTGACAGTCTTTGGGAACTTGCACCAGGCGCAGCTGGGTGGAGTCCCAGGCACCTACCAGCTGGTCCGCAGCTTCCTGAACATCAAACTCCCTGCAGCAGTCCCTGGTCTGCAGGTAGGGGCAGCACTGTCAGCCTCGGAGCTCGAATAAGAGCACAGATCTGTTCACCCCCTGCAGAGGGGGAACCAGGGCAGCCTCCGGTGGCTTTTCTATTGTTTAAGCTGCTTTTAGGGTAGCAGGCTCTTACTCCTCTAGAATTTTTCACTAGGAAAATGGAAGATGGCAGGCAAAATCACTCTGGAGTTCAGACCTAGTCCCAAAGCATGGTTGGGTGCTCAGTAGCTTGAGTTCTGATTCTAGAAATTATGGTGTCTTCTGGTCATCATCTTAGAAATCAACAGGCAAGAATTGAAATGCATTATGATGGTTCAAAAAAGCAGTAACTTAATCTCCCTGTTTTGCTTTTTCTCTTTTTTTGCATTTATTATAAGATGGTGAAACCATCACCAAATGTGTAATGAATTCATATGAATTAGCCTGGGCCTTTTATTTAGGAATCTGAATAAAACCTTTCTTACCTGCATGTAATAAAATGTGCATAGCTGTGCATCTACAACATAATCAGATAGGCACTCCAGGTTGAAAAATTAGATATAAAAGCTAAGTGAAGAAATAATAAATTAGAACATTGGAGCACGCACAGCTAAGTCTAGCTGTCTCTCCTTACCTGCCGAGATCAGTGATTAGTTGGATATCTTTCAGTGAAAATGTTTTTAATACCTCGGTGGCCTAATCCAGATCAATCTCCTGTGTGGGGAGGATATCATATGCTATTTCTGGGATTCTCAGAACCTCCCTCAGAACTGAAATCTGGGCAAGCAGAAGAGAATCACACCTATCACTGCTGAGATGTGCACGGCTTTGCCATGACTTAACCCTCATGACTTCTGGCTTCTGTAACAAACAGAATTTTTTACCAATATGAGTGTGGGTATAAGGGCAGAAATAATGAATCAGGCAAAGGATAAAGAAGAATCATTCAAATATGTCGCTTTTAAGAAAAAATAAAGAATGTACTACTTTCTTTTCAGGACGGTGAGGTGGAGGGCCATCCTGTGTGGGCACTGATTTACTACTGCATGCGCTGTGGAGATCTGACTGCAGCCATGCACGTGGTGAAACGGGCTCAGCACCAGCTGGGAGAGTTCAAAACCTGGTTCCAGGAGTACATGCACAGTAAAGACAGAAGGTAATTGGCAACTAGGAAGGATCTTTGTGAGGGGTGGGAATTGCTGTGGAGTAGTGAAATTATCAATGGTTTGGTAGAAATACAAAGAGCTCAGGTCTCCTCTGGTGGTGGTGGTTGCCTGAGGTTTGTATTACCTACCTAAATTACATGTAGAAGTTTGCATATTTTAATTTGTGGCTTTGAAGTTGAGAAATCTCAACAGGGAAAGAGTTGATTGAAAATATTCAAAAATTTACATTTCAAAAAGAATACAGTGTGGTGTAACTGTACTTTTGACAAAAGGATAAGCCCAGTGTAACAGTGGGATATGGCATACAATAGATCAGATTTAATCTGCTGTCTTGAGTCCTGTTTCTTTTTATTTCCCCTGTTGCTTATTTTAGCTGAATTTCCTTTGGGGAACACTTTTTACTACACCTGTTTTCATAAGAATGCCACACAGGAAAAGCAAGCAGTGTTTGTTAGGGGCCTTTAGAGGCCTCACTCTCACATCTTTCTTGTGTTTATTCTCCTCTTCCAGTTTTTGCTGTCCAGCACTGGACAGAGGCCATTGGCCAAACTGCTGCTGATGTGGTTGCAAAGTGGTTAAGCATAAAAAATAACTAACCAAGCTAACAAAATAAACTGAAAGGATAACAATCCAAGTGCCTTTTACCAAGTATGGCATGCCATGGTATTCTTCTGTAAATCAGCCTGTTTTGTAGAGAGTATCTAGGAGTGCTCATTGTATCAAGGTTGTTGCAGAAACCTTGTTGAAGGTACTGTCACTGTTTTCATTATAAACACTTTTGAGATGCAACATAATAGATTTTTTTTGTTTTTATTACAGCTATGAAAAAGTGCTCTGCCTACGGATTTGACAAACAATGCCTTAGTCTAGAACACTTTATTGATTAAATTCTGTAAAATTCTCAACAAGAGGGGTTGCAAGAAAAAAAAACAATGACAAAGAACATTATGACAGTGTTTAATAATGATGAAAGTGTCTCTCCTGAAAGACCTCATGGTATAATGACCTACTCACTTGTTAGTGACTAACAAAGACTTACAAAGATGTTGTGAGCTCTCTTTTTCTGAAATGATGTAATAGCAGAGTCAGACAAAAATAGCTCATCTGCCACGGTATTATTGTACCCCTAAAGAGACTGTCGTATGTGGATTCTTTCCCTGCAGTGGGCATTTGAAGATGATCCCCCATAACTTTATTTATGTGTTTAAATTAATGTGTGCAAAATTTTTACCTTCAGATATGAACTGGAAATGCAAGAAATATTGGCCAGTGCTTACTGTTATTATGACTTTGCTGTGGATATACACCTATTTACATTCATTTGTATCCAGGTTTCCTCATGTAGGGAAAATGGGTTTCATGTCTTTTCCTTCAATCTCTTCTTTTCCTTAGACTGTCTCCTGCCACAGAAAATAAACTGCGTCTTCATTACAGACGGGCTCTGAGGAATAACACTGACCCCTACAAAAGGGCTGTTTATTGTATTATTGGCCGTTGTGACATTACAGACAACCAGAGTGAAGTTGCTGATAAAACAGAAGATTATCTGTGGCTAAAAGTAAGTTTGGTGTTGGGATGATGGTGTTTGGTTTTTCTTTTTGTAAGAACAGATCTAAACGGTGCCACATTTCTCCACTGCTCTGCTACCCTTCCTGCTTCTAGATCTGGTGTTTTGCATCAATGTAGTGCATGTGACCTGACCTTGAAAATAGTGCAGGGCTGGAAACCTGAATCCCAGGGCTGCTCTGTTACCCTCTGTGCTATCAGGTGTTAGTTTGGGTACAGTTGTCTTTGGAAGTGTCATGTTCTTTATTTGACACTGATCTTTGTCACCTGTTTTGCAAACAATATCAGCTTGCTACAGTGAGGAATCTTTGAATTCTCCTTCCTGGATGTCTGAAATGTCAGTGTGAGTTCACCAGAGAGAATGCTGTCATTGTCTCTGAAGTCCTTACAGTTTTGGCAAGGGCATGATAGATACTAATTGGTACTTGTTTCTCCTCTTTATCAGAAAAAGGGTGGTAGAATTATGTATTTGTTACTATTGTATTTGTGGCAAAAAATGCTGCTTGAGAGTGTTCAGAGTCCCAGTGTCAGAGTTTGCTGCTGTGGATGGATACAGAACCCTGGGGTTATATCTGCATGGATTTCAGCTGTTGCTGCCTTAGAGGTCTTTGCTTCCCAGCAGTGGATGGAGCTGATGTTGTGACCAGATGCAGTTTCTAGTCAGTCGGTCAAACCCTAGAAGGGGCTCAGATGGCATGAATCTCTTGTAAGTGCATTGCTTGTGCAAGGAGAAATATCTGTGCTTCTCTTTTTTGGATGTGCTTTTTAGCTGAACCAGGTGTGTTTTGATGATGGCGGCGCGAGCTCCCCCCAGGACCGGCTAACGTTATCACAGTTCCAGAAGCAGCTGCTGGAAGACTATGGTGAGGAAGCACAGGGTGCTGTCTTACTCGGGGCTCTGCTTTTCTGCTGAGGACACTTTCCAGTTGTTATTACACAAACCCCAGATTGCACAATAACCCTGCAGCTCTCCACTAGTGACAGGCATCTTCTCTCCATGGACAGTCTGCTTCCCTGGAGTCGTGGCAGATTTCAGTAAGACATGATGAATGAGTCCCGTGTTTTCCCAGCAATCCAGAGAGTTAATATTCATCTGTGAGCAACACTGCTGCTGTTTCTCCTTTATCCATTAAGTGTGGGTTGCTTTCTCTCACCATAAATATGCAAAAGTCCTTTAGCAGAACTTCCAGCTTTGGAAATAAAGAACAGAAAAGCAGTCACTAGCTAATGTAGGCGTGTATTTCCAAGCTTTTCCACTGTGTGGATCTGGTCTTTATCTTTTCCCTTAAATTAGTATTTCAAGCCAATTTCTGGGGACCCAAGTCACAGTTCCTTCCATTTAAGAAGGTTTTAAGAACATCCACAGAATACATTTTCCTGTAATTGTCTTCTAGTCAACCAAAATTAAGTCACTTGGAACTGTCCAAGACATACTAAATTTGATGCTCCATTGCCTTCTAGTTTGTAGTATCACTCACACTCAGATAATGTGTGTGAGATAAAATGTGTGGAAAATAAATATAATTGGCTACTCTTGGTGTCACTGAGTAGGAAAATCCAGGTTCTTAACATTATTTGTACCACTTGTCATAAGTATAAATGAAGACAAAAAGTTGTGGTCTTTAGAGAATCTATCACAGTTGGTCAGAGTTGATGGTTTGTTGTCTGAAAAGAATAAGGGAACTTTTCTGAGTAACTGTTTATTCTGTTTCACTTTTTGAATATGTCTTTATGCTGTGGTCCTTCGTTATAAATCGGCAGTGGCACAGTTGTAGATGAGCTGCTGATGTGTGGTTAGGAATTAGTTTTGTGCACTGTGTTTCTTTTGGCTGGCACCTGATAAACAGTAATGATGCACTGTGACAGGAAGCATACACTGTCAGTCATCTCTGACTGCAAAATCACAAAAATGATATGAAAATGCTACGTGTTGTGTTTTTTTTCAGGTGAATCACATTTTGCCGTGAACCAGCCACCGTTCCTCTACTTCCAAGTGTTGTTCTTGACGGCACAGTTTGAAGCTGCCATTGCCTTTCTGTTCCGGACAGAGCGCTTGCGCTGTCACGCTGTTCATGTGGCTTTGGTCCTGTTTGAGTTAAAATTGCTTCTGAAAGCATCTGGGCAGAGTGCACAGCTATGTAAGTCCTATTTACTTTACAGTAAAGGAATATTCTCTTAGCCCTCAGAGTACCCTCTAGAAACTGCAGGTCTGTGTGATTAATCAAAGATTTATCAGAACAATTTCATGGAAGTTAATTGTTTCAGTTGCATTAGAGCTATGGGTCGTGGTTCTGACTAATTTGAGATGAAGATCAGCATTTTCCTGGCATTAGATTCTCTGACAGTGCTGTTTCTGACGTTGCAGTAAGCCATGAAGCTGGTGACCCTCCTGGTGTCAGACGTTTAAATTTTGTGCGGCTTTTGATGCTTTACACCCGTAAGTTTGAATCAACAGATCCAAGGGAAGCTCTGCAGTACTTTTACTTTCTCAGGTACGAGCTAATAGATGTCTTTAGATATTCTCCTAGTTATTACTGCTTTATTGTTCTTATCTGGAAAGTTCTCAGAAACAGGAGTACCTTTCTCCCTCTCTTTATTTTATAGGAACGAGAAGGACAGCCAAGGAGAGAATATGTTCTTGCGTTGTGTTAGTGAAATAGTAATTGAAAGCCGAGAGGTGCGTTTGGCCATGTTTTGCCTTCCTCAGTTAAACTGAAATTCATTTCTTCTTTAAAATCTTTATTAGTCAGGACAGTCTTAGAGTTGCTTACTCTTTCTGCCTGTTGCAGACCCAGATAAGAGAAGATCTTGCAATGGCCTTACGTTTAAGACATTTAATCATATCTTTTTGCCTGTTGTTTAGTTAACAATACTTTTTATATTGGTTACTGTTTTTCATTCCATTACTGTGTCTTTGTACTTAATAAATGTTTCTGAAATATGTGCAATTAATCTCTCTATTTTTGTTTCCTCTTTTTTTCTTACTTTACATCTATGTGCATATAGTTTGATATGATTCTTGGAAAGCTGGAAAAGGATGGTAGTAGGAAGGTGAGTTCACAAGTTATATTTTATATTAAAAGTACAACCTATGTATGATTTCCAAAGTAGTCATTAGGCTATTTGGCTTCTCTCTGTTTTTTACTAGCTAAATTATTACTGTGTTTGAATACATTCAAGTTCTCCCAGTTTGAGATCCTTTTACAGAATAATCTGTAACTTGCCCTAACAAAAGACAGGTCAGGAGCTGCAGGGCAGGCTCTGTTCCTCTAGACAGCTGGTGTAACTGAGGAAACAAATGGCATCAGGTAACTTTAGTGAGGTCAGAATTTCGTCTTCCCAGCAGGAAATGGAGTTTAGTTTAGGTGGGTGTGTGAGGGTGTTCTGTTAACCGAGGTGTGCATGTGAAAATGATTTATGACATCCTCATTCACCTCACAGAAGAAATGTATTGCAGTCCTTGAAAAATCCTTGTCATTAAAGGAGCAAGGGCTAACAGACCACAAGCATAGCCACTGCTGATCTGACCTTCACACAGGTGAGAGTAAGTACTGGATCAAAGTTCAGCCATTTTTAGATGTGATGGATTTTACTTCCAGTGTAAAAGCAGTTTCCTAATAGTAAAATGTAAGATGTCACAGTCAGAAGATAAAGGAAACCTTAAGATTTTACGTGCAAACAGGAGAGTGCATACAAATGATTAAAATTTTAGATGATCAATGAAGTTTTGCTGTGGCAACTTTGGAAGATTTCTGTGTAAAGCAGACTGAAGAATCATTTACATCTTAATTTTAAGATTAGAGCTCATCCTGCTGTCAAAAATAGAGGGGTGAAGTTATTAGTGGTAGGAATTGCTTTTAGATATCTTTATTTTCTCATTTCAAAAGCAGTGAGATTACATACAAGAGAACAAGGTAACTTCGTAATTTACAAATATTTTGTTGTTACAAATGTTTTGTTGTTTTGTTGACTTTCTTTTGTGTGAAACCAACAATTTTAAGTTTAAAATAAATTCTTCTAGATGATATAGTCTTATTTTTGCATCCTCAGCTACAGTAATTTCCAGATATTCTTGACTTTTTGATCTCTTATTCTACATGTTAATTATTTGTTCTAAAATTCTTATTGCCCTTTCATTTCTCTGTGTAAGATTTCACTGCCATGCCAGTATAAACAAACGGCATCCCTGGAGCCCTTGGAATGCCGTGTGCTGAAGTCTTTTGTGTTTTCTTCTCTGTGTCATCAGCAATTAACAGCTCAAACTCTTGAGTTATTTTATCTGGGTCATTTTGAATGAATTAAAAACCAAGCATGTCTTGGTGCTGACTCCATTTAGGAGAGAGTCCCTCTTGCAAGAGCTCATTCTATTTTTAATGTCTCACTTTTGCACATTCCCATGGAAATGTACAGGCCATTCCAATCTTAAACCAACATGTAAAATATTCATTGCCTTGACAGAATATTCTGGAGTGTTTGAGCCTTCTGATTCCTCTTTTCTCCTTTCATTTTTGTCTCGCCTCTTTAGCCTGGAGTGATAGACAAGTTTACAAGTGACACAAAATCCATTATTAACAAAGTGGCTTCTGCAGCAGAAAATAAAGGATTGTTTGAAGAAGCTGCAAAACTCTATGACCTTGCAAAGGTATGTGTCTTGTGTGCTGCCTTATATACTTGGTTCACCTTTTTTCCTTCCAAACATTCTACCTGTGATTAGGAGGTTAAATTTCATCTCAGAGATTGAATTGCCCTTGTTCAAGCAACTTATTTCTGCTGCTGGAAGAGCAGAGCTATAGGCTGCATGAAGAGATGTTTTCGTTAGCACACCCAGGTGGATTGCACTCCAGGGATTCTGATTTAGGACATTTAGGACATGATTTAATTCAGTCTATGCAGTTATTTACCTGGAGTGTACTCTTCCAATTTCATAGATGTTGAGCTGAAGTCTAAAATGGTTGGTCTTTATACTGAGTACTTTTGTTTCCTTTAGAAATAGAGGTGGATACAACCATAAGCACTGTTTTAGAGAAAAACTAGGGGGAAATGGTTTTTCTTGTGACCCAGCAGCATTATGTTGCTTGTAGCTAATATGATTTTGACTCTTTGTGGGAGGGAGGTGGCTCTGGGCTTGCAGTAGGCACCACTGCATGAGACTTTTCTGCTTTTTCAGTGAGATTAAGACACCGCATTTCTTCATACTCCTTTTATTTGTGTAACTTTACTGCCAACAGAACCCTGACAAAGTTTTAGAGCTGATGAACAAGCTCCTCAGTCCAGTTGTTCCCCAGATCAGCACTCCCCAGTCAAACAAGGAGCGTTTGAAGAACATGGCCCATTCCATTGCTGAGAGGTAAGACTCAGGTAAGGGCAGGACTGGGTGATTCACCTCAGCATGACCTGGCACTGTCAGTGCTGTGGGTGTTAGTTCCTGGTGTTGTTTCTGCAGGCTGGACTGTGGCATCCACAGCAGTATATTTAGAAAGACAAAGAAGGGGTCAGAATTTACTCTGTCCTGCTCGTGATGGCTTGTAGTACTGAAACCAGAAATCTTCAGGGGCAGGTCAGGTAAATTTGACAAGAAGTTTTATCTGTAGGTGAATCAGGATTGCCAGCTGGAGATGGAATCTGTTAAGGAGCAATAAATACCGTGAATTGTATGGTTTTTATTATTTTTAAAGCAAAATATTGTAACAGTTGCTGAGTTGTTGCATGCAATTCACTTGCTTGAAATAATATTAAGAGAGAGCTACAAACCCAGTAATTCTGAGTTGTAACAATAGTTCAGGAGCTGTCTGAAAACTGCTGCTTTAATGGAAGCTAAAAAGGGAGTATTTAAGATGAACTGTGTACAGTTACATACATTAGCTGTGTATGGCTAATGCAAGCAGTGGGCCTCGTTTCCACAGCCTGTTATATTAATGCCAGGTACAGTGTGGTGTCCAGAAAGAAAGGAAGCAACTGAAAGGAATGTCCCTTGCCATGTCTGTATACTAATTAGGGTTTGTGCTTGAGAGACATCAGTGCTCAAGATTCATTAGCAGCTAGAAGTTAGGAATAACCTGATTCTGAAAAGCTGTAGCTGCAAAATGTGCCCATGATTTTTTTAAATCGTTCATCTTGTCACAGTGACTGCCAGGGACAATTCCTGTGTTTTACTGGAGCAAAATGTGGATTCCTATGAGAAATGCCTTACTGGTTTTTATCAACCATTGAGCTGCAAAGAGAATAAAAATAAACCAAGCCCACTTGCTGTCACTTTGAAATTGGGAAGACAAATACAGAAATTTATTGATTTCCGTCAGAGGCCTTTGCCTTTCTTCTTTTGACAAGTGGCATTTGCCAGTCACTCCTTCTAGTCAGCCTTTCCTTCATTTGGGCAGGCTGGGATCAAGTGAAAATTGGTGCCGTATTGACTTGGTGAGAGACTGATGTGGTGGCAGACATTAAAGAGAATTAAATCTATGGCTTGAGTTAAAGCTTCAGCAAAGGCTGTAATGGGCTTTTTTGGTGTGCTACATGCTTTTATCTGTCTGAAAGCACTAAATACTGCTGTGCAATAATGCCACTTCACAGCTGCACACCTGCGTGATTGCAAAGCCAGAGCAATTCTGACTAGCACATCTTCTTGCCAGTTAAATGTAAGACAGGGCTTTTCCATGTGTCCTGTCCCCATGACAGTGCTGTAGGGATGCAGAATTCCTCCTGTGTGTTCTTGTGATGCTTTTGGAGCACGGGAGACACCCAACAAAAAGGCAGAACAGCTTCTTTGTGCCCTCATGCAGTTAGGAGTGAGAGCAGGCAGCCCTCCAGTTCATCCCAGAGCCAGTGTAGCTCCCGAGAGCGTGCAGGAACTCTCAATCCATCTCTTAAGTCTTAACTTCTTGCCTGAAGCAGGCAGTTGTGCTGGAGGATTGTCTGCTGTAAAACAGCGTGTTAAACATGCTGGTACAGAGCTTGCCTTGCGGGTCTCTGCTGCCTGGCACTGTTTCCCCATGAATGTGGGAAATGTAAACATTTTAAAGGAAACAAATGCTGGATTTGCGAAATTGGAAGTGATTAACAGTGTTTTTAAAAAGCCACAACCTGTGAAAATTCTGCCTCTAGGTTAAGGAAAATGAAAGCTGTCCTTTGTTAAATGCCCTCTCTCCTTGAGTTTGATGTCTCCACTTCCAAGAATTGCAAGGGCACAGTTATAAGCAGTTGCCATTTTGCACAATAAAATTGTAACACAATTTCTTTCAGGTACAAAGCGCAGGGGATAAGTGCAAAGAAATCCATTGACTCCACGTTCTACCTTCTGCTAGACTTAATCACATTTTTTGATGAATATCACGCTGGTCACGTTGACAGGGCCTTTGATGTAAGTTTTAAGAGTTCTGTTTGAAGTGTAGCCTTCCTAATGCCCTTGAAAGCCCAGAATGTCTCAAATAACATCACTTTAAAAATGTTATTTAATGAGTTAGAAGGGACTGCAATGCTACAGGAATTTTAAAAGGTGTTTCTTCCCTGTTGCTTGATAAACAGGATGATCTTCCTGGAGCTATTTTGTAGACATTGAACAAAATATTCCTGTTGCTTAACAAAGTGAGGAGATAAACCAGTAAAGGACAATGAAATTATTTCTCTTGAATGGAAACAGAAGCATTTCATTAACACTTCAAAAACACCCTTTATTAATATATGGTACATAGAATGCTGATTATCTGTCCTGATTCCTGCTTTTCTTTTTGAAGATTATTGAGCGCCTGAAGCTTGTACCTCTTAGCCAAGATTGCGTCAAGGAGAGAGTCACTGCCTTCCGGAATTTCAGCGATGAAGTAAGTCATGCCTTGGGTTTAGCTTCCTAAAGCCTTTTGCTTTGTTAAAAGGATCTTAAAACCTTGTCATCTCATCATTCTTATTCTTTAGCAGAGAAAAAGGATGAGATTATTTTGATTTCATACAAGTATACTCTTGGCTTGCAACTTTTTCTTTTTAATGCTGCTCTTTTGAGCACTGGAATTCCCTACCCAGAAATCCTGTCTCCATTTTGAAGAAGGTATCTGCAGAGCTGAGTCTCCCTGAACTTACTGAGTTTCATTCAAGAATTCAAAATATTGAAAACTTTTAACTTGCTGGTAACTTAGTTCTTCCATGCTCTCAATGGTCACTAAGCATTTGTAGGGTGTTTGTTTCCTTCCCTCTAAATCACAGGAATTACTGGATTTCTGTATTAGCAAATGAAGCATAGTGGAAAGCTGTCACTGCTCTTGAACTGTTTTAACTGGAGTGACACTTCTTTTTTAGGCAGAGGTTGTGTGTATTTGGGTGCTTTGGGTTTTATCTGACCTGCTGCTATAAAACATGAAGGTGCAGCCATTGGGCGTGCCTGTCTCAAAGCTCTGGGCAGTTTCTGCTGGATGGTGCAGTCATAGCAGGGGTAACCATTACACCTCTGACTGTTACAGGAATCTGTATAGTAAGACTCATGGTTCTGTCAACCTGCTTTTGCTGCAATGTGTCTTTTTTTCTCCCTTTTTCGTGTAGATCAAACACAATTTATCTGAGGTCCTGCTTGCGACCATGAATATTTTATTCACCAAGTATAAGAGGATGAAAGGCACAAGCCCAACCACTCCTGCCAGACCCCAGCGGGTAATGGAAGACAGAGATTCGGTAAGAATATAATTCTCACTGTCTGACAAGTTTTCCTATATCCTGTTCTGCTGGTTTCAAGAGATTGGGCTTCACATAACTGGGAATCTCTAATGGCCTTGGTTTTGGCTTGCTCAGTTACTTAGAGTCCTGGTTTATTGAGCTTGTCCAGTTACTTAGTCTCAAGGCTGGTCTCTGATGCCTTCAGCTTTGTAAAGAAAGGTTGGAACTGGATGATCTTTAAGGTCTCTTTCAGCCTAAGCCATTCTTGAGTCTATGATATTGCTTTAAATAACATTGAGCTAATGGAGATATTACATCTGTATTCATCTCCTAGCAAGAGAAAACAAGTGTCCACTTTGCTTCTTAGTGGAATCTTAGATAGTAAAGCAAATGGGAGCAGTGCAGTGTCTCTAGGATGGTGATGTTGCTGCCTTGACAACTGAGCTGTTGCTTTTTAAGCACTTGATTGCCACTTCTTTCGTTTGAGTAAGTGCCCATTTCTGCTAGAATGGCCTTCCTTGACTCTTCCCCTCAGCTTGCTTCTGTAGTGATGCAGGCCAGCATTTTCCAAGTGTTCTTGGGTGAAACACCAAGATGCTGGAGCACATCCCCTTGGTGAACACCAGCATTGTTCTGCTGCCCCTGCAGGGAGCGGGCAGCTTGCAGCACTCTGGCTGCTGTTGCAGCTTGCAGCAGTGCTTGGTGTGGCTGCTGTTGAAATGCATGACTGCAGTAGGTTTGACTTCACTGCTCCAGCTGCTGCAGAGGCATTTCCCCAAGCCACTGATGGGAGCCTCCACCTCCAGCAATCTGCAGAATAGGCAGCATTTAAATAGCACAGCCAGATTTGTGAGCACTCACCTGCTAACACGTGGGGTAGAGCAAAAGGGTTCACAGCTTAATTCCAGCCAGCTTTGGTCTTGTAACTCTTAATAAGTTAAAGCTGCTGCAGGAGCTTGAAACCAAGGCCAAACCATTCATCCTATCTTAACATATTAGAAAATAAATATCAACTCCTTTTGAGAGTGAAAAATGAGCTTGGGCCATAGCCAGCTTTATTCCAGGCTTTAGTCAGCTACAGAAGTGCCTTTGATCTGTAAATTGTAATATTGGTAAAAGTCTTAGTAGCATTTTAAATTACATAGTAAAATAAAAGGCTTAGGTAATGGTACAGCTTTTGTCTTGGGGCACAGCCTGCGAGGCAGGGATCCTGCCTCACAAGGGTGCTTGTACTCTAGATTAGCAGAATGGAGAAGGGTGCACACTGCCTGGGCTTCTCCCACCTTAAACTCTGCATGTGTGAAGAAGTCCCAGGCTGACACAATCTGTTGTTACCTGCTGTGTGTCTTCAGAAGGTTGGCACTGAGCAAAGAGTGCCTTAGCTCCTTGTTTTCCAAGTGAGCTGGTTGTTTTGATTTTATGATTTCAGTCTTATGCCTCATGTAGAAGGATTTACCCTCTCCATAGGGGTGGGGTGCTGTCAGTTCAGGTGTCAGTTCAGGATGAATACCGTGGGCTGATTGGGGATGGGATTAGCAGCCTTGCTGGCAGAGGTTTGTGTGGAAGGAGGCCACCATGATATTGTGTCATATCCACTACGTGCTCAGTGTCACACCACTTCATAAATGTGCTCTGCACTCTCATGCTATCACAGTTGTTGAGATGAACTGATGTTGTACCTTGCTAAAAACACTTGAAAGTTTTCTTTATTTCAGGATTCAAATTTTGTTAATCAAGCTCCAGGCCTTGTGATGGGATCTTGTGCAGCAGGGTGTCAGTGATGCTGGGAGCACAGGGTTTGAGTCACTGATCTCTGGCTGCCCTGTGCAGTACAAGCTTTGCCATCAGAGGGGACAAGTGTCCATTGCCTCTGCTGTCAGGGAGGGGATAAGAGAACAGCTGTGGGACTGGAGTGTCACAAGGGAGCATAAATCTGCAAATGTAGGATTAGCAGGAGAAGAAACCTACCACTCTGCATGACCCTGATGAATTTCTTCCAAGACTGCAGGAGCAGGAATTTAGATTGTTTCAGTTGGGAGGCAACCGAGGCAATTTTAGTGGTGTGAAGAAATGAGGTCATTACAGATGTGAGGAGAGAGCTGTTCCTTCAGCAAAATCTCATTCACCTGGACAGAGATGGCAGACATGAGCTTCAGCAGGCTGTGCATGACAAGAATTTGTCTCCTGAACTTCCCTGGGAGAAGGGCAGCTTTTCCATATTCTCTGGGGAAGCAAATCTGTGGGGAAATCAGACCCTTTCAGAAGCTGTAACAGTCTTGGCACATTGCCCAGTAGACAATGCAAGTGAAAAATTACCTTCCCTTGAACAGCTCTTTGAAATCCCTGGCTTTTCTTTAGATCCATTGGAACAGGCAGATTCAGATCCCTCTGTTCATCAGAAGAAAAGGTAGTTGCTGTTTGTAACTGAGGCTTATTCTACACTCCACAGCAGGGAGCAGTGTCCCCCAGAGAGGCAATGGGAGCCCTTGAATCTGTCCTCTGGTGCCAAGCACTGCTCTGCCAACCACCCTGAGTGGGACCCTGCTGCTGTGGGTGAGACTTCAGCAGGAACAGCATGGACCTGGCAGCACGGGCAGGATGGAGGGGAGTAGTACTGCTGGAAGCCCCCCTGAACCCAGTAATGCTCTCTGCAAAACATCTCCTGTCCCACTTTGGAGGTGGACTAGAAAAGAACAGGTTTGGGGTCAGAGCTGGCATTTCTGCATTGTGTTTATTTCAGAATGAAATCACCCAAACTGTGTTTTAGGTGTTTTTTCTTTTATGTATAGAATTAATTAGTTTTGGGAATAAGGGAACAAAGTCCTGTCCCACTTGGCCTGATCCAGTTTGTCAGATTTCAGGCAGAGATTGCAGGGAGCCCAGCCTGCAGTCCTGGAAACCGTGGCTGTGGTGACAGCCCTGACCCAGATGCTGTGAGTGCATGACAGCAATGTCATAGGCTCCTCACCCCAGTCAGGGGTGGTGAACTCTCTGGAGCAGCCCAAAGGCATTATCTTGGCAAAATTAGGTCATGAATGGAATGGAATTAATTTTTTTAAATTATCTATGGTCTTATTTAAAATTGCAAGTGACTGTAGTGTTCATTAAGTAATTACAGCCAATAGAACATCTAGACCTCCAGGCTGCTCTTAACCTCTGCAAACCTCTGTTTGTTCTTCCCAAAGTATTGTTTTGATTTTTGAAAATAGACCAGCTCTGGTATCATTCCTACTGTAAAGGTAAAGAGAACAGTAACTCACACCCCTCCTCAACCTTTCTTAGTCATGGCGAGAGTTTTTGCCTCTGAATACTTTTAACTCCAAAGTCAGACACCTTGACATGCTTTTTTTTTTTTTCATCTACCACCTGTTTTGACCTCCACTGAAAGGCAGCAGCTCAGACATGATTACACAGCCTCACTGTCTAACACATTTGGGAGCAGGCTGGGAAACACTGACTGGAACAGAATGAGTGATTTCCAGGCCACCTTGTCAAGTTGCCAGTCAGGTGGTGACTGACAGCTTGGGAGGGAAACTGTCCTGGGAGATGTTAGCAATTAGGTCAGTCTAGGGAAAACTCTCACAGCTTTTCCATTATCAGCCTCCAGAGTTTCTCCGTGGCTGTCGAATAACAGACTGGTTTAACATCACCCTGAAAAAGGGGTGGAATTGGCCAAAGAGGCATCAGGGATGGTGTTATAACAGTTCCCAACCTCTTGGAGTCGGCTTCAGTCACTTCTCAGTTTGCAAGTTCCTGCTATCAGATTTACCATCCACACACCAACAGCAACCTAAAAACCTTTGGCTTTCCCTGCAGTCAGTCGGTGAAAGCAGGATTTGAACAGTTGGATCTTCCAGTACAGTAATTTTGAGATGCTTAATATTTAAGAAGAAACCCCTGTTAGCAATCAAAGCAGTCTGAACAGTTTTCTACAAAGATTTGGGTTTTCTGTATTCTCTTGACTCCTACCCGTTATTGGAATGACTTTCCTTTTACTTTAATAACAGTTTTAACAAATGAAACAAATTATTCCTGAAATCCTTCAGCTGTTCTGTCTTCTGCTGTGCAAGGAGGAGTTTGGCTGCTTTGGGCAGAGGTCTGAGTGGGCTTGGTGCCTCTGCTTGTGTTGTGTTATTGGCAGGAAGAGCCTGTGAGGAGGTTGGTATGTTGCAGGGTGATGCTGGAGATCTCCGGGTGTGCGTAGCATCTCTGATTCGTTTCTAGTGCTTCTGCTTTGAGAACATTAATGCTGCATTTCAACAGGATCAACTTTATGTTTTGCAAGGTGGGAAGGAATCCTATTGCCCTGGCAAAGCCCAGTTCATGCAGAAATTACAAGATTGCTGCGGCACAACAATGCCCCACATTGCTGAAAATGTTTTTTCTTAGGTATTTTCAAATAAGATGGGATTATTTTTTAAGCAAAAGGGTAACATGACATGCTTTTAATGGTTGGAAAGGGAATAATTGGATTTTCTTCAAAATGCAGGGGCTCCTTTTCTGGAGAGCAGCTCTGAGATACAAAGATTACATGTGTTTGTTTGAAGAGTATTGTGTGGTATCTTTTTTTTTCAATACTAAAGTAACTGTACTTTGTTTTTCTCATTTTTAGCAACTTCAGTCTCAAGCTCGGGCACTGATAATGTTTGCTGGGATGATCCCATACAGAACATCGGGGGACACGAACGCAAGACTGGTGCAAATGGAGATCCTTATGAATTAGCAGGGCAGCTTTGGCTGGGGTTGCAGCAGCCTGTGCCTGTCTTTAGTACGTTCAGAGGGCCCATGGGACCAGTGTCATTTTGTATTCTGTATTTTTGTTGATGGAAATAAATTTCTTTGGTTTTGATATTTGTTTTTGACATTTTAATTTTCACTGGTTCTTGTGTTTTTATGTTTTTATTCATTTTATTTTCGATTGGTTTACATTTAGAAGTTTATTCTTAGTTAGTTAATAGGCTATGCAGAAAAGCAGTCATAGCTCTGCAGTAGTGACATGAATATGGAATTTTATAGCAGAAGAGGAGATGGAGAAGAAAACTTTGATTTATTGCTCAATGTACTTACAGCTGAGAAACTTCAGGGGGTTTAGGATGCATGTTAAGTGTTGAAAATGTGTCTGATGCCCCAGTCACCCCCGTGACTCACTGCCATCAGTCCGTCCCGTTGTCTCTGTGGCGCATGTGCTGCAGCGGTGCCCGTGAGCTCTGTGTGCTGTGCAGAGCCCTCCGTGCTGAACCAGGTGCTCACAGCCCTGGAGCTCTGCTGAAGCTTTTGCAGGAGCAGCTGGGTTGGAAACAGGTATATTTTGGTAGGAGAGTTTTTTGTGAGCGACACGTGAATTTTAGTCCGTTGCGTTCCAAGTGGGGCCCTGTCGAGTTCACCAGAAGTGAGGAAGCTGAACCAGAGAGGCCCAGGTGAGGCTGTGTTGGGTGTGGGTGGACATTACTGTTGGTTTAGCAGGAAATGGGAGCCCTACAAGAGCAAGGGGCTTTAAAAATGGTTACCTTTAAGTGTTTTGAACTAGAATTAAATAAGAGTGAAAGCCCAAGGAGCATGTTATAGTAGAAGCTTTTAATTTTAATATAACTGCCTATCTTTGAAAAGAAGGGGAGGAATGTTGGTGGATACTCTGGCTGCTCCCCTGCTGCTGTCTCACCCTCTTGTGTTACTGGGATATGAGAACATGTGGCATCTGGAATGCATACCAGGCAGCAAAATGTAGGGGCTGATTTCAGCCTTTGTATGTTAACAGCTGTCATGGGAGAGAATTCATCTCCATTTTGCAGTGTCTTAGTTTAGTGTGATGGAGGAATATCTGACTGACATGATGACAATTTTCCTAATTACTTTTTTCACCAGAAATGTTGTAGAATAAGTTTTGTCCACCTTTTGGACAGGAAGCAAAGGGCTTGCCAGCCACCTCAATCCATGTCTCTCAGCATTAGCAATCCAGCTGCTGGGTTCTCAGAGGATAGAGCTAGGGATTGTGTACAGCATGGAGTGCTCCTGTAGCATGGCCAGGATTGTCCCAACTGAAGGCTGAGGGAGACCTGGACAACACCCTGCAGGTAAAGGGGAGTTGGTGAGTTACCAAGGAGTTATTTGGGGGTGGGAGTGGGCTAGAATTGCCTAACAAACTTGTTAACAGGTGAGTGTGGAAAGCTGTATTGCCTGTTAATGTTTCTGGTATATTTGTGTGGAAATGCTTCTTGGCATATCTCAGGTAAGAATTGATCCCATTCCCTAGAGAACAGGCACCTTCCCTGTTGTGGACAGTCATAGTGGGGCCAGGGCTGCCCCAAATGCAGTCCTGCAGGATGACCCTACTCCTGTGTTTTCCTTGCTGGTGCTCAGCCCCGAGTTACTCCCAGCATGAAACCGCCTCCCATACAGAGAGTCTGGCAAGTCTGCACTTGTCCTCAGGCAACCACTGACCTGAGCAAGAGAGGGACAATGTTTACTGGAGTCTGGGAAGAGGGAGGGCCACCTTCCCCACTGTAATTCCCTCTCCCTGATCTGCCATTCATGCAGGAACTGAAGTCCTTTGGGGCTCAGCTCTTAGTGCTGCTATTTCAGGACCTTGTTCTCCTGTCTCTTGCCCATCCCCTGCTCACGAGAGCTATCGTGCTGCCTCACTGGCATGTTCTGATGTCCAGTGTTGAACCTGGGGACCTTCTATAAGCAGTACAGTACATCTGCCCTTTGAGGAGGCTATAGCAGGTGCTTTCTGGTGCTTCTCAGCCTTCTTGGCTGTTGGGAAAGTTGATGTCTGTATATAGTTTCCTCTCTTTGTGCCCAGTGTTTGTGCTTCCAGCCTTTGGTCGCTTTTTAAGCTAATCAGAAACTGAATTATTTCATGCTTTCAAAATCCAAGATGATCCTTCTGTGATGGACAGATGGGAAATAAACCCCAGGGAGTCCAAGTCCCAAGACTAACCCTGAAAAGGTAAGACCAGCCCCATTTCCATCAAGATAAGAGATTGTGGGTATAACAGGAAGTGCCACAGATATTTGGAGTTAATTTATTACTTGTTGATTGCCCTGTGATTTCTTCTTAGGTTTGTGCAGGTGGTGAATGTTACATCCCATCCATCTTCCCACATTCCCCAGAGTGGCAGGTTCCAGCTCAGTGCCTGAGCCTGGCTCTGGCAAACCTGACTCCTCTGCATGACTTCAAGGGCTTTGCTGCTTTGAGGTAGATGCTGATGCACATCCTGGTGCTTTGCTGAATAAGGCACCCCCTTGGTTTTCCAGATGTCCCTGTTTTCCCTCCACCTCATGCTTATTCTGCTGGAGAGAACAATCAGCTTCTGCTCCCTCAGGTTTTGCACCATCACTCTGACTGCTTATTTACAAGCTTAGCCTTTTCCAAATAGCTTACGTGCTGAGAGGGTTTTTTGGGATGTCACTAAACTCATGCCTTTTGTTTGGTACAGCCTGTTCAGAGGTGGTGCCACCATGCACTCCCTCTACGATGGGGAGCAGTGCACGGTGTGCAGCAGAGCCAGCGGTGTTCATCTGAGCTGAATTCATTCTGAGTAAAAACTGACTAATCTTCTCTAAGTCAGTGTAGCTCTGCTCTTTACACACAAAGCAAGCACAAATTAAGTTTAGGATAATTTCCATCTGCTTTTTCCTACCTTGGGACTAATCCCTGGCATTAAAAGATCCTCCAAGTAGAAGAGATGCATCCAAAGGGTGACTCTGGTTTGAGTCAAATACAGCTGAAGCTTGTGTTGCTGCAGGAGATTAGAGGAAAAAGGGAAAAGGTGTTTGCTGTGAGAGCGTGTCACAGTCTTGTTCTGGTGTGGATGCAGCAGAGGCAGGCAGTCTCCAGGTCTGTGTCCCACAGTTTGTGTGGTTCTGAAGCATCCACACATGCTGCAATACCAGCACAGCAGCTCCTAAAGCTGCACCTCCTCCAAGGACCAAGGGCTGAGTGACATGGTCTGGATTTACCAGGGAGTTGCAGGGAAATATAGAAATACTCGCTGTAAACTTCTGCTCTCTGTTACCTGTCCAGTAGGGAAAAAATTAGTTAAAAGTTCTGCCCAGGGTTAACCTGGTAAAAACTACACTGAGCTAAGGGAAGACAGTCAGCTCCTGTGCGAACTGGCACTACTGAAATGCCTCCTAAACACTCAGAAAGCTGGTGTCAGTGGGTCCTATCTTCTCAGCTGTCTCTGTGAGATTTTTCTAGTCCAGACAACAAAATTAATCCTTTTAAGTATTTTCACCATTACCCCAGAGTATGCTGGTCATAGTCGGGGTACTTGCCTATGGGTTACATTCCTACTCCTCTGCCTTTTCTTGGATTTCCCTGCTGAATGCAGATTCTGCATCTCAATCTGATTTTTTGTTATGTTTTCCAGACCCTCTGTCTGGAGTAGCCCTGCTAAATGAGGTGGCTTCTCTGTTTGCCACTGTTTCCTACTACTGCATTTGTCTGCTACTGCTTGGACCTTGTTCCTTGCAGGAGCTGAAGGAATTGTGTTCAGAAAAAGTGAATTCAATGAACTTCTTTTGGTTTTGTTACTCTCCTAACCCTCGTCACCCCAGCCTATCAAAGAAGCAAAATGTCTTCCTTCTAGCCTGGAAGAAGTAAGAGGATATTGTTAATTCCAGTTCCGTGTCCCTGGGGTGGGACAGCGCTCAAATATTGCCTCTGTTCATGTCCCTGTACCAGCATTTTTGTCCTCTTTCTTTCTGGGTTTGAAGTTGGAAAGATGGAGATGGTGTCTGGAAGAGATGGGAGATGATCTCTGTGTTCCCACTGGGAAAGGTTACTGGCAGTTGGCTGAATAACCATCTCTTTTCTTTTCCCAGGCTTCCTTCGCTGTGGTGCTGAGAAATTGAGTCTGCTCTGCACGGTGGGTTTGCAGTGCTGAACCCCTCCATCATTCGCGTGTCCTGTGTCGCTCAGGGCGGTAGGTTCCCTCTTCCACGGGGGTGGAAGCAGGTCAATTAAAGCTTCATTAAGCCTTTTGGAATATGACACTTTGGCAGTCTTTAAAAGAAGCTGTGTAATGCACCGCACCATGCTCTGCTTAACTCGATTTTGGGTTCATTTTATGCATTTAATATCCAGAACAAACTGGGGGATCGGCTGGAAGCGAGGGAAAGCCCTGCAGAAACAACTTGGCACCTCTTCCGTGTGAGTGGAGGGGCTGGAGGGGGCTGCAGAGCTCCCCTCCCTGCCCGCAGCTCCCAGCGCCGCCCGGCCCCGGTATTGTTGCTGCAGCTGGTGTTGTGAATCAGGCCGACGACAAGCGCTTCCTACAATCCGGCTATTTCACTACACCAGGGTTGCATCATACCACTCGCTTCGCTCTTCACCCGCCTCTGGAGCCCTCCTGTGCCTTCCGGAGCATCTCTGACTGTGCTGTGTTTAACAGACCCCCCCACTTAAGAGACTGATTTGTGCTATTTTGGGCAAATCAGCGGTTTTGATGAAACAGTGAGGTTCTGAAATAAAGCCACTTCTGCTGGTTGTGAGTCTGCTGGTGCATCTGTTGTGAGAGGAAGCTGGTGTCCACTTTGTGGAGGTTGTTGTGTGAGGTGCTGGGGTGAGGCTCTTTTCCTCGTCCCCACCTCTCCCTTGTCCCTGCTCTCAGGGCTCCGAGGTGCTCTGCAGTGCTGCGAGGGCTGAGCAGGGATGCAGACTGGGCTGCCTGCCCTCAGCTTCCCCGGTAAGCGGGGCTTGGGTGACCACGGCCGTCTGCCCTCGCACAAACAAGGGGGCTGGAGCAAGTCCTCAAAAATAGGTCAAAATTTGTGTGTGAATGCAAATACAGCCAGAGGCAGCACGGCAGGCCCAATTTTCCATTAACTTGCAAAGCCACACGGAGCTGAAATTCCAATGGGCTGCCCTCGAATTTTATTGCTGGCCTTGTTTGCTGTCTTTGCTGATCTTATCTGTAACTGCTTTCGTGGCACATGTGATAGGGGCTGCGGGAGTGTAAGAGGTGCCCATCCCTCCCCCTGTCCTCACCTCCTGTGGCTGTGGGGTTACGGCCACACAGCTTCAGCTCGTGTTTTGTGTGATGGGAGCAAGGGTTTCAGTGGCTTATTAATTCAGGGATGGGACAGGGGGCGGTTCTGAGCCCTGGGGGCCCAGTGGTACCCTGGGTCTGGAGGGGAAGGGGGCTGTGGGACCATGGGCATCTCTGCTGCCTGATACTGAGAGCTGCCAGCTCCCAGCCCTGAACAAGCACAGACAGACTTACACCACTCTGTGCACCCTGTCTTCTCCAGCAGCCTGGAATCTGAGTCCCAGCAGGGACATCCATTAGATCCCTTAATGTCACACTCCCCACTTCCCCCTGGTTTCACTGTGAGATAAAGGCGCCGTTCCCCTCCCCACATCCGGCCCAGCTCAATGCCACAGGCAGCATCTTGGAGACCAGCCAAGATGATTTACGGGATCTGACGGGTCTGGGGCAGTGTCCCAGGGAAGGGCGAGGGTGCGTGGGAGTCTTGCTCCCTTTTTCCATAATAAATCCCTGTGAACTGAATGTTCCTGGGTTGGGGCCGGAGGCAAACTCAGCACTGCATTTCTCTGCTGATCTGTCCTTGGGACTTAATCTCAAACCCGTTATCGCTGCCCCCATCAAGCGCTGGGAGGCAGTGATGCCCATTATGGTGGTTTTGGTATCCCTTCCAGCTATTTTTTTCCCCCTGACCAGCTCGGGGTGGTTCAAGCTGATTCCTTTCCTCTATTAGCATCGGTGGTGGGTGTGTGCCGGTCACCTCGCTCCGGTTTTGCGGGGTATAAAGCCGGCAAGCCCCTCTCCACCCTGTCCCCCACCTGGCAGGCTCCTGGGCAGGAGCAATGGCCGAGCTGCCCATCCCAGATCTGTCCCCAGCCCGCTGCAGCGGCCGCTTCACCATCAGCACCCTCCTGGGCATGGAGGAGGGGGGCCGGGGTCCCTACACACCCACCGAGGGGTCCAGCTGCGACAGCAGCCAGCCCACCCAGCTGTCCAGCAGCACCCTCTGCACCAGGACCTTCGGCTACAACACGGTGGATGTGGTGCCAGCCTACGAGCACTACGCCAACAGCAAGGGGGTGGGCGACCCCAGGAAGGGCAGGCCCTCGCTGGCTGACCTGCACTCCATCCTCAAGGTAACAGGGCGCTTGGCTGTACCCATAGCATCTCTGGCATCCCCTGGCCATGCTGCTGGTCCCTGCGAAGTGTCTGTGGTGGGTCACTCTGTCTCCTGCCTCTTGGTGCCGTAACTGGTGCTGTGCCGACTGCACATCCCCAAGAAGGCCCTGAGAGAAATCAGAGGATCCAGCTGTTTCCAGCTGTTTGCTCAACCAGAGCATTGCCTCCAGGAACAGCTGCCTGAAGTCCACCCTCACCTGCCTTCCCCTCGTCCCACAGCCTGACCCGGGCCGCCTTCGCACGCCGGTGTCTGACCTGCATCAGAGCAATGGCCTGCCAGAGGCCGGGTCGGAGGCTGGGCTGGAGGAGGCAGAAGGGGAGCCAGGCAGAGACTCCGTGCCAGAACCTGTCCGCTTTGGGTGGGTGAAGGGCGTCATGGTGAGTGTGATCCATTCCCCCATGGAGCATCCTCCTGCCCTCCTACCTCGTAAGCATTTTTCCCTTGTTGCATTTTCCCCAATGTCTATATTTTTGCAAGCACATGTGCTTTGAGAAATTCCCTGCTCTCCTCAGCAGGGTGGTTTTCTCTGAGGAGCAGCAGAGCTGGCATGGTTTGGCCACCCCCAGGTGTCAATGCCCTGATGGCCAGTTCCCCTCTGTCCCCCCTCAGATTCGCTGCATGCTGAACATTTGGGGAGTCATCCTCTACTTGCGCTTGCCCTGGATCACCGCCCAGGCAGGAATTGGTGGGTGCTGCGGTTCACCGTGGGCTGGACAGTGGCGCTGGGCCCATCGTCACCCAAACACCTGGGGTGTGGTGGGACTCCTAGGGATGGCTGGGGGGCTAGAGGATCCAGCAGTGAAGCAATGCCCTTTCCCCGCAGCCCTGACATGGGTCATCATCCTCATGTCTGTGACAGTGACCACCATAACCGGCTTGTCCATCTCTGCCATATCCACCAATGGCAAAGTGAAGTCAGGTAGTGTGTTCCCTCCTGGCCACTCCAGGGCTCTCTTTATCCTGGGGCTGCCCCATGGATGTGAACTCCTGGCATGGGAGGTGTGGGGGAACCCCAAAAACATAGGAGAAGCAGTAACGCCATGGGGCGTTCCCTGCCTCAGGAGGCACCTACTTCCTCATCTCGCGGAGCCTCGGGCCGGAGCTGGGCGGCTCCATCGGGCTGATCTTTGCCTTTGCCAACGCGGTGGCCGTGGCCATGCACACAGTGGGCTTTGCTGAAACTGTCCGGGACCTGCTGCAGGTAAGAGAGCAGCTCTGTGTCCTCTGGGTCCTAGTGTCCCCTGTACCACTCCATCCCCACCTTCTCCTTGCACAACTTGTGTTGATTATCAATATTTGCGTTATCATTGGACCACTGTCAATAATAATCAAACAATGATAATCAAACAGTGGCTGCTAAAACTCACTGGAAAAATCAGTGGTTTGGTTAGGAAGAGGGTTATTTCTATGTAGTGAATAGTTCCCTTTCCTCAGGAGCACAATTCCCTCATCGTGGACCCCACCAATGACATCCGAATCATTGGGGTCATCACTGTGACGGTGCTGCTGGGCATCTCCCTGGCTGGCATGGAATGGGAGGCCAAGGTAACCCTCATTCCTGCTCACATTTTTCTCCTGGGCTGGTAAGACCTGTCCCTGCTGGCCACCAGGCAATTGAGGAGCAGAGGATGCCTGTAGCTCCCCAAAAATGGGCATGGGTTTCTCCTAATGCATTCTTCACTCTTTCTGTGCCCAAATGCCCAATCCTTCAGCTGGCTCTTTCTGGTCTGGCAGGCACAGATACTGTTCTTCCTGGTCATCTTGGTTTCCTTCATTAACTACCTGGTGGGGACAGTGATCCCAGCCACCGCTGAGAAGCAAGCAAAAGGCTTCTTCAGCTACCGAGGTGGGTCCACCACAGGCTGAGGTTGCACTCAGCAGGTCCAAGTGCATCTCTGGAGCCTGGCTCTTTGCTGCAGTTTGGGGAGATGTTTGCTATGGGAAGATGCTCCTTGCTGAGAGACATCATTAAAAGCACAGTGTCCCCTCCCATGGAGTCCCTGCCATCAGCACTACGCCCCTAGCCAGTGTTGAGGTGCTTTAGCCAGGAAAAAAGTAGCCAAGAGGCCTGAAATGCTTCTCTTCTGCTTCTTCCCCAGCTGATATCTTTGCTCAGAACTTTGTGCCCAACTGGCGTGGACCTGAGGGCTCCTTCTTTGGCTTGTTTTCCATTTTCTTCCCATCTGCAACCGGCATCCTGGCTGGGGCCAACATTTCGGGTGACCTGAAGGTGGGTTGTGACTGTTGCTGCCTGAGCCAGTGTTTCTCAGGGCTCAAACCCTATTTTCCCCAAGGCTTTCATTTTGATCCAACCATTAGACTTTGTTTTATTTCTTATGGAAACTTTGGGCTCAGCCAGGAGATGCTCTGTGGCTTTGTGATACAGTGAATTAAAATTCCTCCTGTACAGCAGCCACAAATAAGCTGCCTACATTAGCACTGCTGCTGAAAACTTGTCTTACATATCTCTGCAACTCCCTTGGGCAGGATCCTGCCGTGGCCATCCCCAAGGGCACCTTGATGGCCATCTTCTGGACCACTGTGTCCTACCTGGTGCTTTCCGCTACCATTGGTAAGCAGCATGTCCTCAGGTGCAATGGGTGAAGGGGCTGGGTGGGTGGGCTGGCCCCTACCCAAAATTAATGGCCTGGGAGCGTGCAGGGGCATAGGAGCCAGGAGCAAGCTGTGGGCACTAGCACTGATATCCCAGTGTGAGTGCCACAGGTGCCAGACCTTGTTCCTACCCCCACGTGGGGCAAAGTCATCCTGGGTGGGCAGCGGAGCTCCTGGCATTGCTCAAAGCCCCATGGCAGAGACTCCAACATTGGGAGTTGTCACGAACAATGGGATGTGGGGCTGGGCTTCCTGAAACCGTGGAGAGGTGCCAGCCCTGCTCTAGCCCTGTGTGTCCCCCCAGGTGCCTGTGTGGTCCGAGATGCCTCAGGCAGCCTGAACGACAGCGTGGCCGTGGGCTCGCCAGGCTGTGAGGGACTGGCCTGCAGCTTCGGCTGGAACTTCACTGCCTGCGCCCAACAGCAGAGCTGCCGATATGGGCTCAGCAACTACTACCAGGTACTGCTCAGAGCCATGACCAGCCCCTGTTCCTGCTCCTGGCCAGGTTTGTGCTGCAATGGATGGCTTTCCCAGGGCAGCTGCATCCTGGGGGGCACCCATGCTCTTGAAACAGCCATTTTTTAACAGGAAGGCACCAGGGATTGGCCTTTTGGATGTGGGTGGACTTTGCTGCCTGGATAATGTGAAAGGAAATGCAGCAGGATGGGGCCTGGGGCTGGAAATCTCTCAGGGTTGAGGTGGAGGTTGGTGCACCAGAGACGCTGATCCCCTGGTTTTCATGCAGAGCATGAGCATGGTGTCTGGATTTGGCCCCCTCATTACAGCAGGAATCTTTGGTGCTACTCTCTCCTCAGCATTGGCCTGCCTTGTCTCAGCCCCCAAAGTCTTCCAGGTGAGGAGGTGGTGTCTGCACACCCCAGCCCCTCTCCCTGAGCTCAGCAGTGAGTGATGCTTATTGGTGCAGGGCTCTGCATTCGTGAGCAGCCTTGGGGCCAGGAGGATGCTGCTGTCAACACAGGGCCTGGGTCCAGTTTGGCCCTTGCTCTTATGGATGCAGGAGCCACCACGGCACTGCCATCCCATGTCCCTGGCAAAGCCTGCTGTCCCCACTGTGTCTCTCTTTGCAGTGTCTCTGCAAGGACCAGCTCTATCCCCTCATCGGCTTCTTCGGGAAGGGCTATGGGAGGAACAGCGAGCCCATCCGTGGCTACATGCTCACCTATGTCATTGCCATTGGCTTCATACTCATCGGTAGGTGCTTGCTGCCCCAGTACCCTCCTGCAGCTTGCCACCAGCAGGGTGGCTCAGCCTCCACCTCTGACAGCTCACTCTCTTTCTCCTCCTCCCACAGCTGAGCTCAATGCCATCGCCCCCATCATCTCCAACTTCTTCCTCTGCTCCTACGCCCTCATCAACTTCAGCTGCTTCCACGCCTCCATCACCAACTCCCCAGGTGGGCTGTGCCAGCCACGCCGTGCCCTGCGGCGGCCAGCTCCCCGTCCGGCTCCGCCTCCCGGCAGCGGCCGCTGTGTGTGTTTGCGTGCAGGCTGGCGACCCTCCTTTCGGTATTACAGCAAGTGGGCTGCACTCTTTGGAGCTGCTGTCTCAGTGGTGATCATGTTCCTGCTGACCTGGTGGGCAGCCCTCATTGCCTTCGGGATCGTCATCTTCCTCCTGGGATACGTCCTCTACAAAAAGCCAGGTGGGTGGTGGTAACCTGGCACCGGCGATGCCCCAGAAGGTGTCTGGCCCTGTTGCTAATCCATCTTCCCCATGCAGATGTCAACTGGGGCTCCTCCATGCAAGCCAGCTCCTACAACATGGCCCTCAACTACTCAGTGGGGCTCAGCGAAGTGGATGAGCACATCAAGAACTACAGGCAAGGGCAGCTCATTGCAGTGCAGGGCATGGAGGGAGTGGGATGAAGAGCCAGCTCCTGCCTCCGGTAAACCCAGGGAGGCATTGTGCCCATGGCCACATCCTCACCACCACCCTCAGGAACCAGGAGTTACAGCAAAATGTGTCTGTCTCCAAAATCCCATGTCTGTGCCATGTAAGGTAGAAATCTGGGCAAACCCTGCCCTCCCTGTACCAGGCAGACACAGTCACATTAGTGTCATCTGATATAAAAAGACCAAAGAGTGAGACTGGAGCCTCAGGCCACATAATGTTTTCTCATTCTAAAGATGCTCCCTATAGTTGCCACTGGCCAAGCACGGGAGCAGAAACATGACTCATTCCAAAAGGGCTGGGTGCCTCCAAAGTACTATTCCTCACTCCCTTTTTCCCCCGCCTGCAGACCGCAGTGCCTGGTGCTGACTGGCCCACCCAACTTCCGCCCGGCACTGGTGGATTTTGTGGGGACCTTCACCAAGAACCTCAGCCTGATGCTCTGTGGCAACGTGCTGATTGTGAGTCACCTGCAGAAGCTGGTTGGTTCCTTGTCCTGGGGGCTCTGGCCACCAGTGGGTGGTGGGCTGGGAAATCCAGTTGTATCCTGGTAGACTCACAGGGTGGAGGTTGAAATCTGCCCACTTGTGTGCTGCTGGAAGATGAAATGTGTCAACTGGAAGCCTCTTGGAGTTATTAAGCAATATTGGTGAAGCATCAGGATGTCCCTGTGGGCTTATGGCTTCCCTTTGCCAATTAATTGAAGAAGATTTGGAAGGATGAGGTAGTTGCTCAGAGGACAGGGGGATCCTGCAGCCCTGAAGTCTCCATAGCAATTGGGTGCAGTAAGAACCAGCTTATCTGCACCCACTGGACTGCTGGGATTGTGTGCACTGGCTGCTGACTCCCTGGATTCACTGGTTTTCTTGGCTGTGATTGCAACCTCCCATGTGTGCAGTGGTTACATCCACCTCTTGCCAATGATTTAGGAAGAGAGAAGTAGAAGTCCTTGGTGGCAAGTCAGTTGGAAGGGGCTGCCTGAACCCCTGCTCCTGATTCCTGCAGGGACCGCGGAAGCAGAAGATGCCGGAGTCCCGGCTGATGGCAGACGGCCACACTAAGTGGCTAATGAAGAGGAAGATCAAGGCTTTCTACACAGATGTGGTGGCTGAGGATTTGAGAAGTGGTGTCCAAATGCTCATCCAGGTACAGCCATCATTGGCCTTCCAGCAGCGGGGTCCCTCCTCTTTGTCACAGCCTGGGGGAGTTCTGACCTCCCTCCGCGATCTCCAGGCACCCCCCTGTGTTGCTCCCCCATGGAGTGGACAGACACCTCCTGTGTCCGTCTGTCCCTGCAGAGGGGTCTCATGGGGACATCTATCTGTAGGCTGCTGGCCTCGGGAAGATGAGACCTAACATCTTAGTGCTGGGCTACAAGAGGAACTGGCGGACGGCACCTCCACAGAGCCTGGAGGACTACGTGGGCATCCTGCAGTACGGCCACACTGGCTCCTCCACCTCCCGGGGACACTGGCACCCGGTGGTGGCCCCGCGGTCGCTGACGGCTGCAGTCACGTGCTCAGGGTCCAGCTGGGCTGACAGTGCACCCTCCATTAACTGCCTTCTCCTCCCTCCTTCCAGCGACGCGTTCGATTTCAAGTACGGCGTGTGCTTAATGCGGATGAAGGAAGGGCTGAATGTTTCCCGAGTGCTGCAGGCACATGGTAAGGGGGTTGGGTCTGCCAGGGATGCACAGAGACGTGGAGCTGTGGGATGTGCCAGCCAGCACCATGCCCCCAGACAAAGGCCACAGCCTGGCGGGACATCACTCCTGTGCTGGGACCAAAGGGGATGGGGACAATGAGGCACTGCCGTGCTGCCCTTGCCCTTCTCCTCCCTCCTCAGTTAACCCCACATTTGAGGCAGCAGAGCACCCCGAGAACGGCACTGGCAGCAGAGCAGCCCCAGACACAGGTAGGTTGGTCCTGGCTTGTGACTGCCCAGAGCAACCCCAGCTCTGAGGATTATTTTGCAGCCAGGGTGGGGGTTTCAAGCACTGATGGGGAGCAGGGCTGGGACCAGGAAGAAGTGATGTCTTTAATCCATGGCTGGTGGTGCCCTTTGCTGACACCAGGACCCTCTTGCCCCAGCAGTGGACTCCACCACCGTGGCCAGTGAGCAGCAGGCGAGCACCATCTTCCAGAGCAAGCAGGGCAAGAAGACCATTGACATTTACTGGCTCTTTGATGATGGAGGTAACCCTCACCTTCCATCTGTCCAGATAGCGAGCCCAGCACCTCCACTGCGGTGCCCAGGAGGGCTCAGCCCTGCCAAATGGGGCCAGAGCATCCCTGGCCTTTGGCACCAAGGAAGCACTGCTGAGCCTGGGGGTCCCTGCTGCATCTCCCTCTGGGTGTTTTGGGGCCAGGTCTCACGCTGCTCATCCCCTACCTCCTGGGGCGCAAGAAGCGGTGGGGAAAGTGCAAAATCCGGGTGTTTGTCGGCGGGCAGATCAACAGGATGGACGAGGAGAGGAAGGCGTAAGTGCTGGTGGCCACTGCACCTCTTAGCCACTTGGCCACTGCCACTGTCCTGTGGGTGGTGACACAAGCTGCTTCCTATCCTGCTGAGCGCTCCCAGCTTTGCCATAATGGGATATGTGAGCTCTGACCTGGCTGCTTTGCTTCACTTCTCTGGAAATCAATGTGGCTGCAGAGTGGGAAAACCCAAAAGTGCAAACTGAGGCCAGCAGCAAGGTTCTCTGCTGTGGCAGGTCCCTGTCAGAGCTACCATTCCCTGCTAACTTTGGGAAAATATGTCCTTTTCCCTCCATTAGGATTGTCTCTCTACTGAGCAAGTTCCGCCTTGGCTTCCATGAGGTCCACATCCTCCCTGACATCAACCAGAAACCCCGGCCAGAGCAGTAACCACCCCCCTTCCCTGCCCTATGCCCCCACAGCACCCCCAAACCTGCCCAGACCCTCTTCCTTGGCACTGTCTGCTTGTGTTGCAGCATCAAGAGATTTGATGAACTCATCGCTCCCTTCAGGCTGAACGATGGCTTCAAAGACGAGGCCACAGTGAATGAGATGAGACAGGGCTGTCCCTGGAAGATTTCTGATGAGGAGGTCGATAAAAACAGAGCCAAGGTAGTACCAGTGCCAGGGGAGCTCCTGCAAAGGGTCTCCTGCTTTTTAAACAAAATTTAGTTTTTGTGGAAAGCATTATTTTGTGTTTCTCGATGCTCTTTGCTCCACAGTCGCTCCGACAAGTGAGGCTCAATGAGATTTTGCTGGATTACTCGCGGGATGCAGCACTCATAGCCATGTAGGTGCCAGTAATGCCCTCACGCCTGTTTCCTGCCCCATGGGAACGGTCCCTCGGGATGTTCACCCCTCCCTGGGTGGGAAGGTCCTGCACAGACACCCTAGTGCTCTGGTGAGAGTGCCGCACCACAGGGAAAAGCCCTTGGAAGACACCAAGGGCTCTAGCTTGGGTCCTGTCAGGTGGGAGGATGTGGTGCCCCTTTTTAGGGAAATAACCTGCCATGGAGTGAGAAAGGGGCTGTGGCGGGGCTCGGTGCCGGCCCTGCCTCAGCCCCTCCTCGCTGTGCCGCAGCACTCCGCCCATCGGCAGGAAGGGCCGCTGCCCCAGCTCCCTCTACATGGCCTGGCTCGAGACCCTCTCTCAGGACCTGAGACCCCCCATCATCCTCACACGAGGAAACCAAGAGAACGTGTTGACCTTTTACTGCCAATAAAACCTCCTGGATTCCTGATGACTTGGGATGTGAATTTTTCAGGCCAGTTTTGGTCCTGCAGCATGCTCCTGTGGGAGAGCAGTGAAGGCAGGGTGGTTACCAGCCCTCTGGAAATGCCCACCAGGCACAGCTGCCACCCTCTTACAAACACTTGTTTGGCCCATCTCAGGCTCTGTAGATTGTACATCGATAAACAGCAATGCTGGCCCTGCAGTGCTGGTGCTGCTCTGGCCTGGGCTTAGCCAGAGCCAGGCAGGGGAGTTGTGGGGTCCTGTGCCTCCATGCCCAGGAGAGCCCATGTGGCGTGCAGGGACTGAACGCTGGCCCAACAAAGCCACTGGCCCAGGGTGGAACAGCCCCAGGGGCTGGGAACAGGTCAGCACCAAGCCTAGGGGCTACAGGGTCCCAGCATGTCCCCTCAGGGACAACAGCTCAGCCTGTCCCCAACAACTGAGCAGCAGTGAGATGTCACCTCAGACTGTGGTGCCAGGCTGCAGATGCAGGTCCAGCTCCTAATGCAGACAACATTTACCACCAGAAGCAGGACATTTCTGGTGCTGATAGCCCCAGGCAAAGCAGGAGTGCAGCTCATTTGCAAAAGCACAACCCAGGCCCCCTTGTCCTGCTGCAGAAGAAACACACAACATTCATTCACCTCAAGAGTTACAGAATTTACTGATAATCACCACCACGATTAGGAGTGTCAGTAGAAAAATAAAATGTACAGACTTTTCAATCATACAAAGATTTGTTCATGACAGCCACAGCTGTGAGCAAGAGGAAGCCGGGTGGGGGCAGAGGGGATGTCACACACGGGGAGCAGGGCTAGGAGCCTCAGCTTAAGTGGGTGTTCCTCCAGGGCTGGCAGCTTCTCCAGAAGGTGCTTCCTTAACCAGCACACTGGCTGGGCTCCCCAGCAGAGGCTCACAGCACTGCTGAGCCCAGGACACCTCAGTGTTGATGTTTTTGCCAGCTCTTTGCAGTTTTTGACAAGTTTGACCAAGCAAAGTCTACCAATACCTGATGAAAATTGAAGGGATTCCTCCACACGCCTCACTTGGAATAAAGGAATGGAAAGGGAATGCCAAACCAATTAAGGGATGAAACTGCCACCAGTGCTTCACCTGCCATCTGGTGCTTCAGCTCAAGGCTGCTCCTCCTTTCTGCTCAGCTCTGGTTTTACTGGAGAGGGAGGGTTGGCAGCAGCAGCCAGCAGAGTGGAGGATGCTCTGTGAGCACCAAGGTGACACAAAGCACTTGCCTCCTGTGCTCATATGTCAAGACAAATCAGCTGATTGTTCACCTTTTATGCAAGAATTCCCTGAAAATTTCACAGCATCCAGGCATAGAGAAACATTGCCAGCTCCAAACAGGGTCAAGCTGCCAACTCTTCAAGTAAGCCAGAACCCCTTCAAAACAGACTCTCAGAGAGCCCAAGGGATAGAAAACGGGAGGATTTCAGTTCACCCAGCACTGAGTGACTTTACTGAGCAATTTTCACTTTTTCTGAGCTCTGTAACACCCCCATTTGCGTCCTGCACCCCTTAGCCCTGTTCCTGCAAGGAAATCTCTTGCTGTAGCACAGGGCACATGGATAAAGTGCTTTCTCAGTTGCAATCAGCTTAATGGCTATTGAGTGGTGCCAGGCACCAGTGCAGGGTAAAGGAGAGCACAGCGGGTGCTCAGGATATTGGTGTCTGCTGTCCCCTGAAAGGTAAAGCCAGACCCACCCTATTCAAATTCCATGAGATACTTTTAATCCATCCAGGAAAACACAGGATAACTCCTGTAAATTAAACTGTGCACTCTGTACACATGCTGAAATACAAAGTGGGAAGGGGGAAAAGAAAGCAAACTTATTCCTCCTTTCATTGTTTCTGCCCTGGCAGGAAGACTGGCTGTCTACAAGCAGCACAGCACACAGGGCTCTCCACAGATCCAGGGTTTAGTATATGTTACACCACTTGGACCTCACCCACCTAAGGGGAGGGATTCACATTAAATTATTTCCTAAACTGTGCATCTATATTCCCTGAATTAACATAGGCTAAAACTTAGAGTAATCTCAGTTAGTAGCTCCTGCAAAACACCTCTCACCATTGACAGACCCCTCTCGAGAAGTCTGTGCATAGAGAAACCCTTTTCCATGATAAACACAGTGCCGTGTTGAAGGATCACAGAATCAATTTAGTTTAGAAAAGCCCTCTAAGATCCAGTCCAACGTTTGACGGGTCACCCCCTCGTCATCCAGACCATGGCACTAAGGGCCACGTCCAGTCATTCCAGCACTGAGGACGAGGGCTCCTGCAGATAAACGGCCCTAGGAAATGCTGCAGGTACAAAGGAACTGATTTGGAAACCAGAGGAATTCAATGCAGACACAGATGGGAACTGTGCCCTGAAAGGCTGGACACAGACAGTGCTTTCCCTCTGCAGCCCACAGCTGTCAGCTGGGTACAAACACAGACCACAGCAAACCCCTAGGGGTGGCTGCACTGCCCAGCCCATCCCTGGAATTCACCCTTGGCTTCCCCAAAGAACCAAGCCCCAGGAAGCACTCAGTTAGCTGCTCCAGTGCCCCAGCCACGCAGCACAACTCCAGGCACAAGTGCAGAGCTACCAATTAGTTAAAAGTCACTTAAAACCAAAACAAACTAAAACAATTGATGAGGAGACAGTACTGCCTGTGGAGAAGGGTTGATTTGGGGCTGTGCTCACATGGACACAGGAATCTGCCAGGAGCCTTGCAGCTCTCCCAGCCCCCGGCACGCTGCTGGCTGGATGCTGATAATGTGGCACACTCCCTGCACTGGGGACACCCCGGGTCACAGCCCAGCCTGGCCATGCAGCTCTCAGCAGCAGCAGGGATTCTATCCTAGCTGGCCAGTGCCACTTCCAGACACTGCGGACACCCAGCTCCGCCACACCAACACGAACAGCATCAGCAAAGGAGAACAGGGTCATTTGAAAACACAAGTCTCCTTCAAAGCCTGAGGAGAGCTGCGCATGCCCACATGCACACCTGGGGTTTCTGGAGTGCCCATTCCACTCTGCTCTGCCTCTGAGCAAAACATTCGCAGGGACAGAAGAGCTTTGCTGTAATAAAATTTGCAAAATCTTTTTCATACCAGTCATTTCCCCCATGCAGCATTCACAGCCAGAGTTCCCAGACACAAATTTGCACTCTCATCCATCTAAAATGAGCTCTCCTTTTGCTGCTCCCAAATCCACTATGGCTATGACCTGGTATTAAGAAGTTTGGGCTAGGAAGAAAACTATTTTTTAATTTAAAAACTGACATTAAAAGAGCTTCAGGTTCACTGAAAACCAAGCAAAAAAGTGGTGAGTGAGCTCTGAGGACATGATGTCACTCTGGTCCTGTTCCTACCCCAGCACAGCTGGTGTCACATTTTAGTCATGTCCTGTTACCACAATTCCTCACTGGTGAAAGGGTCTCCTCCTCTGGTAGCCATTTTCCTACCCTCCAAAGAAATAAAGTTTCACTTGGCACTTAATGTTACCAAAAAGTAACAAAATTCACAATTTTAAAATTTCAAGCCGGGCTGGAGGCAGGAGCAAGCCGTCCCAATTCCTTAAATCAGCAGAAGAAACACAAGGCTGGAGCTGTGCTCCCTGTGTTTTGTTCTGAGGCAGCAGGTCCTTTGCTCGCCCTCTGGCTTGTGTTCTCCAGCCTCTCCAGAGGAGCTACAGAGTGGCCAGAATGCGCAGGAAGGAAACCACCACCACACAGAACGTCTGGCCCACGCCAAAAATGAGGGCCTCAAAGGGAATCATTTTCTTCCCCGCAGCTCTGTAAACTCCAGCAATGGCAGCACCTGTGGACAGGGGGAAAAGCCAAGACGTGAACGTGAGACAGCTGCTCTGCACAGGGATGAAGGGGGAGCCTCAGGATGTGAGGCTGGGGCAGAGAACAGCGGGGTCTGAGCCTCTCCCTGCTCACCAGCAGGCAAGAGTGCTGGGCTGGGGATGTCTGACAAACCTCAGCCAGGAACTAGTGCTTGCTGGTGGCAGTGGGTGAACCGGTGCTGAAACTCTGCTGAGGCCTCCAGCAGCTGTGGGGATCGGGGTGGTTTGGGACATACCCTTGTCACAAGATCCCACAGCCCACGGGCTGCAAACCTCACCCAGTTCTGGGCACTGACCCCAAACCTCTGAGAGATTTTCCTCCGGGTGCTCAGAAATGTGAAATGTGAAAGGCCCCTTGGCTCTGCACCCGATGGGCACGTTTGGTATGCCCGATGCAGGGCTCGACACGGGGTACGGTCCAACCCTTCCAAACGTGGAGCAAGCAGGAAATAAAGCCAGAACGGTACTCTCCATCCCGGGGAACACCGCCATTCCACGCGCTCCCGAAGGCAACCTCTGACCACCACAGCCCCCGGCCGACAGCGCCGGGCACTTGCCGTACTTGTGAGGGTGCCGGCGGTGATGGGTCCCACGATGCCCATCAGCAGGACGCTCACGGACATGAACCTGCCGTACTTGTGGTGCCGGAGCGTGAACAGGGCGAGCAACGCGGCCGGGACGTGGAAGGCAAGGGAGGAGACGAGTGCCCACAGGAAGACGCCGTACCACATCTCTGCGGAGAGAAGGGCGGTGAGGGCGGCCCGGGGCCCGCAGGCCTCCAGCGGCCCCGGCGGGGGGACGCCGCTCCGAGCGGGGAGGTACCTGGGAAGGTGGAGAGCGGGCTGGAGTAGGTGGTGGTGCCATTGCCCACGCGGGGCACGAGGCGAAGGCTGAGGATCTGCTGCAGGAGCCCCCCGCCACCGCCGCCCGCTTCGCCGCCGTCCATCCCCGCACCCGCCCCGCCGCCATCCGCCACCGCCCCTTCCGCCCGTCCCCTTCCGCCCGCCGCAGCCAATGGAAAAAGTGCTAAGATGATAGACAGGGCTTATCACCAATCATCGCTGACCTCTGGGCGGCCGAGCCCCGCCCTGCCCCCGCGCTGCCATGGGAACGGCTGTGGGCCGCAAGGATCGCTGGGAGTCCCCGGTGTGGCCGGTGGGACGCTCTGGCCCGCTGGCGGACTCTCGTCGCTGCTCCCCGTGCGCGGCGGCGCCTCGGAGGCGCGGCTGTTCTTCCCGTCCGCCAGGGGGAGCCCGCGGGCGGCAGCGGCGCTCTGGGCGGCGGCGGGCGGGAGCAGCGAGGCGGCGGGGCCGGGCCGCAGCATGGCGGGGTCGGGGTCGGAGTCGGAGCAGGAGCAGTACTCCTCGGCCGAGGATGACGACTATGTGCCCTCGGGTGAGTGGTGGCGGGCGGGAGCCGGCGCTCGCGGCGCTCCCGGCGCTCACTGTGTGTGCTTGCAGGTGCGGAGTACAGCGAGGATGATGAGAGCGAGCTGGTGCGGGAGGAGGAGCCGGCGGACAGCCCGCGGCCGCCCCGCGGCAGGAGGAGCCCCCGCCGCCCCGCCAGCAGGTACGGCCGCTGCGGGCCGCCCGGGGCCGCCGCTGCCGCGCTGCGGGGCGGAGGAACGGGAAACGCTGCTCTGCGTTCCGGTTTGGTGGCAGGAGCAGAGAACCTCGGCCCCGACAGACAACGTGCCTGAAAACCCTCCCCAGCAGGAGTTGTTTAAATCAACCTTCTTCAGTGCAAGGCATGCACATACGCGGTTTCGCACGTTGATAGAAGTATATACATACTTTAGTTAAGGTTGGTTTCTGTCTAGCCCAGGTTCGCCTCTCCTCCTGGCTCCTGCGTTATCCCAGAACCACAGGACCCTGGAATGGTTTGGGTTGGAAGGGACCTAAAAGACCCCCTTGCTCCACCCTCCTGCCATGGGCAGGGACAGCTTCCCCTAGACCATCCAGCCTGGCCTTGAACACTTCCAGGAATGGGGCAGCCACTGGCCAACCCGTGCCAGTGTTTCCGCACGTTATATACTCACAGAAATGCCTGCAAAGGGGCCAGTTCCCTTCAGGGCCACTGCCTGCATCGGTCTCACTGTATTTTCTCAGCAGCAGCATCTCCTAATAAAATGCATACACTCCCAAAGTTGGGAGAGAATCTCCCCGTTTGGATGTGTTAGTAAAAATATGAAATGTTGTGTTGCTTCACCCAAGCTTACAGTTGAGCTCTGGAATAGTGTTGCAGCAGCTCCATTTTTTCTTCTTTTTTGGCATCTGCTTTCAGGAAGAGGAAGAAAGGCGGTCTCTTGCTAGAGGCAGATGAGAAAGAGGAAGAAAAAGCCCAGCAGAATGGAGAGGAGCAGAAAGAGGAGGAAGTGGATGATGTAGAGCAAACAGAAAGAAGCAGAGAAGAAGAAGAAAAAAAGAAGGAGGATGCTCTTTGGGCCAGTTTCCTCAGTGATGTAGGACAGAAGCCCAAAGCTGCCACACAAGGGACACAAATCAAGAAGGTAATGGGGACCTGGGCCTGCACCAGGGAGTGTGGGAAGGGCCTGAAGGTTTAGAGTATGCCCCACTGGTTCTGGCTGGTGTCAGGTGTTGGACAGAGCTGGGAAGAGGCTGGCGTTGCCCCTGCCCCCTCTGCTTTGTGAGACTGACATTCCCTGATGGGCCAGACTGCAAGGTGCTGGTTTCCTTCCAAATGTGGAGGTGGAGCTGCCTTTGGAGCTATCTGTCAGCATCTTGGAGTGTCCTACACAGCCCTGTTGGCTTCCCTTCCTGGTCCTGGATGCCTCTTTTGACACAGGAATGGAGAGCTTTGGTCTGAGTTGTGCACGTGGGCACAGCTCTCCCTGAGGCTTGTGCTTTTCCTGATGCTTAAAAGAAAAAAAAAAAAAAATAAACTGAGGCTTTGTGTGTGTGTGAGTGAGGAAACAAGAGGGGTCTGTGCTGGGCTCTCTGTGCCTCCATCCTCGTGGAGGAGGTCTGGAAGGTGCTGCATGTTGCACATTTGTAGCAAGATTGAATCTGGCTTTCTTGTGTCCTTTGTAAGCCCCAGGAAGGTGCTCTCAGTGTGCAGAGGTTTTCCTGGAGAGAGAATTCTGTGCGGGGTAGCTCTTTGAAAGGATTTAGTTCTCAGTAAAACCAAGTGCATGTGTTTCCCTGTCAAAACCTTTCATGCTTTAGGTGGCAGAAGGGAAGAACGCACCACAAGTGAGCCTCTGTTGCTACAATTATCAGTTTGGTGTTTTTTAGATGGTCAGCCAAAATAAATGTTCAGAAACAGAAGACAGGAGTCTGCCTGGTGAGCACAGCTCTGACTGTGTGAAGCTTCTTTCTATGACTCTTGGGAGGTTGTGGAGCAAGTATAGTTTTGTAATATTTGCTTGCAGCTTTTGGAAGGAGAGTCCATTCATCTTAGCCCTCCTGCTTCTTATTACTGACTGAGCAGCTGGGGTGGCTACTTGTAGAGTCAGAGGGAAGAAGAGAAGTGAACATTTTCTTCTAAGCAGTTCTACTTTTATGGGCAGGTTGCTAAAATGTGAGATGTCTTTGAAAGTTCCTCCATAGCCTGGAATAATTCATGGAGACATGCAGTTCCTCTGTTCTCTTTGTGAACTTCTTGTGCTTGCATTGCCTTCTAGAAGATCTCTGTGGTGTGTGGCTGATTTAGACCAAGAATTTGGGGTTTGCTTTGGCAACTTACAGTGGCTGAGGTTTTTTTATGTATCCTTTTAGCAGCTGAGTAATTTAAGAGGCATTGTTGACAAATTACTCGATAAAGATTTTTCCTTCTCTAATGAAAGAGATGTTATTGACAAGTAGGGAGATCAGCATTGCTTTTTCTGCTGATGAGTTTTGTTATTCTCTATTCTTGAGTAAAAATAAACATACTTTAGTGGAATTCACCTTGTCAACTTTCCTCTTGGTGGTGCCTAGTCTGAGAGAACCAAGTCTCCAGGCTTTTGCTTTCTTTCTGAACCACTGCAATGTATTCTTGCTCCTTCCTCCATTTATTACAATTTCACTTCTTGTTTTAGTTTGTTTTGATCCTAGAGCTTCAATGGCAGCCTGGAACCAAAACGGGGAATTTCATTCTGGTGGAATGAAATTTATTTATTTCTTTTATCTTGTCTGTGGGTGACTTGCTTTGACCACCAGTCTAAATTGCAGTGCTACCCAAGGTCTGTGTTGGGCCCTCGGCCCTTTGGAATAATAGTTTGCCTTGGCTCCACAAATGCATTGTTTTGCTTTCTCCTTCATGTATTTTGTAGACTGAAGAAGAGAACAGTGGGAATAAGCCTCAGGAGAAGCCAAAAGATTCAGGAAAAGTGACAATCACCAAAACGTTCGATTTTGCTGGTGAGGAAATCAAGTAAGTTGGCAGATGTGATGTGTCCATTGTGGGCCCAGGGCACACTGAGTGCTGGGGGCAGGCTGGAGCTGGGCTCTGAGGCACAGTGGGTCTTCTCTTTCCTTTAACCTGTTTTTTTCTTTTATTGTGAGCACATACAGATCTCAGGGAAAATGAGGCCAAGATTTTCCTGCATCGGAGCTGCAGACAACCTTTATATGCAGACCTCAGTGTTTACTCAACTTCATAACATTCATAAATGTAATTCAAATTCACTTAGCCTTCCCCATCTGGCCAGTGTTTATAATGGCTGGCAGAGCTCCCTGGTGGCACTGTCACCGGGAAGGTTGAGACAAGGAGGGAAGCACATCTGGATGTGTGTCCCCCAAGGATGAGGGTAACACATTTTATTCCTTCAGCCTAGTCCAGGCTCTGTGCTGTGGGCAGGATATTGGCTGGCACTTTCCCTGGTGACGTTCACAATCCACAAAAAGGATTTGCAGGCAGTAAGAGGTGTTGTGCTGAGCAGACTAACAGCTGAGTGCTTTTGCCTCTGAAACAGCTGCAGCAAAGGGTAAAATCTGCTTTAGGCTGAGTTTGGCTTACAAGAGGCCTCTCAGGCTGTGCTGCAAGAAGGGCCGGGTGTTTTATAAATGCATAAGACCAGAACTGAGGGGCCTGGCTGAACCTACCTGAAATCTGCCCTGTGAGCTGCTGGTTCTTATGGGGGATTTTATTTATATGTAGCAGTAAACCTGGTTTTGTCAAACTATCTTGGCCTGTTTTGTGTAACAGCAGAGGGCAGCAGCTCCCAGCAGTAACACTCGCCCTGCCTGAATCTGGAGGAGGAGGCAGAGCTGGGGCTTCTGCTGCTCTTGCTTTTCATGTTGGCACTGCTGCCTGAGCTGTTTGAAAAATCTGAGGAGAGCTGTGAGCCATAGTAGGGACTTTGCTGCTTCCCTGGGCAAGCCAGAACTTAGGAATACCCCTCGTTCACTGATGAACTTCATCCACTTTGTTCACTGTCCTTTGGAACACGGGTTGCCTTATGTGAACAGAAGTTGTTCGGGGCTTCTAAGATGCTGATTTTATGCTTTTGACCCCAGTATCTTATCTGTGGTTTCTTAAGAACTGTAACTAAGAAAAAGACATATTTTCCTGCACCAATTTTTTTTCCTAGTGTCCTGCTCAGTGCTTACTGTTTCCCTTAGGAAACTGCAGAGGAATCACTAGAAATTTCTACCATTTTTTGATGAAATAGGCAATAGCTGGAGCCTGGGTGATAATGAGACTGTAATTCTGCAAACACCAAGGCTAATGCATGTTTTGTTTACAGTAGTTATTATATCAATTGGTTACAGAACCAGCAACAGAAGGTTTGCAGTGAGGACTGGAGCATTGTTTTCTGCTGGTACCAGAGTTACAACAAAGTTATGGTCTCGAGCTCTTTGATAACAGAAAAATCCTTCAATGTTTTTTGCCCCCTTGATCCTTGTGATATGCAAAGCTGATTCTTTTATGTTGTTTGCTACGTCTTGCTTCTTTCAATGGCTTACACTGTTAGCTGTGGGTAGGGTATGAGGTGTACTTGCTACTCACAGCTGCTGGTACTTTCCTCTAATGGCAGTAGGTGAGGCCCAGAGGGCTGCTCTTTCTTCAGACTAACAGGAGGTTGTCTTTGCATCCCCCCAACGTCAGCAAATGCTCTGAATACCAAGCACTGACTTCCTTGCCCGGGGAAGCAGCTGGCAAATTAATGCTTATAAAAGGCCACCACACGGTAGTTGTGTGTGTGTGTGTGTGCATTTCTGGACTGAAGGAACTGAAATGAGAGCTGTCTCTGTTGCTTGCCTTTCTAAATGGTCTGAGGCTGCTGTTGAGTGTTGCTCTTTTGAAAGCTTGAGAAGAATTTAGATCAGTATTTGAGCAGTGAAAGATTCAGGGCACAAACTTTCACAGTCTGCTCACTGAAGCTCTTAACAGAAGATCGTTTAGCCCTGATCTCCTGTTGCAGAACAATTTATTTTCTCCTGTAAGATCATGGTATGATTTTTCTGGCCTGATTGAAGTAGCAGAAGTGGCTTGAAAGTGATCTCCAGCTACAGGGCTATACTGGAATGGTAAAGGGGCTTGTGTTGTCAACTCCCCTCTAGGTTTTTGCTGCACTTAATGTCTGTTTTGATGAGTCCGTGCTTGTATCAGTTGCCAGTGCTGAACTTCAGCTTTGGAGTGTTAAGAATCAACAATTACCAAATGAAGATTTTAATTTAGTGGCTTCTAATTTTAGAAAATACATTATGTAATTTTGCCTTGTAAAACTAAAGCTGTTGAATCCTGGAACTAGAAACAATCTTAAACTGGTTGCAGTGCTTTCCAGTTTGGACTTGTCTGCTTTTCCTGTCTCCCTCATGTTAAATAGATTAGGAGCAGCAGGTGACTGTCACCCAAATGGCTGTAATTGTGGGCAGCAAGAGCAATTTGCAAAGGCAATTCAGCATCTAAATGGGAGTTCAAGCCATTTCTCCCTGGCAGAAGAGACTGAAACTCCTTTACAGCCTCTGGTTTATGAACTTGCCTCACAGTGCAGGACGTGTGTTTGCATTAATAGAGAATTACATCCCTAGTGCCAGGGAAAAACTGTTGCGATTTGTAATTGCTTATTTTCTCTTTGGCACTCCTAAAGGATTTGGTCCTTGGCTTTCTTTAAAGCTCTGTTGTGCTCAGTGCATCCAAATAGTTCTTCTGAGCTCTTTCCATGAAAGTGAACTTTGTGTCCAGCTGGGACTGCAGCAGAGTGGAGCTCACACGGAGCTGCTTTGGCCCCGTGGTGTCAGTGTGACAGCCTGTGAGGGAAGAGCAGTGTCTGGTTATCGATTGCTGTCAAGAACAGATTTTACTTTGAAACATCTTCTCTACCTTAATTTGGCTTGTGGAAGGCAAAACTAAGCTAAAAGAGTAATGGCTTTGGTGCTAATTCCAGAATGGGAGGCCTGTGTTCAGCACCCTGCTTTATTCATACTCTGCAGGTTCAAGTAAAGGCCTCCAGACTAGGAGCTTTGTATTTCTTGCACATGGTTTGTTTGTGTGGTTTATAGCCAGAGCTTTACACAGCCTGTTCTTGTGGTAGGAATGCTTTCCTGCTGCTGCAGAGTTGCTGTGCTGTACTGATGATGCAGTATCGTGCTGGCAGAGCTGTGGCTTGTGCTGCTTCAGTGACTTGGCTGCTTCCCCATGTGCATGAACCAAGCCACCAAAGCAAAGCTGTAGTAGGGCTCCACTCTCCATCTGTGAATGGGGAGGTGTCCCTGTCACAGCTGCTTTCTCACAAGGATAGGTGGGGTCCACACTGAGTTCTGCACTGCATGGGCCAAATCAAAGTAGGAAGGGCCAGTGCCAAACAAGCAGTGCCACACTGAGTGTGTGACTTGCTGCTGGATTTAAGGAATATTAAAGTTCATATATTTCTGTAGAAAGAGGGGGGCAAACTCATGTCAAATCAGTGTGTTGAGCTGTTCTACATGAGACATGAACTCCCATCTCTGGATTAGGGCTCCCTGTCATTGACTTGTGTAGGAGACCACCTTTGTGACTTAGAATAGCCCCTGGGTTGCTGCTGTGGGGCTGCTTTTACTTCTGTGACCACTGTGCTCTGAGGAAAGCTGTGCTGGTCCATGTGCTGAGCAGAGTTGAGTGGCAGCTTGTATTCTGGGTTAGGGAGCATGATGGTTCACAGTGCAGCTATTACATCTTAAAAGTGCTAAAGAAGTACCTAAGGTATCTGACTTATAACCAAATACTTATCAGCTTAAATTATTGTAGTAATTCCTGAGGTTTATACTGGCTGAATTAGGTACTTCATCTGCTACAGCTGGCTTGAAAAAGAACCTGATTATCATGTGTTACTGTTTGTAATGGTTGTCATCTAGGATGTACCCGGACAAAACCTCATTTCTCATTCTGTGTTGCTGCTTCAGAGGTTTTTAGCCTATATGAAGGATTCAGGAAAGATTATTCAGAGGAGATTGTTTGCAGGTTGAAATTTATGGACCTTAATCTGGACCTTAAGTTGAGGGGTTTAGTGGTGAATTCATGACTTTTGAGCAGAAGAAGTGAAGGTGAAGGGAGGTGGCTGAGAGCAGGTTCTTTTTTTGGTGCCCTGTGAAGTCACTGAGGTTTACTGTTGACCTGATTGGATGAGATGGTGAGGCCTGAGCCCAGTCTGAGGTGTTTTCTGGGCTGCTGAGCTCTTCACCTTGCTGAGCTCCTCAGTAGAGTTGTGCAGACCTGGTGAAGGACTGATTTATTCCTTTGCACCAAGAAGTGCTGACCTCAGAATGGAGGTGAGGTTATAATTCAGTTCTCTGCAGCTGTGCAGTACTGCTGCTTTGGGATTTCTTTATGCTGCCTCTCCTTACTGAAATATTGATTTTCTGTTATTAATTTTAGCTCACCTGTGTGCTTGTTGGTTGGACAGCTATGTCCTAGACTGCTCTCTGTTTTAACTCTGGATCTGCTGTCCTCTTCCAGAGCTTCAACCACTTGATCCCAGACCCTTTTTAGGAGATAGCAGGTGGAAAGGGCTGCAGGACAGCCTTCCACAGTCCTTGCTCAGGCTCTGATTTCTTATCAGTGATGTCCTCTCTGCTCCTTACATATGAGACCAACCAAATGTGACAAAGTTGGCAAACAAAGGGTGTGTTAGCCACGGAGTTTGGGAGTCTGTCACTTATTTTGTTGCTTTGAAGACAGTTAAGGTGGCTGGCTGAGCAATAGCAGCTGCTTCTGCTTTTTCCTGGAAAGCAAGAAGAGTGGAAAGAAAATCCTGATGCTGACGATGTATTTCAAGGGGAAAGGGTCAAAAGAGCTGGGAATTGACTCCCACAAGTCTCAAGATTTAGAGTTGGCACAGAGGGTAGTTTTTAAAACATGTAATTGTCCATCTGTGTTCTTGCTCTGTAGTCTCAGCATGACCTAGTCAGACCTGTCAGGCTAACAAGCAGTGAGAGAGCATGTGACACCATTAACCCTCTCCTTACCTGGTGATGCTTTTCAGGGATCTCAGTGGATGAATTAATACAAAGAGTTGGCAGCATGCTCACACTTCTTGCTGCGTGTGAATCTTGGTCATTTGTTGTGTGCTCATGGGGGTTTGAACAATGCTGAGTGAAGCACAGTAGCTTTTAAAATCAGGAGAAAGATCAGGAGCTTGGGTGGGCATCTCTTGATGTTGTAGTTGGTGTGGTGCACATCAGATCAAGGTTGATGGGCTTGATGTCTTCCATGTGTGCTTTTTTGAAAAAGCACTTGCTGTATTGCTTATACCTGTGAGTGAGAAGGCAGGTGAGCATTACCAGAATCTGTATCTTGAAGCCTGATATTCTGAAGGCCCTGCCTTTTTTCCAGGGGGAGAGCAAATGCTACACAACTTCCACCAGATGAGGTGGTTGGGTCTTGTCAGGCTAGATATGGAAGACAATGAACTGAGCTAATAGGAGCAGAGGAAGGAGCCACTCATATTCTGATGTGCTTTTTGCAATGGCTTTGATTGCAGTGGCAAGGAATTGTTAGAAAAAGGAAGACAAATGAATTTGAGTGGCCCTTTGAAAAGCCACTCCTTGAGGACTTCTGTTTTTGTGTTGCTGACTGGTGGTGCCAGATGTCACTAGGGTTTTGTCCTCAGTCCTCCTTGGCTAAGGTGTTCTAGAGAAATGTGTTCTAGCCACTTTCTGGTGCCATACCACTTTCTGAAGGAAGCTTGCATGGTGCAAAAAGCTTGGCTTTTAAGATTTTCCCAGAAATTTAATATGAACAGTATAAGCCTGGGGATGTTGCTGTGGGACCATAAGACAAATCAAACTGACCAGAATTACCTGAAATATGAATGTGACTACTGTTTAGAGGTGGCAGACTAAAAAGTAGGTGGTTGCTTTTCTACCACCAAGCACCAAAATGCTGATCTTGGCATAATGGAGTGTAGGCAGCAGCCTGTTTCTGCCCTTATGCTGTTGCTTTTCTTAGAGGTCAAAGCATGCCTCAGCTATCCACAGTTTATATTGGCTTTTTCCAATTTAAAAAACAACTATTGATTTTTTTTTTTGGAAGCCATTAAGGGAAAATACGTTACCTTTCAAGAATGACAGGGTCTCAGGGGCTCGTTTTGATAACCTTTCCTCTGTGTGCATCCATTCCCTGATGCTTCAGAATTTCCCTGGGGAATACTGACATTGTACAATGCTGATTGGCACGATGGTGGCCCAGGGGTGAGGTCAGAAAGTGTGAGCAGGAGCTATGCTGTGTGCTGGTTCACTCGTGAGCCATTTGCCTTTCTCAGAGGCAGCTGCAGAAATTGTAACTTCATAAACATCAAACCTAGCCAGGACTCTAAGCCAGACACTTGCTTCTAAAATAAATCGTGTTATGGTTTGCTTAATGTGCTTGGCAAAAGGGAACGGGCTAATGAACAGTGTCTAATCAGGATTTTCTCATTAGTAGATGTGCAGATGAGGCTTCTGCTCAAAGGGGCTGTGACTTGCAAAGTGTTAGTTAATAGCCCTGCACTCACCAACATGCTGACCCCTGTTGTCTCCCTTTATCTCAACATGCTTTTGAAACTCCCAAAGTGACTGAGCAGATGCCCACCTGAAAGTCATCTTTGGCTTCTAATGTGGCTTGCTGCTTTCAAGGAAATAATTTATCTATGCTGGCTTCATTTGGTGGTTTTGCTAGTAATCGGTGTGATGAAAAAGAAGGCTCAGCTGGGATCTCCAGAGGTAGGAGGAGTCTCAAAGCATCTCCAAAATGATGGATTGACCTCCAGCTTAAGTTCTGGGTCTTTCAAACCTGAGATGTCTGGGTGCTGCATTGGCTTTGGGAACTGGATGACAAACTGCATTGTCTCATCTTCGGGTTCTTCAGTGTGTGTTCTTCCTGTGTTCTGTGTTAAGTCAGTGTGGAAGCACTTCAATAAAAATCACACTCTTCCCCAGAAGAAGATACTGTTTCTTTATCTGGCTCTCAGGTAGTTTCCTGGCTTTTAAAACTCTGAAAACAGAACATGCTTACTGACCTATTCAGGTCTCACAGGAGCTCTTCTGCTGTTAGTAAGGGGCTCTTTGGTCCCTCTGTTCATGCCTTCATCTCAGCGGCCTCAGATCCACTCCCAGCATTTTGGTGCTTGGCCTGTTTCCCTTGTTTCCAAGCTGCTGCTCATTCCTGGCAGCTCCAGGCTCAGAAAAGGGCTTTTGATCTCTGGTGAGAGGCTGGCAGAGCCTGCTTCACAGGCATTGGGCCTGGGGTTTCCCCTGCTGGAAAGTGCAGCTTGCAAGATGCATTATTTTTTTTTTTCTGTAACTAAGAGATGGTGAAGCAAGAGGGATTCTGAGTTAGCCTGAAGGGGAGGCAGAGCTGTTTGCTGCCATACAATCTCATTAACACATTACAAACTGAGCCAAGCTTAGTCTGGCCTTTCCCCCATGGGGATGCTTCTGCTTTGTAGTGTGTGCCGGCTCCTGTTATGATCTGTGTAACCTTTGTGTCCAGTGTTCATAGCTCTTAAGTGAATTTGGAACCCCTGCCTCTTAATACCTGTGGTACTCCTATCCTTCAGCAGGAGAGGCATCCATGACACAAGCACTGTGCTGCTTTGGGGGAGCTGGAGGGCTGCAGGGATCTGTCTGGCTTTCAGTGTATTTGCAGGTCATGATTAATGGGGGACTGTTACACTCACACATGTAGCAGCTCATCTGTTCACCTGGATTACTCAGCTCACAGGTGTGTTCCGTAATCTTGATTTAATCCTTTTGAGAGGTACAAATTAAAACACAGGGATGCCTCAAAGATTGACATGCTAATGCATGGTGGGACTTTGAGGCAGTGCAATGGAGCTGGCCAAGGGAATACTGATCCAGTGAAGCAAGAGGAGACCTGGTACTTGGAGGTGCTTAAAACTGGGGTGAATACAGCTCCAGTCAACAAGATGTAGGCTTGTGCTGGCTGTGGGTCAGCTTCTCCAGAGAGCCATGTTTGGCATGCTCTACCTATTGCAAGCCCCAGTGGGAGCTTGATAACTGGAGTGCTACCACCCTCTGGATTTAGGGAGCCTCTTGCAGAAGCTGCAAGCAGGGGTCCAAAAGGGCCTGACAGCTTGGTCAGCAGGTCAGGAGGCAGCACTGTCCATGCACTGATGTTTTCTTTGCATCTGTCACAGAGTCTTTGTCATACAAGGGATCATGGAAAATTGGACGTTTCCTTCAAGGCTTACAAGGTTATGCATTATTGATGTTAAAATACCTTTCACTTTTACTTGTTTTCAGGTGAGTTGGTTTGAGATGCAGCCTGGGCTGACTGCTTGGATAGCAGCACACACCTGCTGTGAGGAGCAGCACCAGGCTGGCAGCTTGGCCCTTGCCTGACAGCAGGAGAGCTCTCATCACATTTGATTCTTTTTAAAAACCAGCCAACAGCTTCTGTCTAGAAACCAGCCAGCTTCTTCTGCCTATATAGTCAGCCTACAAAGTTATCAGTTGTTCCAGCTTGGTCTTGTCTGTGTTGCTTCAGGGAATAGGCTGAGTTTCCCAGGGAACAGCTTCTCCCACCTGGTTTGAAGAGGAATGCCCTTTTTAAATTTTTTTCTGAAAGGGGGAAAACTAATGTTTTACTTTGAAATTAGAAAAGTGATGGGGACATACTAATTTTAGTCTCTCTGCTCTACATCAGGTAATTCAACATAAAATACATACATATGCAGTGTGCAGGCAGATGTGGTCTGAGGTTCACTTGTGTGAGGACCTAATTCCCTCCTGCAAAGTGCTGAACCTGTGTGCTCCAGCATTTTCAAGACCTTGCAGGCTGGAGGATCTGCCTCTCATGCAGTGTATCTGTCTGTGGGAGGCACCTGGGACATTGCAGCTCAAGCACAAAAGTTCACCAAAAAAAAATGTTCAGAAAAATTATTCTTCAGCTCAAAAGGGATTAATTTTTTTAACAAACCCCTGTAGATGAGTATTACTTTCTCCTTAAGTGATCATTCCAGAAGGCTGGAGGACTATTTATTGAGACTAAACACAGATGGGGAATAATGAAAAAGGGTAATTAGCCTCATTTTTGTCCCCCTTGGTCTGTGATTCCCCAGAGCTACCATTAAGAAAGTGTGGAAAGTTTTATAAGTGTGTCAGGTCTAAACTGGGGCAGGTTTCCCAAGTGAGAAGAGTGTCCTGAGTACTAAAGAGCTGGCATTTTCCACAGCTTCCACTCTTGTTCTCCCTTTCTCAGCAGGAAGGTCGAGGAGAGGGTAACTTTTTGCTGCTGTGAGTAAAAATTTTAACTGCCTTCTCTGCTCTAAGTCCCCTTATACCCAAATACCAACGTGTGCTTTCTGAGCCTGATGTGCACCAGGTGTTTTGGTGAGGAGAATGTAGCTGTGTTGCACCACCTGGGGGTAAATTGGAGGGATTTTGGCACTTGGGATGCATAAGGTTGCTATTACACAGCAGACTACAGATAATTAGCCTGCAAGCCTTCTTAATGTGCCTGTTTATCTTTTCCAGCTTGCCCTTATCTTGCCTCCATTTCCCCTCTGTGCAGGGATGAAGCTCTGCTGGTGCACTTCTCCAAGGGCTTGCAGGGCACCTTGCAGCTCACTGCTGAGCTGGGCACTTGGCTGGCACACTGCAGCCTTGGCATCCCTTGCACAAGTTGTGTTTCTGGAATCCAGCAGAACTGGATTCAGCTGTGCTGGAGTGGAGGCATTTGGGCCCCACACTGGGGCAAGGCCTGGGCTGTGGGTGTTGTGTTGTGCCATGGTGTGATGGATTGGGACCCTCCTCCCTGGTAGCTCTGCCAGGGTGTAAGACCAGGGTGCAGCAGACAAGCTGATGTATTAGAGTCACTCTGCCACTGAACTAAAGCATGAATATTTGGTTTTAATCCCCTTCTGCAGATTAGCTGGAGCTGTCAGCATAATGCTCATTCCAGCATGTATTCTTCCTTCTTTGTAGCAGTTTATGTGGGTAAGGGCACTGCTGGGAGCAGATCAACCACTTGCTCTTAAACTGATCTGCAGCATTTCAGAACTGTAAGTGCTCTGTGGAACCCCTTTGGGACAGCCTTGACAGCAGGTGTTGTCTTCATGTGGTTTGTGCCCAGCATACATAACCTGGGGCCTTCTCCATGCACTTAGGCTGCAGCATTCCAGTTGGTAACTGTGAAAGGATGGGTGATAAGTTCTTCAGTGGAAGGTGGAACTAACATACCCACCACTGGGCACCAAACCAGCAGGCTGGGTGGGTATGGCTGTGCCTAAATGTTTGGCTACCACTTTGAGCTTGGTTCAGAGATGAAGGGTCTTAAGAAGGACATCTGTAAGTATTCAGGGCACTTAGTGATCCAGTTTCTAGCATGTTTTCCTTATAATAACTTCTAAATATGGAAGATATTTCTGTTTTACAGTTGCACAACACCCGGTACAGTAGCATCATCTGTGCTACCAGGCTCTGGCATGGTCCAAAAAATTAATAACTGTTCTGTGTTTTGGAAGTCTTATTATGCAATTTATTAGCACAGCAGTGTAATGAAATCTCTGTGGCAAAGTGATGAGAGTGAGTGGTTTAGAGTGTGAATTACAGGGGCTGCAAGCGGGCGAGACACTAGCTACTTGTTTTATTGCTGACAATATACTTATTTTCATGTTTAGTCCTGGATTACAATGTGTGAATAGCATCTCAGTAAACAGTCAGGCAAATAGTTATTTATCAAGTATTTAAAAGTGAAAGGTCTTGTAATTTTCCTTAGTAATGACTGTGATTTCTTCCTGCTGAATTAATGACTCCCATTTCTCCCCATGAAGAACAAGAATTGTTTTGGTTTCTACATGGAGAGAGTTATTGTCTCTCATAATAATGCAGACCAGAGGATTTCTTTTTCCTTCCTGGCCTGGGATCTGGGAAAGGTTGAAATGTGCATAACCTGAATTAATACCTTGTAAAGCTCCTTAATACTCTTCCGTCATTCCTGTTGGAGTGGTGCAGGAGTTGCTGCTGGCATCAGCCCAGCAGCAGCCTGGCTCAGAGCAGCTTTTGTTTCAGTTTATGAGGCAGTAAGTGGGTCTTGTGATGGAATTGCCCTGAAAGGTCACTTTTAATTACATTTCTGCCGCATTCCTCTGTCCCCAGCTGGGCAGTCCTGGTGGAACAGGTTGCATGCAGCTTTGCAGCTGAATTTCTGCAGCGGACAACTCCAAAAATATATGTTAGAGCAGCTGCTGGCAGGCCAAAGGGAGCAAAGAAAATGGAACTAGGCATTTTACTTTGTGCCCAGCCATTGTTACTGGTACTCTGAGGTGGAGGAGGGTGTGAGAATTGAAGCACAAGTAAACCCTTGGTAGCAACCTGTCTTGAGCCCCTGGATAGCTGAAGTGTCTGTCATTGAAGGCCTGTGCCAGACTCTGCCTGTGCATCATGGGCTTTCTGCTTTCTCACCCTTTCTGGGATTGGGCATCTCCTGTTCCAAGAGCTGTGACTTGTAGTGCTGGTCCAACCAAGAGTGTGTTAATTCTATAGGAGTGCAAATCCCTAGAGCTGTTTTTCATTTTAGCCTTGTGCCTTTCTTGTACTCAGCTGGTAGGGGAGACATCAGTTAGTTCTGTCTCCAGGCTGGAGAGGGCTGAAGATACACAGGAGGTTAAGGCCAAGGGCCCAGTGCTGAGATCTCAGCTCTTCTGCTGGCTGTGAAGACTTGCTCACTGTTGTGCCACACCTCTTGGATTCCTGCACACTCGAGGTTGCCTGATGTTTCTCTTTGTGGCTCACATGCTCTCTGCATGCCAGGGGTGCACCCTTGATGGCACAGCAGTGCAGGGGTTGACAAGAGGAGAGGCACCCAGCCAGGAGCCGGCACTGCGGAGTGTGCTAGAGAGTGTGCTGCTTCTCAGCTTGGCAGGGGCCAGAGCTGGCTGTTTAGATGGTGCATTTGAAAATAAATAGACTGTGTGATTGCATTGATCTGAACTCAGCCTCATGGTTGGGGGGAGATGATGTCTTATTGCTGCATGAAGACACCAAGTTTATCCTGTCAAATGAAATCCATGGATGTAGGGTAACCTTTGGTGTATGACTGCTACATGACATGACCACTATTGCCAAGGGCTGTGACTGGGTGGTGTGTTTGGGGTGAGCTGTGCTGATGCTGTAGCAAGGTTTTATTTTCTTCCTGAAGTGCTTTTCTCCTTTTCTCTCTCTACCTCTTCCCTTACCAATCTGATCAGCAAACACTTCTAAGTATTCATAGCGTGGGATTGGCTCTATCCGCATGACTGCCGTGGTTTGAAAGGCATGTGACAATGCAGGGGGAAATGGGGTTAATCTCCTCCTGCACTGGCAGAACAGGGCTGAGCAGTTGTACAGCACAGGCTTGTGCCTTTGTGCCTTTTCCACAATTTGCAGTCTGTGGAGAAGGAGGAAGTTTCAGATGCTGATTCACTGTCGGGATGGAGATGTGGATGCACTGGTTGTGTGCAAGTAAGATTTCAGGACATCAGTGCCTCCAGGGTTAACAGATAACTCCGTGTCACTTTCCTTGATGCCAGCCCAGTAAAAACTTATCTGGGGCTGCAGCTCCTGGAGTTTCTCCATGACTATTAGCCAGTTCTTTCATGGAAGTTGTGGGGTCAGGTTGGTGGGTAGGAAGCAAACAGTGATTAGCCTGATTTGTAGCCAGGCCAGCCAGGCTTTCAGCCTCTCGTCAGCATATGGTGTAGACCAGGGATGAGCCTGCACATCCTTGCTGGAGCAGATGCACCCAGAGACCCAGGATGCAGGAGGGTGAGATGGAGGATTATTTCTTCTGTGCTGACTGAGCTGCGGGTCAGGCTGCCTCTGTGCCCATAGAGCTGCAGGGCCCTGGAGAGGCTCACAGGCTTGTGCTCCATGGGAACAAAATTGTTAGCTTGGCAAATCAGGGCAACCTCATTAAGAGCTACTGAGAGCGTGAAAAGCGTGTTGCTGGAGGCAGGTCATGGTAAATGAGGGGGCTAAAGTAGCTGGGGTTTTCTAACAATTAATTATTGAGTGATTTTCTAGAGATTCTTTCTCATGTTTATAATTCATTCCCTGCTGTAGATGCCATATTGATTTATAATTTTTTGAAGTTCAATATTTTGCACCCTCAGGGCCTCAAACAAAAATTAAGTAGAAAATGAGAGTAAATTTCTACAGTCTGCCTTGACAGAGCTTTCTCTCCCATTGCCCATTCTCAGAGTCAGTTTCCATGCTCTGGTTTGGGTTGCAGATGTTGCCAAGCCTGTGTGCCGTGGACTGTGAGACATGGGTGGCAGAAGAGCTGCCTCACTGACCAACAAATGAGAAAATCAAGAGCCCAATTAAGAGCCTGGAATTGCCCCCAGTGACCTGAGGAGAGCATTTAGTAGCTGCTAGTGAGACAGGCCTGTTTGAATGAATAAGCATTCCAGTTTGTTGGAAAGAAAAGACATCCCTTCCTCCCCCAGCTCTAATTAGCTACTCTTTTTCTTTTTTCTGCCATGAATGTAGAGGGTTTGTCACTGGAATGAAATCTTAACAAGATGTGTGTTCTTCAGCTTGCAGCTGCTGAAGGTGATCTCTGTACAGGGATGTGGAGACTCTTGTACCTGTTTTCTGTTTCTTTGATGGAACTTTGATTTTACTGTTGAGTACAGCTCTTCCTTACCCTCTGGTGTTTCTCTTTTCCTCCAACAGGGTGACTAAAGAAGTAGACTCAAACTCAAAAGAAGCTAAATCTTTTCTGAAGCAGCAAGAGAAACTGCAGTCAGCAGCTCCAGCTTCCTTGCCGACAGTCTCGGGGTGAGTATGGGATTTCCCTGCCCGGGTATGGGCCCTCAGTGAGGAAGATGGCACTGGAGCCAGTAGTGCAGGCTCTGCAGTATTCAATGGGTGTTTGTTTTCTGCAGTATTTCAGTGGGAGCAAGACTAGGCCTGGAAGGTGTGATGATTTGGGCTGGAGGGAAGCGGGGGAGGCAACCCGTGAGTTCCAGTGACTCACTTCATAGGTTCAGGCTCAGATTTTTTAATCCTCATAAATCATTCATCCTAGTAAGGAAATTGTGATTTGACTGTCTCAAACAGCCTGATGAAACTGCAGGTAGCCAAGGAACATTCCTGAGATTGCCTGCAGTTCCTTTGACAGGTGCTTCTGAGGGCTGTAAAAAGCTATGTTAGGCTGGGCTGTGGCTTCTTAGAGACTTTGGGTGAGCATTTAAATGAGAGATGTTTTTGCCTCTTTGATGTTCTCTAATATAATTTTGATGTGGATTTGTCACTTTTCTGTTCAAGCTCTAACATTAATTCTGAGATTATCATAATGCTTGTCAAAGATACAAGGAGGTCAGGTCCCCTGTGCATCTGACATGCCAGTCTGGTTCCTGATGAGCTTGGGAGATCACCCACCAACTTCTTAGGAATAGGGGAGATGCTTCTGTGTTCCACTGATGATTTTTATTTAAGTCAGTTGTTTGCATTTATATTTGAAAGACATAAGCTGCATATGATTTGATCACACAGAAACAATACCCATCAAATAAATACATTGTCCTTCCTTCTGCCTAGAGCAATCTCCAGTGTGAGTTAAGGCTGTCTTTCCCTGAGATGCTGTTATTCAGTTGCTGCAGCTGGATTGTCACTCATTTTTCCAGCTAAGTGTTGCATAGCTTGTACTTAGCTCAGGGTAGTGAAAGCATAGTGTGTGTGTGCATGACCCTTGACAGCTGCTGTTCTCTGAGCTGAATGAAGGCATAGATGAGCATAGTCTTCATGCTCTTGTTCACACTGCACAAGGGTCCCTGCAGAGCTCATTAATTGTAACCTAAGTGTTATGTACAGGGTTTCGTGCTGAAAAACTTGCCTTGGGTTGGGCTGGCATTCTTTGTACAGTTTTGGTGGCCAGAGTTTGTTCAAGTGGCAGCTGAAGCTGAGGCAGCTCCACACCGTGCACACTGCTGGTGGTCCCATGTCTTCAAACCTGCCTTCCAGTCTGCTGCTCTGAGTGCAGGTGGGTTTGGCAGCCCACTGGGAAAGCTCCAGGGGCTGTTCACCTTCCAGTTCAGCAGAGATCCATGTTTCCTCCTGTGTCTTACAGGCCCAGGGCAGGAGCTGGGTGGCCAGTGGGCCTGTGCAGCCTGGTCATTACCAAGGGGCATGGTTGCTTTTGCTGGAGCTTGGATTGCTCAGCAGTAATAGCCACAGCTCAGTTTGAGTTTGTGTTGCAGATATCTGAAGAATTCACATCAGATATGGGAAAAAAGTAGACTAAAAATCAGTATAAGAAATAATGAGTTCAAGGACTTTAACTTTCTTTTAGTGAGATTATTTTGGAAGCAACTTAATTAGGTCATTGTTCAGCTTGCTGATGTGTGATGTCCTACTGACAGTTGCTTGGCCAGAAATGAGGTGACCTGGCTGTGGAGAAGAGTGGGGAAAAATATCCTGGGCTTGTATGTCTTGCATTTCTTCAGAGCACCAAACCCCAGTGCATCACAGCCCCAAATGCCTTCCCTTTCACAACCTCCTGCAGTGCATCCTGGCTTTGTGCAGGGATCCTATGGCAGAGGAACAGCAGTGGTGTTTGGATCGGTGTGTGGAACAGCCCAGCTCTCTTGAGGCTTTAGCAGGAGGTTCTCTGGGGCAATCTGGCCAGCATGGGCCCTCTGATCTGAGAGTCTTGGACTAGTATCCGAGACTGATCCCTGAGACTGCCAGCAAACGTGCTTGCCTTTGGGCTTAGGAAGATGCTTCCAGCTGGGAAGCCAGCCAGGGTATTTTCAGGTGAGAAAATTACTAGCAGGCTTGTGGTATTCCTTAAAGCCAGAGGCAACCCCCATATGTTAAGAAAATTACAAAGGTCAGGTTTTAGACTTGAGCCAAACTATCCAGACCCTGCTGCTCTGGAGCAAAGAGTCACAAGCCTTGGTGACGTGCCAGAGCAGTGCTTGGGCACTGACAGAGCCTGGCATAGCCTGACAGTTCTTTGCACCTTTTGTCTACTTAAAATAGAAGTTTTGGGGGAGCGGGTACATTTTTCCCTTATGCATTATGGGAGAGCCCCAGTCTATTGCCACAAAGCAGTGAAAAATGTGATTTTGGGATCTTAGCTGTGCCTGTGGACACCCACTGTGCTGTGAGCCATTGTCAGCCCTCAGGAGCTTTGTCAGCTATTAAAAAAAAAAAAAAAAGCCTTGCCCTGTGTGCAGGGAATTTGAGCAGCTAATAGTGGCCTCTCCATCTGGCTTTTCTTTCTTCACCTTGCAAGCAGCATGCATTATTTCTGAATGCAGCCAGCCTACCCTGCATTTATTGAATTTCCCTTCTCTAAACAGACAGAAGTAACCCAGAAAAGCAACGGTTGCAAAACCAAACATCCGGCTCCACGTCTCCATGTTACAAACCCTTGCAAACTAACTGGTCCAGGGGAGGGGATGTTTGGGGCTGAAAGTGCATTTCCTGAATGTGTTTAACATCCATACCGGATGTGCTATAAAAAGCTAGATTTGTGCTTGTGAGGGACATGGGGGTGGTTGGAGGAGAATAACTAAACACTTGGCTGTAATTAAAGCCAGGAGTACAAAACAACCCACCCAGTTCTCTCAGCAGGCTTTGCTAGAAAGGTCAGAAGCCCTTGGTTCCCAGGGATGTGATGGTTTCCCAGCCTTCACATTATTCCCATCGTGTCCTCCTGTGACACACAGCTAGGCAGTGTTCTGTCAGCAGTGGGTATGGGTTTGATGGAGAGGTTTGGGGTTGTGATACCCCGTTCAGTTGTTTCTGTTGTGCTCTTGGGTTCTGTTAGGCTCTTGCTAATGCTATCAGAGGCATCAGATGTGGCGAGGGGACCCACTGATTTCTTCTCATTTGCTGCCCCAGTAAATGGGTGGAAGACTCCCAGCATCTAAAAAAAGCCCTCCACCCACCCAGCTAAGCCTTCTTGTCTGTGTGTTTTAGGGCTCATTTCCTATCCTTAACCACTGCTCTAGGATCTGTTGGGGAAAGCAAGAGTAGATCCTGGCTGTAAATGAAATGCATTGACCTGATGGAGGGATCAGTGGGAATTCCTGGTACTCCAAGAGATGTTTTTTGCCCTCTTCCCAGGCCAGGCAGGACCTGTGAGCAGGGTCCATCATCTCTGCGCTAGCAATCCCGTTTTACAGCAGCATTTCATATTCAGAGGATGTTAAAGCAAATTAAATCCTCCAAGCAGCTTACTGCAAAATGACTCTGTGCATGTACTTGTGAGACTCACCAGGGGTTGAGCTCCAGGCTGGGAGAGCCCTGCACAGACCCAGCCCTGCGGTGGGAGCAGCTGCGATCTGCCCGTCCGTCCTTGGCGCTTGTCAAAGCACGGTGGCATTGCCCAGGGAACAGCGGTGCTGTGGCAGTCCTGAAAATGGAAAAAATGTAATTGGTGGATCTTATTTGAGATTCTCTTCTAGGCAGCTGTTTCTACACAGCCTGAATAGGAGCCAGGAAGAAAAAGAGAGGTTTTGCACTGGCTTTGTTCTTGCTTTCGCTTATTACCAAAACCATTTGTAATTAAATGTGGACTTGCTCACTCAGCCCAGCTGTTGCTTTTCTATTTGATCCTGCCTGAAATTACAGTGGTGGATATTTGACCTCCTAGGCCTTTTCATGCCTTGTAGGCTGGTATAAACACCGGGTACAATTTGCCTTTGAAGCAAGCAGGCACTGCTCCCACAGAGTTCAGGAGGTGCTGTGCTTGCCGACCCCGGGGCTGCATTGGGACTGCAAGGGTTTGGACCTCAGTACAAGACCCAGCAGGAAGAGGCACTGCAAGACAGCTCTGACCCTGAGAACACATACTTGCCCTGAACAAAGAAAGCCAGATAAACTCTAGCCTGTTCATGATGGATGCCTTCCTCCCAGAGCCTATAGTAGAGCAGTTCACATGGACTGACTATTGAATGGTGTGAAAAGCTTCAGACCTTTTCTTTTAGAAATAATTTACTCTGTTACATGTTAACGTTGGAGTAGAGGAACTCCAGCAGGCAGACATCTGTCCATGGCTTCTCTTCCACCTTCAGTTTGCAGGAGGAGCCCAGGTGGCAATCTTTGTGAGAGGATAGGGATGGTGGGAGAACCTGATGCCTGTTTGCAGCATCTTGACATGTTACTGTAATTTCTAAGCTGACCTTCCTCTCCAGCCTGGCCCCTCCTAGGAGCTACTTTGCGTCCAAAGTTTTTTCTTGCAGAAGATGCTCTTTCTGCATGAGTTGGATGGATTCCTTTGCTATTATGACCAACAGTAGTTACTTGAGATCATATGTGGACACTGGTGAGACAGGCACAGGCTCATAGCTTTTGGAATCTTTGGATGATCCAGAGCAAGTGCTGCAGTACTTGCATGCCTCTAGGGAGGAATTTCATTTCATAGCAATCCCATGAGCTTTTATTCCTCAGAAAGCAGAGTTTACAGTCTTCAGCTCAGCATAAACTGGAAACAATTATTTAGCTAAAACTCTTCGTCATTTTTCTTGTACAGGATGAGTAAGAAAGCCAGTAAAGCAAGTAATCAAGGCCTTTGGGGGAGCTGGAGGTGGGGTTCTTTCAGTAGTTGCTTAAGCACTTGAATAGTTCTGCTCTTCCTACTGAATTCAAAGCTTCCCATCTTTCTCCTGCTCTTCCCTTAATGTGCTCCAGAGAGTGCTGTTCTCCCAGACGGAGAGATCCAGCCCCTTGCACCACAGCCAAACGTCTGGGTGTAGTAGCACATGACATACTTTTCTGTGAGCATGATGAACTAGCTAGGGGCAATACTCTGTGCCTGAGAGCTAGTTTTACTTATTTCCTATTCATATGCTTTTATTGTGAAAGATTAAATGTGGCAATAGCTGTTCCAAGTAAATAATTTCTCTTTGGATCTTAGATCCCTTGTTGTTATTAACTTCCTTTTCATTATTCATTGTTAGTGTCTGTCTACTGTTTTACACGTATCCACTCCTTGAGTCAATGTGCTAATGAGGCTAGGTGAGTTTTTGGAACATCTTGGTTTTATTTGCTAGTGGAACTGAGATTAATTACTCTGTAGGGATGAATGTGGAAAGGTGTTTGTATGTGTCCAGAGGGGGAAGTTTGTTGTTGGGAAAAATTATCTGTTCAGTGTTGAAGTGTTTTCATCAGCCATAGTAAATAAGATGCTGATTACTGCACGCTTGTAAATCATGTGAAACACCTCATCCTCTGAGCATCTGCCTCCCCTCTCGAAGCCAGTGTCACATGAAATGAGAACCCACAGCACTGAGGGTTCCCATCTTGGCCAGTGCAGGTTGGCAGCAGCGAGGGCACCCACAGGGGTTTCGCAGCACAGCTGAGGAGCCAAGTGAGTCTGGCTGTCCGAGCTGTGAGCTGTGGCCACACCACCATTGGATCCTGTGCTGGGGACCTGACTGCTTCCTGCAGACTGCCTTATCCAGGGCTGCACTCACCTCTGAGGCTTAGCTATGAGTGGGAGAGCTCTGCCATTTTGGAACTTTGCCCCTTTTCTGAACAGTTCTTTCTCCTGAGCGTATGTTAAACCTGTTTTGATAAGAAACAGAGCTCTGAGTGTGGGAAGTTTCATACTCACTCTCCCAGACTCAAAGCGAAACGTGCACTAAACATCCTTGTTTTAAACTAGTCTCTCAGGAGCAGTTCTTTCTTGTTCTCAGGCCAAATGAGTCAATGCCTTCTACCCCAGCCTCTGTTTGTAACAGGAATGAATGAGATTCTTTCACTGTGTGCTGTGCTTTCCTGTGGCCGTGCTACCACGCGTGCAGCTGCCTTTCTTTGGGGCAGTGGCATCTTATTGGAAAGAAGTTTAGCAGTGTCTGTACAGCTCTGTGCCTTACTCCAGTCCTCTGTCTTGATGTGGCTAAGCTCGATCCCCAGGCTGGACTAAGTGGGATCAGCTGTTTCTTTTTCCAGTCTCGTTGGAGGTTCAGCAGAATGGAATCTCAACTATTTGAGGACTTACTTCTCTAAAGCATCTGTCTTATAAAATAAAAACAACCCCCCACTGGGGCCTTTGATAATTCCCCAATGAAAGTTGTGGGGCAGTTTTCCCTTAGGGCAGTACAGGTTTTATGAGGCTTATTTTCATATGCTTTCATCTCTTGGATCATGAGCATTTCTCTTTCTCCCTCTGTGAAAATGACTGAGGAAATTAACTGCTAATGGGGAATGAAGCCAGCTGAATTTTTATTCCAGACCCCTCGCAAAGTTGCAAAGGGAAACCCTTGTATCTTCCCATGCTGGACTCACTCTGGTTGGAGTGAGAGGTGAGAGGGGCAGCCTTGCTTTATGGATAAATCCTGGGACTGAAGGTGGATGCTAAGAGCTCCTGTTCCCAGCTGTGCCATGCCTTGGGTGTGTGTCTACCAAGATTTGTTTCCACTCCTGTTTTATTTTGCTTTTATAGAACTTCCTTGCATATTAACTGAGCCTTGCCATCTCCCTTGAGTGTCTCCCCCATACCAGATGCTTGTGTTACAGCCTCTTGCTGTAACACACTTTCCCACACTTGTGTTCTTCCTCCCTTTTTCTCATGTCAAAGAGCAAGTTCAGCTGAATCATTCTTCATAAAATATGAACCAAGTAAGTAAGGCTGAAGTGCCAGAGTAGAGTGATGCTCCCTGCTCTCAGGCAGTCCTATTGCCCCAGGCTTTTCACACAGTAGTGGCTTCATTCATGGAAAATCTCATACTAGTGGCCTCATTCACGGAAAATCAGCACACCAGTATTTTCCAGCATATTTGTTAGCCAAAACTTTGATCTGCATGCTGTGTTGTCAGCCTTGTGCAGGACTGTGTTTAGAAAATGGGCATGCTCAGGCTGGCTGGATTGATATCAAGATGTGAAGTCAAGCAATTAGGGTTAGTTACCAACTAATGCCAGCTTTCTCCCTTGCTGCCTGAAAGGAGGTGTTGGTGTGACTGAGCTCTTGGAGAGTGCTTGGTCTCTCTTCAGAGCAGCAGCCTCTTTAGCTGGCACCAGTCTCTGCCACTGCTCTTTTGTTTGATTCTAGAAAAAGACCAGGGGAGGCTGAGCAAGTGTCTGCCTGGCCCTTGGGGATTTCCTGTGCCATGAGGATGGTTAGGATAGCTGGGATTCACTTCAGCTGTTGCTGTCCTGGTGTGGGGGTGGCAGAGTCCCCCATTTTTTCCACTGCTCTTATTCCTGCAGAAAAACTGAGCCTCAAGTGAATTGGGGCACAGTCTGAGCTGAAAGGGCACCTCAAACAAGCTCCAGTCTGTCTCAAGCTCTCCAGGGTGCTCTAATCCAGTCTGCCAAGCCATGGAGTACTTTGTTTCCCTATCCAAGGAGTTTCAAAGCCTTACTAATGTGTTGGGTTACAGCCCAGTCCTCTTTGCCCCGGAGCCCTTGCCGTTGTGCTTTTCAGAGCGCGCGTGGTCCTTGAGGCAGTTGCTGTGCAGAGGGACCCTCTGCAGAGGCAGATAACCAGTGTTGTGTTGGCAGCAGATGTCCCTCCGGGTGGGCAAGGACATGTGTGACATGCTCTTGTACCCGCTGAGGCAGAGAGAACAGATTCGTTTGACATTTCTGTTGGAGACCACTCTTTTTTCTGGGAATCCCAAGGGAAGATGTATTTAGTGCCATCTCTTCTCATAGCATCTACTATTGATTCTTCCCTGGGAGGGTGGCAAGGCCCTGGCACAGGCTGCCCAGAGGAGCTGAGGCTGCCCCATCCCTGGGAGTGTCAAAGGCCAGGTTGGATGGAGCCTGGAGCAACCTGGGGTAGTGCAAAGTGTCCCAGCCCAAGGCAGAGGGGTGGAATGAGATGATCCTTTTTGAGACCCTTTCCAACCCAAACCATTCTAGGATTCTACGATTATCAGCAAATAATAGAGCATATATATGAGTCTGATCTGACTTTGTGCAAAAGCTTTGATACCCTTTCAAGAGCTCATACTTCAGTGCTGTTACTAAAAGCCCCCAGGCAGCCAGTGGACAATAGTGATGCCTGTTCATCGCCCGGCTGCCTGGCTGGAGAACAATGATGGCATTTCTTGAAGTAACAAGTCCTGGGCATGTGCAGGGTTGGATTGTAACACTTTTTTTTTCTTTTTCCCCTTTAAGCTGTAGGCTTGAGCACAGCAGGTCTGGTTGTAGCACCCATTAATGCAAGTACAGAGGAAACTTGCACCTCTTGGAAAATACTGAAAGAAAGTAATTGGCTGGTTTTTTAGATTCTTGCCTGTTTTGCCTTGAGGTTGAGTATGTGTATGCTGTGTTGGGTATGCTGTACACCAGTATGTGTTTGCTGTTCAGAGGTCTGTTCAGATTCTTGCTTAGCAGCAAGGAGGGGGTTAAAGAGAACTCGGGAAGGCTGGCTGATTGCTGCTCATGGCTTTCATAATGCAAAGCCTGTGGGAATTCAGCCGGCTTCATCTCTGTCTCCCCCCACCCCCTCTCCTCTGCTAGAGGCAGGATAACCTTCCTGACTCCTCTGGAGCTGGTCCCTGCCAGTACGGCTCACACAGGGAAGCTCTGCGAAAACCCAGCAGAGGGGTAAGCGTGTGAAAGATGAGATTTTTTAACTTTCCTGGGAGAGCACTGGAAGAGTAATTTTTCAGCATGGTCCTGCTGTTTCTTTACACTGTGACTGGGATGCAGCATGTCTGCCTCTTCATCTGTAACCTGCAGATTTCCCGTGGCAGGGCGGCTGAGGAAGCAGCTGGTATATGTGATATCTCTGACTCTCTGGGGACTGGAATGCAGGGATGTCCTTGGCTTTGCCGTAGGTTCTGGATGATGCACAACAAAGTTGTTTCAGGCCAGAAAAATAGGAAGGTTCAGCAGTGGTTTGTACAGCACTCGGCACACTGACCTGCAGCCATCACGGCGCTGTGATGTGAACCCTGCGACAGGGTGCACATCCAACATTTGGTGTTAGAGAAGTGCTAAACAGACAGTGCAACCAGGGCCTTCTGTGTAGCGTCTGCTTTAAGGACAAGCACCATCATGGTGTTTTTCCTACTGTGTGAAATCCCTTCTCCCTCCCCACTGTTTGCAATAACCCTTTGGAAAGCTGGAAAGGCTCTTCACTTCCTTTCCCACTCACACGCGTGCATTTGTGAGCCTCGCCAGCACTATTTGGCTATTTGCATTGGGAGGAATTTTTTTCTACTTTCCCAAGTCAAAGCAAAGTGTGTAGCATTTGTTTTGGAAACAAAAACACTTCTGAAGAATTACATGGGCTCTGCAAACAGATCAGCACAAAACAGGTCATGTGCTTTGGGCTGACTTTGAAGACTGTACAGGATAGCTGTCTCCATCCTCACTTTATGGTTTCATGGCCGAGTTTAACAAGGAGCCTTAAGAATCTTTTGAAGGAGTAGTATAGCAGCAGCTTTACAGGTCCTGTGGGGCAGTCAGGGTGCTTAGCAGCTTTCCCCTGGTCATTGTTGTGATTGTAGGGCAGGGTTTTTTATGAGGATAGAATACCTGCACTCAAACAAATGAGGGAGGGTTTTTAATCCTTACTTTTCTCAAAGCCTTTGGAAGTAAAAGTTTATTGGTGAATATTAGTAAGAGGCTGTTGGTCATAGCTGTTGAAGGACACTACAGAGCTGTCTATCTTCTACTTCTTTTGTTACAAACACATGTCTCCTGGAGAAAAGTTTCCTGCTGCCTCATTCCTTTATAGCGTTAGGCAGGCAGGATGGGAAGTAGGTAGCACTGCTGTTACAAGAAGTGCTTTCCTGTCTCTGCACAGCACAGGCATCCTCTGGTCAGCTTTGATACCTTCCTGCTCCACAACCTGCCCTGCTCATGTTGAGCCAGGTCAGCAGGTATTTGTGCTGCTTTGTCCTTAGCCACTGAAGTAGTCTTTAGCAAGTATGGGACTCAGTAGCAGGTGTCACACTAGGTTATTTGGAGTCAGATCTGTTCTTGAAATAAAAGGAAGGCTTTGAGTGCCATCCAGACTAAAACAGCACAAACATCTCAGCCTGAAGCAGTTTTGAGCAGCACGTACAGCTGTGTTGGAACACAGCGCCGTTATGAGCCCACCCTGGCTTCTTGCTGCTATTTTTTTTTGAGTAACAATGAAAAAAATGCAAACTTTCAATGTCCTTTCCTTGTCAGGATCTGTGCTTTGCGGGAGAGACTCTGGGCTTTAGCACCATTTTCTAGATAATTTGAGCTAGAACCGGTGGGTTTGTGATGTGTGCTGAAGGTACCAAAACCTTTGCTGGAATGGGTAAAAATGTTTGGGACCAACTGTCCTGTTAATTTACCCCCTGGAAATGCCCTTTGCCTGGTCCTGGTCACTGTGCTGTGGTTATTGTCCTCATTTATCCTGGCTGTTAAGCAGAGAATCGAAGGCACCCACAGGCTGGCCTGCCTGGGGTTACCTGGGAAGCCTGGTCAATGCAATTTCCCAGCTCTGAGGCTGGCCCTGAGCTTCTGGATTGTCTTCCTTGTAGCACTTGCTTCCCACGTAGCCTTTGTGACTGCTGGGCTAAATACTGCTGCTTTTAGGTGAAAAGTCTGATTGTGCATGAGAAAAGGTTTTCAATAAACCAAAAAAAAAAACCCCAAAAAAACCAAAGACAAAAGTACAAAACCCTCTCTGAACTGGGCATGCCTAACATGGCAGGCCTGCAAACTGGCTCCTCAGTCAACTACTGTCAGCTACAGCCTCTGCCTGGCTGCTAGAGCTGAAGGCCAGAAATGCTCAGGATTCATCTGCCTCAGCTCCTGCATGGCACACTTCTCCTCAGCCCCCCCTGTGCCAAACCAGTGGCCTTTGTCTGGCCTCTCTGGTAAAGAATTGTATTTATTTTTGAGTTCTTCAACTCAAATAAATGAAGAATCCTCCCTTTCTTTGAGCTTAATTAAAGTGGCAACTAATTGTTGAACAAATCATTTGAAACAATTGCAAATATGCTAGAACTTCCCAGAATACAGCAGATTTCTTGAGCTCTGCTTTTGGGGGTCTTATTTAGGTGTCACTAGGATGTGGTTGTATTTATGCCTGTTTCATGTGGAAGAGATTGCCACTGCCCCTCTTGCTCTCCAGCTCTCTCAAGGTGCCTGTCTCTGAATTTGAGGATGCACAGTGGCTGATTTATGTCATTTACTGGCTTGACCAAGGGCAAACTCCCCAGCTGTATAGCTGTGAGTGATTCATCTTTTCTCATCCATGGAGATAAATGTCAGGGTGGATGTCAGCTGTCTGGCTGATGCATGAGTGAATCTGCTTTCATATGTGCACCTTGAGCCAAATGTACGCACATGAATTTTTTACTGTTTGTGATAAACCTGGAAATGCAGATTGTGTTGGAGGAAGAGGCCTCTTGATTTTAAATATTGATACCAATTTAACAGGGCTGTGGCTGTGACAATCTGGGAAGCTTGAAGCATTAGCTCAGAGATTGTGCTGAATGCCATGGGGAATTCAGTGGTGTGTAAAAGAAAAGGAAGAGCTTTGCAAAGTGGTAACATGCTTCACATGGAGAAATAGTGGATGGGGTCCTCTTGGGTCCACAGGCTGTGGGGCTGAAAATGGAAGAGATTGAGGCTGAGTCTTTGGAAGAGGCCCCTGGCAGTTTTTTTATTTACTTTGATTTGTGATGTAACTAAAAAGAGAGCAGCTGCCCAGAAACCTAGGCGCCTGTGGATTGATTGCTGTGGAGGAAGAGGTGAAGACCCCATTCCTTGGAAATGCTCAAGGCTTGGGAAGCTGGATGTGGTAGGCCGTCATCATCTCTAGAGCCTCAGTTCAGAGAGTATCAAGTACTTCTGCTGTGTGGTTCTTCATCAGCTAATCAAGTTGAACAGTCATCCAGAGGGCATGCTGAGGGCTGAGAAACTTTTTAAAGTAAATTTAAGTGTTCTCATCTCGCCACTCCCTTCAGGACTTTGAGCCGTGTGTGGAGCTAATACACAGTCAGACATGCTGGGGTTCCTGCCTGTGCAGTTGCCTCTTCCCCATTGCAGCTTGTGAATAAATTGTAAGAAGCCTGCAGACTCCTGAGCTGGCTCCACACAGAATACCTGCCAGTTCTCAGAGGGCTTGCTAGTAAAGCATAGCTTTGTGCAGGATGAGCTGTGCTGCTTTCAGACCTGAGCTGGCTTTGTGCCTTCCTGAGCCTGGTCTAATCAGTTCTCTCCAGGTGGGATTTGCTGGGCAGTGCCTGTTGAGGCACCTGGGCTGGCTGCAGAGGTCACACTTTGGGCATGGCAGCCCCACTTCCTCCCCTGCTGCTGTGAAGGTGGGGAGCTGCCTGTAGGATATTTTCTGGCTTTTGCATTAACTGGTTTTAGTAAGTGTCATCTACAACATAACTAGTAGTGGCTCCTTATTTAATTTTTGCAGAATATAGAATGTAGCTCTTGCTACAAGAAACCTTCAAAATAAAGGGGTAACTGTTGATGAGGGTGGCAGAGCACAACATCCTAGCACAACTGGGACTCCTCTGGGCAAGGTAGAGCTGTGCAGGAGGGGACTCTGGCACAGGGTACTGTGCCAGAGAGGTCTCAGCACCTGATGCATCAGGGAGCATCCTGGGAGCAGATTGTTTTGAGTTAGTGTGTATGGCAGTTGTGTACACTGCCCTGTAGAGTTTGAGCTCCTCAGCATGGTTAGCTGGTGAAGGAAAAGCAAGCTGATAAAAATTTAGCAGAACTATCTTCATGTAAAAAGCAAACACCACTGAGAGGCTGCAGGAGACAGGGAGGGGAATAGTAACCCAGTCTTTTAATTCAACTGAAGTTTCACTCAGTGTGGAGAGAGTAAATGAGAGGAAGTGATTTTTCTCTGCCAAGTCCTTTATTTGAATATAAAAGCTTTTCATGGCTACTTGCAAAAGATACTGTTAACAGCGTGGTCCTTCGCATGACACTTCTTTCAGGCGTAGGCTCCTGCAGCGTCAGCCAGATGATCTGGCCACTGGCTGTTGTGTTCCCACTATTCCTTTCACATCTATGGTTGTTGGATCTTTTTGCTGAGCTATTTCAGTGCACTTAGCTGAAACTAGCCTGACTGCCAGCATCGTGTGCTAAAACAGCCCTGCAACAGCTGAGTGCTGGAGCCAGTGTCATGGATAGATTTAAATTGTGAAGGAACTTCATTCTTACCTAAAGAGCTTAATCTTTCCAAAGCGAGCTTGTTTTCTCAAGGCAGGAAACATGCACCAAGGAAGGACCATTTTATACTTTCTTCTCTTAGGTGTGTGCTCTAGAGCAGTGGTGGAGGCAAGGTCCTGGATAAATCAGGCCCTTTGGACAATGGCTCACTTGCAGCGAGCAGTCTCCTGTTTGGAAAGCTGTTCTATGTATATATGTGTTAAGGTCACTATTAGGATAAGTTAATATTAGGATATTAGGATTATCATTTGCTGTTCCATAGAGTTGCAAGAATAAATAGATTATGTGCTAGTGCAGCATCTCTTGAGTCACACACATGCTGGTACCTGTGGTCTTTGCAGTCAGAGCTCATTCAGAGACACCACGGTACATTTTCTTCAGCTTTTTAATTAAACAGAGACTTGAATTCCATATATTTATTTCCACATTTCTTCAAAGCTCTTATGTTTGCCCTCTTCCCTCCACTTCAGCTTTCCCTAGTAGATTAGGGCCTGCTGGAAAACATAGAGCACATTGTGAAGTCCACAGCAAAAGCTGACTCAGCAATCCTTCCCATTTAGGCTGCCACTGTTCATGGAACAGGAGGTTAGCCTTAAATTACTTCTGCCAAAAAATACTGCTGCCCATTTTATTAACTGTTGCTGTGTCCTTTTGCTTAGGTTTTTGTTGGTTTTTTTTTTTTTTTTTTTTTAGAAAAGTAGTCTACTAGTGCCTTAACAGGGAAAGAGGTCTTTATTTTCATATGCTGGAATAATTCTCATTTTGCTGTAAGAAGCTTTTGCATCTCTTCTCCAGATCTCTGGAGAAAGGCACTGTCCTAGGCACAGGCCCCATCTCTGCCAACAATGGGGCCTGTCCTTGAAGGCTTTCAGCTCATCCTCTCTTGAGGAGAGGGGACATGGTTGTAGTGCTGGGTGGGTCCCTTTAGAGCAAGATGGGGCATTACAGGAAGAAAAAGACTTCCTTGTCATTCCCATTACCCTTATTAGCTGAAGCAGATCCACTCATGGCCTCAGAGCAGATGGGCATCAAAACTTCATCCATGTGTCTGAGTGTGATCTCACCAGTGCGTGTGAACCTGGATGCCAACATGGCAGCAATGCTGGAGGAGCTGGTACTGAGGCACCACTACAAAGAGAAGAGTGAATCTCATCAAGTTCCTGTGTTCTCCATAAAGCAATCAGTGACAACTTGCTATTATATTCTAGGGAGAAAGTGGATTTTGAGGAGGGAGCTAGCCATAGAGCAGTGCTTCGTGTGACAATGGTGGGAATTATGGATGTCTGTTCCCAGAAATATGCCCAAGTGCCCTTTTTCCACTGGTGTATTAAGAAGTTATGTAGACTCAGCCTAGTCTCATTAATGGATTTAAAACAGGTTTTGGCATAAGGCAGCCAAGCCCATCAGGAGTGGAACAGAAAATACTCTTCCTCAGTCCAAGAGCATGGAATCTGCCTCTCACACCAACTAAAGCAAGTGACAAATGCTGGTTTTGTTGTAATCTAAAATCTTTCTCTTTTCTCCCTCCCCTATGACCGTTGTGTGCACGAGTGCATAGACTATTTATTAGCAAATTTAAAGCTACAGGCATAAAACTACTGTGGAGTCACCCTAAGGCCCCTGCACTAAAGGAGGAACATGTTGAATTAAAAGATACTTACCAAAGCAGCTGAATTCAGTCTCGTGATTGCCTTGACTCCAGCTCGAGGTACTTACTGATGCTTTTCCTTTTAACCCTTATTTCTTCTCCAGTCTGATCTGCATTTTTGACAGGTGATTATTATCACTGAAAGAGCTGACAGCTCTGCTAGTCTCAAGTGCTGCAGAAGTCCTGATGGTGGTTTTAATGCATGCAGGTTGTCTTTGAATATTTGGAAGGAAAGGCTGTATATAACATACGAAGCTTGTCTGTGCTGCTCTGTTGGGGCAGGACCTACCCTGGGCCCAGAACAACCCTGACATCACAGTGGGGGGCACTCCTAAGTGAGAAACCCAAAACAAAGTGATGCCCATAACAACTAGACAACTTCTGTAGGTATTTCCAGCACTTCCCTGGCTCTGTCCTTAGAGGTGAGAACCCCTCTCAGCTTGTGCTTCTCAGCTGTACATCAGTGACCCAGCTTCTGGGGTTTGTTCTTCACAGCAGGCACCTCCTACAAAATTCATCTTGTTAGTGGGCAATCTGTGACTTGTCTGACTCCAAAGGAGAAACTCATTGGTGTCAGACCCACACCCAGGCTGTCACTGTGCAAATACCTTTCTCTATGCTGAAAGACTGTAGGGACACTCAGACCTGTTGCTCAGGATGTCTCAATTGAGCCGTGTTCAAAGTTGAGCTGTACTGCACAAATGCTTGTCATACTTCAAGACTTGTTGATGGGAAGAAGAATATTCTTAGAATCCTAGAATGGTTTGGGTTGGAAGGGATCTTAAAAGAATCATCTCATTCCACCCCCCTGCCTTGGGCACTAACACCTTGCACTAGACCAGGTTCCTCCAAGCCCCATCCAACCGGGCCTAGAACACTTTCAGAGATAGAACATCCACAGTTTCTCAAGGCAAGCTGTGCCAATGCTTTTCCACCTCACAGTGAGAGATTTCTTCCTAATAACTCGTCTAAACCTCCTTTCTTTCAGTTTGGAGCCATTTTCCCTTGTGCCATCACATGCCCATCCACCGTGATGGATGATGAATGTCCCGGTGCAAAGCCTCATGTGCAAGGGTTTAACAACTAACAAATGCTAGGATGAAATTAATTCCATGAAAGGCCCTATTTTTAACTTCTTAACATACAAAATTCTTTTTAGCTGCAGTTTGGCAGGGTTTTGTCTCTTGCAACAGGGGTCACTGCCTCCATACAGTGCTAGAGTTGGTTTATCCTATTTTTACTAAGCTGTGAAAGTTGTTTTTCTAGTATGCTGTAACTGTTTGCTTCCCCACCCTTAGACTCCATCTGCACACTTTAAAATAGAAGGAGGAAGAGGGCAGAGAAAGAACAAAGGCTCATAATACGAATGGAAGGAAACTAGGGAAATTCAGGAGGAAATGGACAGTGAGAAATACAAAAAGATCCAGCTGCGCTGAATGCATGGGGTGTGAGTGCACAGGGATGCTTTCTACTTGTATTCAGAGCTCAAGACCTGCATTGTGGGGCTGAACTTTCCTTTGAGTCAGTGACCTATTCAGACACCTAACAATGTCCATTATGTACAGTCAGCTTGTTTATGCCCTGAGCAGGGCTTTCATACCTTTTTTCCCTGTACAATAAAACTATTTACAAAGTGGCCAGGCTGAGCTCAATTTTGCTGTGCAAGCTCTTGACCATCAGCTTTCAGCAAGCATCTTGTAACTTCAGAAAGATCGAAGAGGACAAACTGTGATGACAAGATGCTCAAGGAAAACATCTGCTGATGAAAACACTGTTCCTAGCTGACTGATAGCAAATGTCTCCTTCCTTTGAAGGACAGGCAGAGGGGAAAGAGGTAGCAAGAATTCGGTCCCTGCCCCTCATTTGTAGTGATCAAATTGATACTGTGAGGCAGCCTGAAGAGGTGAGTCCAGAGCAATGCTTGATGGCAGCGTGGGACCCAGTAGTGCTTGTGCATCACTGTGGGGTGAGAACAGTGGAGAGGGAAAACCTTGGGAGCTAGAGAAGAACATCTCTGCCATGGCCACCTAAGCAGTGCTGTTGCTGCCTTCATCCTTGCTGTAGAATAGGTGGGGCTGGAAGCCCATGAGAGAGCTATGCTTAGGTTTGTTCTGCAGCTGCAGAGGAACCAGCTGGCCCATGTTTAACATATAAGGGGATCCCCCAGGAGGCTTTGTATGCTCTCTGTGGAGTTGAGGGCAGCAGCTGCAGAAGTGCCTAAGTGCACTCCTCAGCAGAGATATCCTCTGTGACCTTGGGCAGCCCAAGGTTTTAGCCCTGTTGCTTGGAAACAGCTCCCACCTCCATTACAAAATTCAGCATGAGTTTTTGGATCACATGGTGGCTTTGATTAACATGAGAGCTTTTGGGGTAGGAGGAATCATGACTTGACCTTAGCCTGTAGTTTTCAGCACAAAGATGTAATTCTCAGTTGAAGGAGGTGCTCTTTGACCCAGCCCACCAAGAAGCAGCTGTAAGCAGTGACTGGAAGCTGAAGCTAGAAGTAAGGTACATATTCGTGGTGAGAGCAATTTGGGCATTGGAGCAAGTCTGTGCAGGTGCTGGAGCTCTCTCCTGTTTAAAGGGAGAAAGCATTTTGGCAACTTGCTTGTTCTGTCTTATGCCCTTGTTTAACCACCACTCATTCAGTTAGAGACACTTAGCAGCTTTTAAGGCATTTCTTTAGGGAAAAAAAAAGAATTCTGCACATTCAGGAAAACATCTGTCATCGCTGGGAGCAGAAACTGTAGCTAACGTGGTCCCTAGAGCATGTGGGAGAGCTCCAGTCAGTTACTGCCTCTCTGCAGTCACTTCTGAGAGAACAGATCTGGTTGTGAAGGTGAAAAAGGATTTAGCAATGTTGCCCAACGTTTAGAAAAAAAACAAACAAGGGGTACCTCTTTGAAACTTCAAATGTGTGCACAGCACATGACACTCAAGGAGTGTTTTTATTCATGTTTGTTCTCAGGAAATTGTGTTGCTTTGTAAGCTGAGCTCTTTTAAGTGTCTTAAGTTTGGCACACTACAAGCTGGGCTTTAGCAGGCACTTTTGGAAGTTGTCAGCCTGAGCTATATTTTCCTGACTCAGATCCTTGCAGTAAGAAATGAGGAATGGGGGATTTAAATGGGGAAAAAAAAAAAAGTAGAAGCTACAGTGCAGCTAGATAAAGTCAATCTTGTCATTGCTTTTAATATTCATTGCCAGGCACAGTGATCACACTGTCAGTTTTAACTTAAGCAACCCTTAGTCCTAGTCATCTTCTGCCTACGTACATGAAAGGGATGAGTGAGCCCACAGCTGCTAAAGGCATCTCTCAATTACTTATATTTCACTGGGTATTTAAAGATTAGGTCGGGACATAGAGGATGAAAGGGTTTTTCTTTATCTTTTAATAAGAAACTTGTATTTGCAGATACGAAAGAGGCCAAAGACTGAAGTGTCTAACATGCTGCTCTTTTCCCTGCTGCTTCCTCCAAATGGTGTGGGGGTAGGAAAGCATGTGGAGATCCTACAGGGAATAAAACAATGTTCCTCTTGGTCTACTGCTTACCACAGCCCAGCCCTGTTTCCCAAAATTGATGGGTAAGGATGTGCTGTGCTGGAGTTCTCATGACATAGCCTTGCTTGCAATGCAGGAGACCAAGCAACGTACAGGGAATTAAATATATGGGGTTTTGCACGCTTTAAATATGAACAACAAAGGGGAGGATGTAATGTGAGAAGCACTGAGAGATTCCTGCAGTCTCTTGCTTTTGCTTTCTCGGCTGACTATCAAAAACTTTTTGGGAAAAGGACCTCTTCATTACCTTGTGATGCTCCAGCTCTTCAATCAATAAATAGTCATCCTTGGGCTCTCCAGAAAATTATTTGGCAAAATCAGGGAGGATCAGATTAACCTTGTCCCAAACTCCAAGAAAGAAGCAAGGAGAAGACTTTGGAGAAGATCTTCCAGCTGTCTGTATTGAAAACTGTGGGAAGGGGATTGAAAGGCATGGATCCAGTGTTAAACAAAGCCAGCAGATTTCATATCCCCTTTAAGGCAGACACATGTGGCAGGAACAAAGATGCTCCCCTTGCTGTAGCTGCATGACCTCAGGAATGAGCAGTGTGCAGACTGCACTCATCCCAGCATGTGCTCAGGAGAGGGGTGTGAGCTGTTCCCACACAACCATCCCTAGAGCAGCCTGAAACCATGTTTGACATTCTCCTGCCAGCCGTTCATCGTTATGTCAGCAGGTTGAAACAAGTGGTGAAGTTACTTGAAGAGGATTTGATGGTGAGCAGGTTGTGTGTGGCGTAACACTTACCCAGTGTCTCAGGGCACTTGCTTTGTTAGTAGCTTAACCGATCATAGAAACTCTGACTTCATGATCCATGGATTTGGGGATGTGGGGGAGAGCTGGGCACACCAGACCCAGCACCCTCTGCATTACCAGAGGCACAGATGTGGATGAGAAGGACATGAGGCAAAGCCAACGTGTCTGGAGAACAGTGGAGATGCTGAGCAGCCCAGCACAATGCTGCTTTGGGAAAACAATGAATCTGTGCCTCCTGATGCTGCTGTCCTCCAAACCAGCTTGGGTTTTCCATGTGGCTCTGGGTGCAGCCACCCCATGCAGGGCGAAGGCCTGGGGGAAACCCTGCAGCTAAAAGTGCCCTTTGTTATTTGTCTGATCTTGCCTTCAGGCCCTGAGGCTGTTACAACCGGATAAACTAAAAAAGCAAAGGAATCTGGCACAGCAAGGAAAATCCCTGATCTGGATTAGACACACAGCTGAGTTACCAACACTTCCACAGCACAGCCAGGCTTTCTCAGCCAAGCTGCACATACAGGTAGTGTCCAATCTGAAGGAAAGAAGTGCAAGGTGAAGAGGAGGTGACCCTGTAGCCAGGCATAGCTAGGAGCCAGTACACATTGGCTCTGCCTCTGAGTTTGCTGTGTGACTTCATCTCTGTGTACTGCTCTTTTCTTCCCCAAGTTGCAGGGTGTGCCTCAGACCCGTGGAGGACTGAGAGGTTGTGTCTGTCCTCTCCTGAAGTGCAGCATCATTCCTTGTGGTGCTTTAACCCTGAGAGTTAATACCTGCAGGTCACCTTTCCTACTACAAGCCACCATCCCCTGTAACTTTGGCCTCTCTGCTCCTGTTTTCATGCTCCAGCAGTCCTTTGTGGCTCCTGAGTTTGAAAGAAGTGCTTGCTGCTTCCCACCTTCATCTCAAATGTGCAAGGTTGGGAAGCCAGCAGGGAAAGCCAGCCTCAACTCAAAGGAGAGGAAAGAGGTAAAATAAACACTTACCTTCTGAAGTTGCTACTTGGGACTGTACCGATGCAGACTTTCCCATCTGCTCTGTTCTCTGAGGAGTTGAGCACAGCAGGCTCTGTTCAGGTAAGCATCACCCCACCTGGGAGATGCTCCTGTAGGATTTTGCTGTGAGGGAGAAGAAAACTGGAGGGGTTTTTTGTTCATAATCTAAGAATCCTACTTCTAAGCGATGCCTTTAGGCATATATTTAAATGGCAAAAGCTGTCAATTTTTCTTCTGTCAGAATTCATTCCTGTTGCTGCATTCAGGCAAGGGTATACTGTGAGAAATTATCATCTCTAGTGGCAACTTCAGAGTCTTTTGCCATTCAGAATCAGTCTTGTTTAACTTAGCTGCTGAGAAAGGGCATTCAGGCAGTCTTGTTTTGTTTTTGTTCCCTTTGTACAGAGTCAGCATGGCAATGATAAGAGCAGAAAGTAAGCTTCATTTTCTCTCTGTACATTGTCACCAGGCTGGCTATCAAGCTTTGGGCATCTTAGAGTTCTTTAAAGCAGCAGAGTAAATGGGAGTCCCCAGGTTAGGTGTCAATCTGCAGAGATGTTTGTGGTAACCCACAAGCAAGGAGGAACCCTAATTTGGTGTGCCTTCATATTGACTCTTCCAAATTGACTGTCTGCTATGTCTCTGAGTTTTTCATGTTGCATCAGAAGAGTGTTTTTGTGAAAATTCTGTAGTTCTGTCAGTGCTGCTGGGCCAGTATGGACAGATTTCAGCAGCTCTAGCTGCTGCCTGGAAGGTTACACTAGTAACTGTGTTTTTCTGCAGCATGACATTGCACTTCACCTTTTCCAGCACAGAGGATTTTAGAGGGTCATTCACACAGTCTGTGGCCACAACCTGGTCATTCAGAGTCCAGGAGCAGTTTAACCCTTTAGTCTTTCTGCTCTTAAAATTCTTAAAAAAGGAACGCTGTGAAGAGCACTGATTTGGCAGCATAAACCTTTCCATCAGACTCTCCAGGCTGGGTTCTGGATACAGCTCTGGTCTGCTCTTAACCAACCAGCGCAAGCCTCCTGTTGCAAATTGAGTCACCCAGTGTCACATTTGACTGATTGTGGGAGGGGGTGATGCTAGCTTTGAATGAGCTGCCAAGTCTGCAAATACTTGGCAAGTTTTCCACTTCTAAAGCTGAAGTCTTGAGGGAAAGCGATCAGGTAAGAACCTCAGCTTTGGAGCAAGGAAAAGAAAGTTTCTGCCTCTAATGGCTGGAAGGAAAGGACAGCCACTCTGGCTGGCTTAAGCTAGGGTAGGAAACTAAGAGGCAAATTATGGCTGCTTCTGATTTTGTTCCTTTTCCACAACGTCTGTCTTCAAGCAAACGTCAGCTGGAGGGGGTGTGGAGGCTGACTGGGCTTTTGAACGTTGGAGTTGGCAGCTCTAGAGAGGAGCTCCCATGTGCTCTTGGTTACACTGATGTCTGTGTGCCTGTGAAACTTGGGTGTGTGCTCTGGTTTGCAGCACTGCTGGTTGCCAACATGTGGCTGGATGTAGGTGGCCTGCCCTTGCTGTAATTTGGTGGGTACTAATACATCAACACTGTGCAAATCTGCCTGTAGTTAGCTCTTCCTCCTCCCAGATGTATGGCACTGCATGTAGGGATCTGAAGCTGCAAGGGGACTCTGCTGGAGGCTTGCCCTAGTTTAGTTACGTGCTCATAGACGAGTCTTTGTATTGAAAAAGCTGGGGTTTTGTTATTGACTTCAGTCTATCCAACCCCCCTCTCGTCTAAAAAAAAAATACTTATTAATAATGTTACCATCCTGCTTGGAATAAAACTGCTGTGTGACTTCTAACTGCATCCCTGCCTTACCAGCTAAAGAAAGAGCAGATCAGCTGAATTGATTTAATAGCAGTAGTGAAGGAAAGCTGACGGTGGTGCATTTATTTTTTTTGTTTGCAGTGATCTTTAACTCAGAAGAGCACATCTCTGTTAATTGACTATTAAACAAGATTGCTTGCTGAGGTGCGCTGGCTTGCCATTTCAATCCTTTAAGGAATAAGCCTCTGATCAGCTGCACATAGGGCTCTTAAATATAATCTGCCTAATGACTGGAGGGCTTTGACCTTATGTTATTAAGGCGCTGATGTTTTGGGTTACAAACTAAACCTTTGGGGTGGGGGGTGGAGCAGGGGCGGGGTTTTTTTCTGAAATGCTCCAAACAACAAAGGCTGCTTTTTAATCTCAAAGCAAGTCTTGGAAGCAGCACAGAGTCAGTCTAGAGATAAGTCTCTTTTAGCTCGAGATTTCTAGGATTGCACACATGTTACCACATGCCTGGACCACCAGTTAGACACCTACCTGGCCACAGATCCTTTGCCCCAGTTGCTGTGCATGCAAATAATGTGTGTTTGCGTGTGTTTACCCAGTTTGGAAAAAATCTGAGCCCTGAGGGATTTGAGCTTCCTTTTGTGTTATGAAAGGGGCAACGCTGAGAGCCAGCTGAAGCAGTGCTCACTGCCTGCTTTGCAGACACTGCTGGCTCCAGGAGGGTTTTGTAGCCCGTGCACTCAGTGTTTGAGGAAGGATGCTTAGTCTGGTGTTTCACAAGGATTCCAACTGCCATTTTAAAGAGCTCTGCTGACAGGCTCCAGGGGAAATCCCAACGCAAGCCTGAAAGACAGCAGCAGCTTGGGGTCAGAGTCAGAAAGGGCAAAAGGAGGGGCTAGCTGCAAACAGAGGCAGACTGGCTCTTTCCCTCTTCAAATCTGTTTTGTTCAGCTGGCACCATCCTCCTCCACAAGCATGGATGCAGAGGAGGAATGTTCCTTGTCGTGGCAGGCTTTGGGTGCTCTCCCCAGGGTGTGGGGAGGGCACAGATTACTTGGATGCTTTCCGGTCCCGTTTCCCCCCACACCCCAGTTGGTTGATATACATCATCCTAAAGCCTTAATATTGTGTGGCAGCAGGCTAGGAATGGGAAGGGGGACAAGACTCACACTTGCTTTTCTGTTTTAGAGTAAATGCTGCAGGAACAGTTGGTATTTCATTGCTGATACTAAACCTGGATGTGGGGAGAGAAGGGAGAATGTGGCTAGTGCTGAACACCTGCCTCTGACAAACAATCCACTAGAGACCCTGCAGTAATTTTGTAAATCACAAGCACATTTTCAATCTTCCCAGAAATGTATACTTCCAAATGCTAATCATCAAATAGCCTAAATTACTGATCCAGCAGATTCATCTGTAAATTGAGGTAGGTTTAGAATAGCCATTGGAGAACAATATTTAGTAAGTGGTATCTAGTTTGGTGCTCTCTGTCTCTTGTTGTTCTGACCTGACAAATAAAGCAATCTCTTCTTTGTGTTATATTAAAATGTGTCTTAGGAAGCTGTTTAAATGGTGTCTTTTTGACCTGTCACATGGCATGTGTCTGTAGGAGAGAGGGCTCCTGCATGCAGCAGTGCTGCAAACAAAGTGGGAGACTGTGAAATGAATGATGCACAGAGTATCAAAATCCAGCCTGCCTGTTTTCCCTGCCTTTACTTTCTTGAACTTGTAATCAGAGAATATTGGAGGTTCATTGGATTGCTCATAATAAAACCTCAAAGCAAGGATCAGCAGTGGGAGCAATGTATTTCATTTGTTGTAACCTGAAGTAAAACTGCTCCCTGCATGTTCCATTAAGATGAGTCAGGTTGCCACCTCTTTCTAAGGTGACACTACAGGATGTCTGTCTGCAGACTTTGGCCTTTTATTTGGGAAGGGAGACGAGGGAGTTGGTTTCCTTTGCAGCAGCAAGGGCAAAATGGGCTTTTAATAAAGCTTAAATTCTGCAGCTGCTGGCTAAGTTAAAAAAGGAAGTTCTGGCACTCTGTCCTCCTGGAGATGAGCCTTTTCCAGCTCTCTGCCATGACCCAGGGCTGTGAGCCATCCCTTCTTGTCTTTTTCCCTTTGTGCCACTTTCTTGAGTGAGAATAGTGGGAGAGCTTCTTCCCTTGGCAAGGCTTTACCTTGCTTTACCTTCTCTGCCCATGGAACTGATTTAGGTTTGCGAATGGAAGGAAAAGAGTCATAGAAGGAGAAGTGCTGTAGCATAGCTATCATGGAGGAGGCTTTTTAATGGTTATAAATAAACTCAAATCTCTAATTATAGACGCTGAAGAGAACTAGAAACTCAAAAGCCAAGAGATAAGAAAAGGAGGAACTTTTGTATATAACACTTTCCACCCTGTGGATCAGCTAAGGGTCACTGGAGACCTGAGAACAGCCCTGCTGAAACACCAGATTACAGTCGAGATACAGGCAAGAATGCTTTGTCCAAATACTACTGCGATTGAGCCAGATAAAGGAATTTTTTTGTTCATGCAGAAAGTTTCCTGCTTCTTGCTGGTCTCCTGGGAGGTTCAGCATGACCTCCTTGTACCTGGCTGTTTGCAGAGCTTGGTCCTGGTGCTGGAGAGCCCAGCTGTGTGAAGTCAGGAGCAGAGCAAAACATCTCCCTCTCCTTTCCCTTGAAATGTATTTTTCTCCCCCTTTGCAAACAGTGGCCTCTGAAGTGCATCAGAATGTTCACAAGCAGATTCTCTGCTGGAAACCACCAAATGTTTTGAACAGCTAGAGGCATCTGGTTTGACAGAGGGGAACTCAGAATACAGACATAACTGGGTGCTTAACATCAGTGAGCACACTGCAGTACCAGAGTAGGGCTATCCCGAAGTAGCTCCTAGGCAGAGTGTGACAGCCTTGTCCCTTGATGCAGTTGGCACAGATGAAGTTAAAGAAAATGAGCAATTATGCTATGAGTGAGATTCAGTCTCCTCTCTCTTGCCAAGGACTGCTCTCCAGGAACTGAGAGTAGGCAGAATGGTGAACGACCTGACTCTAGCAGTGTGGGTCATTGGGTGCTGCATGCTGTGAAGGCTTTCACTAGTCCTTATCTGGGAGTTTTGCCAAGGAACTGGTGCTGGGGGAACAGAAACTGAAGCTACGAGGCAGAGAAACTTTCCACTAGGAGATCTGGTTGTAAGTGAAAAACAAGGAAACAAAACCAGCTAGCGAGGGTGCCAAGGTTCAGAGGATTGCTCAGTAAGTTGGGTCAAAGGAAATTTAGCTATCCTGAAGCAGATAACAGAAAGAGCTGAAAACTGGGCTGGACAGAGACTTGGAGAAGGATCACAGCCAAGAAAAGTCTTGAATTTCCATGGCACAGTGCAAAGGGCAGGAATCTCATAGGTTAGGTTCTTGAGGGTTCCAAGTGCCTGCCTGGGTACCCTGACTTCTCTGGGGTCATGGCATTTTTCTGAGAGCTCCTTGTGAGCGCTTGTGGTTGAACTACAGCCTGCCTTTCTGAAAGGCATCAACTCACAATGGAAACACTTACAATTTGGGATCCACCACATCCTTTGGGAAGCTGTTCCCATGGTTAATGCATTTACCACGTAACTGTTACAGTTCCCTGAAGGAGTTTGAGTCCTCAGCTGGCAACCTGCCTGCCTTGCTCAGTGCTGCTGCATGGCTCTCTGCCTCCTGAGACAGAAGTTTTGCTACAAGGGCACTAAAGTCCTTCTTGGGATCATGCAGGCTCCTGCAGCCAGGAGGTGAACCTATTCCCTCCTACCAAGAGCATGAAGTGAGTTTTTTGAAGCATTAGTGTGTTCATTCATCAACAGTCCACTGGTCTTGTCTCCTCTCTGGGTGGATGTGTGCCTTGCTGGTTTGCCCTCAACAGCTGGTAGGTCACAAAGGATTTGAGAAACAGCTCTGGCATTGTACCAAGCAGAGACTGTGGGACACCCAACAGTGAATTCCAGAGATGATGTGTCATGAAAGCCCTGGCCCTGCCAGCCCTCTGCACGAGGCTGCTGGAGGTAGTGGGAGCCTTGCCAGGTTGCAGTCCTCATGTTCAAGAGGAGCTTTGGCTTTCTGAGCAGATTTTGGTAGGTGGATGTTAGCTGCAAAATCTGTTTGGGAGCCTGCAGCTTTGTGTGGGCAGGAGGAAAGCCTTGTGCTTACCCCTCTGCCTGCCTCCAGCTGGAAGGTGACAACTGATCTTGTGGCTGGGAGAAGTCAGCTGTTTCCATTTTCTTCCTCTGGAGACTTGAAATCTATTCCCAGTGAGGTGGGTCCCTGGGAAGAGGAAGGGCAGTTCTTCTAAGTGAGTGCTACCAAAGCTGAAAGGCACTAGGAGGTGACCTTGCCAGCCTCAGACATTTAAAACACTTCAGTCAAGCCTTGGAAGAAAAACAGAGGATAATCTCAGTTTTTCCTCTTACGTACATTTTGGGCTCTGTGCACTGTCCTCTGGTTCTTTACTAAGCTTTTCTGCAGCCTTAGAAAGTTGTTGAATCGACAGAGAAAGTTCTTGTTGAGAAGAAGAGCACATCCTTTTATCAGCTGACTTGCTGTTGTCTGTTCTCTCCTGGATGGACATCATGCTTTATAGCAAACATCTATAAAGCTTTTAGGGTATTTCTCTTCTTTTCTTACCCCCAAAATACCCTCTTCAATCCGGATCATTGGGCCAGCTCTTAATCTGGGCTGGAGCAGGAGAAAGTAATTGTGATGGATGCCCCAGTGATATTACCCTTTCCAAAAGCAATTAAATGTGGTGAAACCCTCATTTATGTTTTATGACTGGTTGTAGTAGTGCCCAAACATTTATGGTCCCCCAAAGTCCCACATGCTGCCAGGCCAGGCTTTGCACTGGATAAGATAACATATTTATGCTGTTGGTTAACTTGCACAGCACTGCAAAGCAGCTGCTCCACTGGGCTCTAGCTCCTTGCTTGTTGTAGTGATGCATTTGTGCTATGCAGCCCTGATTCTCCTTCACCCTCACTTAATTTCCTGGGAACTTTCCCCTCTCCTAGACTGCTGAGCTTTGTGAATATTTACCAGTGGAAGGCAGTGTATTTGTTTTAATCAGCTCTATTCTTAAAGCTGTCAGATTAATTGCTGGGCTAGGAGGGGGTCCCTCCCTGCCTCTGTCCTGCCATTCTCACCTCACTTTGATCAAAGCCTGGCATTGGTCAGATACAGTGTGAAGCTAACCAGGACTAAACACCAAGGCTATGAAGGTGCCACAGGGACAGACACAGGGACTCTGCAGTGCTGGGGGGACACTGGGGGTTGTTTTCTCAAGGGTGGTTGGGGTGTTGGATCCTCCTTGCATGGCACACTGAGCTGTAAAGAGCAACCTGGGAGTCACACCAGCTGCTCTGCCATCCACATTCATTCACTTTGAAATCCCTTTAGCACTGGAACAATTCCATTAGCAGGACTTCTTAGGCCTGATTTGGAGGGATTTCTCTGCTGATTAAAACCAAGTCTTTGCACCAGTGTGGAGAGCTTGTCATAACCAAGACATTCCCTGTGTACCTCGGGGCTGCTTGCAGCTGAAGTCTTGAACAAAAGATCTGCTGTTAGACAAAGAAGGAAGGAGTGAGCCTCTGAAGAGAGGAAGAACATCTTCTCTGTTTGCCAGCAGTTTTTTTCTAACTATTCTTTTTAAGGATTGGTCACCAATTAATCCATGTCATTTTGCAGACAAAGCTGTCAACATTTTTAAGGTGAAATAACTTCAGTGCTGTTGGTTCTAGCAGCTCTGAATGTTCTTAAACAAATACCTTTTAAGATAAAAATGGCCTGTGCTTGATCCCAGCCCAGAGTTGAGGTCGTTACTCTTTTATTTGAAACGTCTCAACTGAACCCAGTGAAGTCAGTCAGAGCTGCAAGTGTTTGAAAGTCAAGTCACACTTATTTGCATGGCTAAATATGGGCGTAATGCAGGGTGTTGCTCTAAAATACTTCAGTGTGTGACCCAAGATGGAGCCCAGCAAGTGTGCTGTGTGCCACAGACACTGCCTGCAGTAGCTTCTGGCAGCTTTCAAGTCATCAACCTGTTGTACCTGAGTACCAAACACATCCTGCCCTCTCACTTTTATTTTCTGCTCTTACCTGCTGTTGGGGTGTGAGATGCCTCACAGCCACATAGGAGTGTAAGCTCACTGGCAACTTGAATATGTGTGCATTTCTGCTGATTTCTGTCCATTGGGTCAGAAGTGAGAATGGCAGAAGCAGGACACCTTCTCCCACCCCTCCCTGCACATTTCCCACACGGTGTGGACTGTTAAAGCTTTATAAGAGGCATTTCTTGCTCAGTGGCAGCACTTAGATACAAAGTTAAATGTAGCCCACCACCTTGGAATGGGGTAGGTGCACTGATTCTGTGCTGGTGTAGCAAAGTCCATCTGAAACTGACACATTTATTATCCCTAAACATTTGACGAACTTAAGAGGAATGTAAAACATACATGAAGAACATACGTGAGATTGTTTCAATAAAATTAATTACTACAAGCAGTGCTTTGCAAATTCAATTTAGTCCATGTGGGAACAGTTTGGGAGTTCTGGTGCATGTATGCAGTTCTTCAGTGGCAGGAGCAGGTCTGGTTTGTATTGCATGCATGCCCTGGGTGGAGGAGAGCTCTCATGAGGAGTGAGTGCAGCTTCCAGCTGGGAAGGGGCAGCTCCATCAGCATTTGGCTGCAGCTGCAGTGCTGTGTGTAACAGGGGCGTAGCTTTGGCTGTAGACCAAGCCCAAGTTACAGGTCCTTACCCGTCAGCCGAGCATCACACGGGGCTGGTTAGTGCTGGTTCATCCTGGAGTCCTTAACGTCTTCATAGTATCAGAAGTCATTTGAATGCTACCCCTCTTTCAGTTAAGCTCCCGTTGAACTCCATGCACAGATATTGTAATATAATTGGCTGGCCAGCTGCTGAAACAGCCTCTGTCTGTGCTCCAGGCTGGAGGGGAGCCAGAGTGAGCCCTGGGCTCCACACAATGTCATACTGATTAGGAGGGTGCGAGATTTTGTTTTTGCTAAAATAGTTCTGCCAGTACGGCCCGGAGGGCAGCTGCAGTTACACTGGTACAGAGAGGGCCTTATGCTGCTCTGAATTGTCCCTGCCTCTGGGGCAGGCAGGGATGCTGCTGGGGGTACCTTTATCCTGCAGTAACAGCCTGTGCGTGGCTGAGGGCTGCCCAGCTCCACAAGTGCAACTTTACTTTGTTGATACCCTCCCCATAGCAACTTTGTCTTAAAGACCCAAGGGAAATATTTTGCTTCCTCTGGCTGCTAGGAAGTAGGTTCTCCACGGCAGCAGGCCCTTTACAAAGGGTTCGGTCCTGAGCAGGAAACCCTGGTCCAATCCCTAATGAGCCCTTCCTGCTGATAAGGGAACCTGTGGGTCAGGGGCTCTGCCTGAGCCAGTCAGCTCCCCAAGAACTGATGTGCTTTTTGATGAGCACATCCTCCAGAGCCTGTAAAATGCGACTCCAGGCCCTCCAGAGAAGTGGGTGCAGACCTAGATACCACAGAATGGGACCTGCCTGAGGAAAGGCCAGCTCTGGCAGAGCTGTACTATTGCCACTGCTCTCTGACATTCCTGAGCTAGAACATCCCATCTCTCCCCTGCTCAGCAAGTTTGCCTCTTACTGTACATGGAGACCCAACACTGGTTTCATTCCTGGAATAACTGTATTCATGTGTTGAGTATTATGTATATTTACACCTGGGTTATCCCCCAGTTTGGGAAGTGGACTGGAGAATAAGATGCTGTCCTGTTTTGGAGCAAGGAAGCTCTTAGATCTCTTTTTCCAGCTTTGCACTTTGGAAAGGCCTATCCAGTACAGTCCATGACATGAAGATAGGATGAAGTATTTCTGCATCTTGGAGAGTGCACTAGAAAGGAAGTCACTGAGTAGTATCTGCTGGCAGCCCATGTCAAGGTGCTCTGCAAGCCCCTTCACCAGCTGCTGTGTCAGTTTTGCTGTTCAAAAGCTGGTTCCATGACACTTATTTCCCTCCTCAAGGTGAGGTGCACTCTGCCAGAGTAGCATTGCACAACTTCTAAAGTCACTCCTAAACTCACTGTGCTGGATTAATAACAAATCCAGCAATAAACCTGGAATACTGGAGCATTGCCCTTTGTCAGGCAATGCTTGCTGCTGTTGCTGGGAATTGGGAGTGACATGGTTTTTTCCCCTGTGACAAATCTTTGTTCCCCCATTGACTATATTTAGACACAAATATATCCAGAATCAACTCTGCCCATGGCAAGCTGTGCTACTGCCTGCAGCAGCCCTCACCAGGGCAACATCACGTGGGCTTTTATTCTGTTCCATCTGCCCTGGCCTCTCCACGCTGATGGAAAATGCATCATCTCAGCCAGGCTTCGATTGCTGGGCTGCTGGGATGGAGTGGTCTGACTGTCCTTGCCTCATGGTGCCTTTTATCCCCATCTTATGCTTTTCAACACAGAACCTGGCTGTGGGAAGGAGAGTTATCACTCTCCTTTCTGGAGAGGTTAGACCTCCTCTTCTGTCTGTCTGTCTCATTGCTATTTGAGCACTAGTGTGCTTTAGTTGTGATCCTCCTCAGGGATTATGTCCTTGGCTCAATGGAGCCAGTGTCAAAGACCTCCTGTGAGTAGAAGGAAGCTGGGAACATCACTGTTCATGTAGGGGCCTCCACCACGAGGCTCTCTGAGCTCTCAGGGAGTATGGGATGACATTAGAAATCAGAAAGGACCTGGGGCTTGGCTTAGCTCTTGAGATTGCAAAAGCAGTGATGACAAAGCAACTTGGGGTTAGCCTGGGTTGGCAAGCCTGAACAAAAGCCTGAGAAAAGTTAACTCGCACTATCAACTCGAGTTAAAACTCCCATTTCCTTGTTCCTTATAAGTACTTGGTTTGCTACGGTCAGACCTTTCGCAGATGTGTGGTCAGAACATTTTCACCAGGAGCTGACTCCTGTCAGCGGAGCCCTTCATGCAGCAGAAGTTTTGGTCTGCTGGCAGGATCACAGGCAGGGTAATTCCCATTTTCCCACTGCACTTGCATCTCTTGCTGCCTTTGGACACAGCTGCCTGCTCTGCTGCATCCTGTAGCAGCACTCAGTGGGTTTTGTCCCAGCCATGGCTGCTTTTTCACAGTGGCTTTGTTCGTGGTGCTCTTCAGAGTGCAGAATTTGATTTGCCTCACACAAAGATACAGCCCTGCTTCAGAAATCCCCACTGCTCCCAGAGCACTTCAGGCAGGTTCTTTGGCTCAGTTTGCGGGTGATTAGAGTGTAAATGCTGAGAACCTGCTACCAGCTCAGCAAGTGGAGCATATGGACAGGCACCACTGGGTTGGCAGTGAGTTCCTTGGGCTGTGCCACCCTGGCTGGGTGGTAAGAATCATCAGTCCTTTCCCTGCCAGCCTGCCTTGGGCAGTGCCCTCCAACCAGGATCATTGCCAACCCTCCAGTGCCATCCACCCTGCTTTTATCTTCATTTCTCCCTTGCTTTCTGTTTTTTTCCACCTTGGATTTCAATGTTTGTTTGTTTGGTGTTAAAGAGGCTTTCTTGTTTGCTTTTTTAAATACCTGTTGTGACAGGCAGAGCTGAGAACAAGCCAGGTTGCTCTCTGCATCCACCCAAGAGCCTGTTTGGGAAGCAGTGCCAAGCAGGGGCAGGGAGAGAAAGTAGAAATGCAGTTGGGTTTTTCCTGGAAGACTTCCTGTCCTTGGCTGGTTATGTGGGGTTAGGGGTGAGAAGAGCTGGTCACTTTTAGGTTCTGAAGAACAAGACCTATTATATCATTCTGGGGAAGGTTTCTGCAAGTTGGCAATACCAGGATCTGTTGTTCTGCTGCTACCTGCCCCATCCAGCCAGACCATCCTGACCTTAAGGAGCAGGTGGCACTACACTTGCCTTCCTGACGTGCCCCTCTTGTCCCTTCCAGCATTTTGACTCCTCTGTGGAGGAAGATGTTCTGGGAATGAACAGCAGAGCTGGCACATGAGCACCAGCCAGGTCTCTGCATGCATCCTTCTCGTGCAGTGTCTCCCATACCCTTGCACGCAGCAGGAAGGACAGCAGGGCATGGTGCTCTGGGCAGGAATCTTCCACTTTATTAAAATGAAAGTATTTACTGGCTGCATCAGTTGCCCAGCTGTGGTTAGTTTGCATGAGAACCATTTCCTGCACTTAAGGAAGCTATTCAGCTTTACAGCAGATCGTGGAAGGAAGAGATACTACAGTGTCCAAAATCCTCTTTTTGCTGAGCGGGCAAGTTTCTCACCTGAATCTCTGCCATCAAAGCACTTGGGGTGACAGGAACAGATCTGCCATTGCTGTGCTGCAAGAAAATATCACAAGTTCCAGTGAGGAAGGGAGGGGAGGAAGGAGAGGGACAGCGGGAGAGCCGGGGTTGGGTGGTCAGAATGGTGCTTTAGGGGCTTTGGGGCCTGAGATGCCATCCTTCTGCACTTGGTGACATCCACCTACCAGCACCCTGTCCTGATCTGACATGCTGCTCAGCGCTGCAGGGAGCCAGCAGAGAAGTGGTTTGTGTTGTAGTGTGTGTTTGATTTGAGTTCTTCTGCTTGAAGCCATTGGAAAGCCATTCAGCCATGCTGGAGATCTGGGAATGGAGATCTGAGAATGGAGATCTGGGAATGGATGCCTCCTGCTTGTCCTCTTCTGCCAGACATCATAAATACACTTGCCCTTGCAATAGTTTCATCTAACACACAGCAAAAACTATCCATCCAAGTTCTGAACCTTGCTTGAAAGTGGATTTTTATAGGTTGTAGGTGTAACCTGCCTTTTTAAATGGTAATTGGTGAAGGTGATCTCTGATAATCTGTTTCCAAGGGCTGGGGCAGAAGGCACGGGGCCTTTCCTGGTCTTGCAAGATTTCCTACTGACAAAGTCATGTCATCTCTGTGAGTCCCCATTTATTTCTGCAGAAGGAAAGATTGCTCTGCTCAGTCTCATGGAGAGTCACCAGATGTTTTGGATGGATGCTGGAATATGATGGAGTGTCCAGCAGTAAATTGTCTGTTCTGGGAGGTGCAAAACCCTGCAATCTGGCCAGAGAAGTTGCCCCACTCTGTTGTCTTGTTTCCTCTACCCCATAACCGCAGGGTGTGTGGGATGCCTTCATGGAATCAGCATAATCTAAAAAAAGAATCTTCTTGGTCCAAGTCTTGCAGCAGCTGCTTTGTCACAAGACCCTCATTGGCAGAACAGGTTATTTGCCACTGTTTAATTGGGGCTCGGGGGGCTGGTTTTCATTAGTGGGGGGAAAACAAGCAACTCATTTGTGATTTGCCTACATCAGTGAGTATCCTCTTCTGTGTGTTTGCTCACACTATTTCCCCAAAATGTGGCATAACAAGAGGGGTGAGGGTATCTGTAATACCCTGCTTCATATTCAGCATTTTCTTCTTACAAATTGAGCCCTTCTTTCAGGTACTGATAGATGACAGAAGTAGGGCCTTCCTGCTACAGAGGTTGTTACCCACAGCAAGGAGGATACTACAAGGCAGATGGAGAAGCAGCACAGGTCTGTGGAGCCAGCAGAAACAGAGCAGCAGAGGGTTTGTGATCCCCAGTGGTGGAGGTCAGGCTAAAGCTGGGAACACTGCTGGCTCCTAGGCCAACATCTGAATAAGTGTCCTTTGGGCTCAGTTTGTTCTTTGGTGTTGGACGTGATCTGTCAGCTCCTGCAGTCTGACCCTGCTGGTCCCTGCCTGCTTCTGGCCAGTCACCTTGATCTTCTTAGGCCAACTGGTGCTGGTTCAGCTGTTAAATAGTCTCCAAAGGTATTTCACAAAGACAGGAGATGCTTTACCTAGCGTTCCTCTTCAAGAGCTGCAGCGTGGCTGTTGTGGATAGGAGAGGCTGATTGGCAAAGACATCCGAGATCCACTGCATCAAGGGAAACGTGAGGGCAAGCAGGAGGAGCAGCACAGAGCTCTGCCTCTGGATAGCAGGAATGTTCTGCATGGATGGAGGAAGAAAGTGGCTTGGCAGCAGTGGAGCAGACAGATATCTCGTTGAATCACAGGTTCAGCATGAGTCACAGCTGTCATGGTTGTGAAGAAGGCACACGTCACAGGGGGCCCTGTAAGGAGCTGCGTGCTTCCCAAGGCATCTGAAGCATTCCCCTGCTCCCAGTGCTGGTGAATCCATCACTCATGCTATTCCTGTTTTGGATGCTGCATTTTTAGGAATATATGGGCCAATAGCTGAGTTCATGGAGAGTGGTGAAAGTGGTCAGAGGGCTGGAAACCATGAGGAATGAGAAAAGCTTGAAAGGACCTGGGATTGTTTAGTCTAGGAAGGAGCAAGCTGGAGGGAGGGGGCAATATGAAAAGCTTTCAAAGACATAAAAGGCTGCTGCAAGAAGTGAGGGAGTGATCTTAGTAGCTACCAGGAAGAAGATATCGAGTCATAGGCTGAGCAAGGAAATTTAGTCATTAGGGAAGAGTTACATAAGTGAAAGGCTGACGAAGTACTGAAAACTCAGTGCTTGTGGGATTGATGTCAGGAGACCTTCAGAGCACCCATCTCGGATGGGTGGGAGAGGATCACATCCTGCTTTGGCTGGTGGGATGCACTTTTGTAGCCATGTTCCCAACTTCTGGAAGATTATTTTCTAAAGCTTGTGATGAAGTCCCCCTCCATTATACATTTCCCAAACACTGCTGAGCATGTTGCAAGACATCAGGGATTACATGTGGCAGTGACACTTTATCACTGCTATAGCAGCAATTTTCCAAGCCCCTGGTCAGCTGCAGGCTTGCACCAAGATGGGGGGAAGCATTACTGTTAAGGACAGGGATACAGAGCGTGTTCACTTACAGTGGGACAGCAGGGGACCCATGGCTTGCTGCTTGTCCCTGTGTACAACCATGCCAGCTCAGGCACAGGCACAGTCCTTGTCCTGATGACATTAGATGGTGCAGGGGAATCCTCCCCACCAAGGCAGAGCTCCCCAGCCTTTTTTTTTTCCTGGTTCAGGGGCAGACTTTGGCTGTTCTTTTTAATTGTGAAAATTCAGAGCATGTCTTTGTGTCCTAAATAGGCGATTGTCCTGATCCTCATTCCTGGGATCCATTATGTCTTAGCAAATTACTTTCTCTTTTTTAAATGCCTTAGTGATTAAAGATGCCACAGCAGATACCCTTAATGAGTACAAAAAGGGTAATAATTCCTCTTGTTGGCACTGAATGCAATTAATCAGGCCCCTTTACTTGCTTTTTAAACAGATGAGGCATTTAAGGCCAAGCAAGTTTTTAATTGGACTTTAATGTTTCTCATTTACTTCATTTTGGCACAAGCTAGGAATTCCCACCCCCAGGTTTGCTGGATTTATTCAGGGTGATAAAAGGCTCAGCGTGGAATGAAGACTCAGCAGCAGACTCAAACATGTCCTTCAGCCTGTGCCTGGCCCCATTGCCCGGCCCAGGCTTGGTCCTGCTGCAGCAGCACAGAATTGTCTGGACAGGAGCAGAACCAGGTTATCCAGCCCCGAGCCAGTTTCCAGCATGGGACTGATATTGGATATTGATAAAATTTCTGGAGTAGTCATCAACACAAGGGTGCAACATAGCCTGCCCTTTTTTGTCATGTTCCCTTGCCTTGAAGGAACTGTTGACTTGTGAGTATTCTTGTGATTATCTGGATGCCCTTGATGGAGGTCCATATCATAGGCCAGACTCCGTAGCTTCGAGGAAGGGGTGAATTATATGTTTTAAGCAATATTCCTGAGATCCATGGCCAAGAGGACATACAGAGGCCTTGAGCCTCATTACAGATGGATGTGTGCATCCAGATGTTATTGATTTATGCCAGGAATTGCCATGGAAGAAAAGATACATCATAAGCAGCTCTCATCTCATTTGCAGCTCCTGCTCTCTGAAGCCAGCACCACCTCTTCTTCCACCTCTGGCCATGAACCATCTTGCCTTTGGTTCCCTTCCCTCCATCTATCCTCCACTGTTGTTTGGGGACAGCAGTGGCCTGTCAGCAGGCCCCAGTCTGTGTTTCATGCAGAGACATGTTCAGCAGCCCAGCTTGGCCGACTGGCCCCTGTCCCAACTCAGCCCTTCCCTGCCAGCAGCCCACCAAGGTTCAGCCAAAAAGGATCAGTCTTGGCATGTGTGAGCCTGCCTCTGAGCCTGCTTGTCACTCTGCAGGGCAGAGATTTCTCTAACACCCGGGAAAGATCCCAGGACTTTCAGTTGGGTTTTTCCAGGTGTGTGCTGTGTCCTTTGCAGTCAGACCTGTCTCTATTTCAAGTGACAGTGACTGTGGACTTCCACCCATGGAAAGGTCAGTGGATTCAAATGAGCTATGGGTGTCTTGGATAGGTGAGATGACTCTTGGGTCATTGAAGTTTTTTGCCCCAAAAAAACATTCAGGAGAAATATAGGGACAAGGGACAACACCCTCCATTTCTACATCCCTGCTTTTCCCACTTCAAAGGTAGGAAAATCTTAAGCCTAAGTGTGTCTGGAAAGTTAAGTGTATTCAGAGAAATGTGTTATTGAATACCTTGTGTTAATTTAAACGCCTTCTGCCTGCCAGGCTTGGGGCAGAGGAGCTTTGCCAACTGGATCAGCCATAGCCCTTCCCTAGATCTGTTTCAGGGCAGCTTTAAGGCCTCGCAGTGCAGTGTAAGGAGCTGCTGTGCACAACCACTGGGCTCTGCTTTCCAGGCAGTGCGCAGCAGGGAGTGCCATGGGGGAGGCTTGCCCAATATTTTATTTGGTTCGTCCTTATTCTTTGTCGTATCTCCTTTCCTCTGACTCCCTCACATCTTGAACACGCATCTGATACTGGGTTTGGGGGTTGAGCAAGGCTTGTGTAGTCCTGGATAGCCAGATGTGGGAACCAAGTCTCTCCAATTTTTTCTTCTGCTGAGAACATCTTTGCCCATTTTGCCCCCTTACACCCCTTCCCTGCTCCCTGCAGATGAGGATACCGGGAGCCATCATGCCTTGAAAAGTAAGGGAGAATTGGAGGCTGAGCAAAGATCAAGGTTTTATTGTGTGATCATGGTGTGAAGGGCTGTAGACATCTTGATGAGATGTTCAGGGATAAAGGCGAATCAAAGAGCATCCAGCTTGTTCTGTGTCCCCACAGAGTGAACAACTTCTGGCTGTTGGGCTGTGCTCCAGCCATGGGCAGGGACTGAAGGAAAAAAGAGGTCCGGGTCCTAGGATATTTCTGCTCCTCTGGCTGGTATTGAGGAGGGGCAGGCAGCCTTGTCCAGTTGCTATGGAGCCTGCCAAGATGTCCTTAATCCCAAATATATCTATGTCAGGAAGCTGCAACCCCAAGTGACTCTAGCCAGCCATTCTTTCATTGAGAGTCTTCTGGCTGAGGTTTACAGAGTTGTCATTTTCTTTGATTTAATTCCATATAAACTGCAGAATTATTTTCCTTTAGAGGCTTGCAAATTACAGAAGCATAAACCATGCTAATGATCCGATAAGGACAACTTTGGATGTGTTCCCAAGAACGGCTACCCCTGGGCAGGAGCGTGCTCAGAGAGCACTGATGGAGAGCAATTTGCCATGCTCACCTGGCTGCCTTCCTTGGGCCCCCCTTCCCAAATTCCTTCATCTCTCAGGAACGAGAGTAATTTCCTCTCTGGCTTCTTGCAGAGGCAAAGGCCCTGCAGACCTGAAGTTATCTCTGGAATGTGTGTAAACACGAGTTCAATGGGATGCTGTTTGCCCCCCTCCCCGTTCCTGGGGGGGGTTGAGAAGGGTTAATACAAGTTTGTTTTACGGGTTCCTGTCCCTGAGAATTGTCTTCCCCAGAGGGCAGCTCGGCTGACCTGAGCCCCTGTGTGTGCATTTCCCAGCATAAAGGGGAGACTCGGGGGCCCCACCACGCGGGTGGGATTTCACTCCTCTAAGAACAAGGGATGAAAGACCAAAGTGGTCTTCCTGCCAAACAGGGACCCGGGAGATGGTATGGGATCACAGTGCACGTGCACTGGGACTCAACGTGCAGCTAACAGGATTATGTAGGTGGTGCTTGGACAGAAACAAATCAGAAGGGTGGGGGTTACAGGCAGTTCTGTGCTCCCATCTTCAAGAGCATTGAAATGTAAGCAGGGGGCAAAACGTATTAAGTGACGTATGGATTGGGGCAAAATGCATTTCAATGAGAGGCATAAGGAACTCTTATCTGTTTGCATAAAAATAATTCAGATGTAAGTTCATTAGTGGTGTACAAGTACGTCAGTAATGAGACTTGCCTGGAAACCTGAGTGTTCTTGGATTTAGAGTAAGAAGTAAAACTAGAGAAAATCAAGCATTAGTACCGAGTAAATGGTTAATTCCTAGATGTGTTGTCAGCACTAGTGACGCACTGAGGCTGGATGCCTTCCAGAAAACAACACTTTAACTGAAGACAAAGAAGCAGACTTAGCACAGAGGTGATCAGTGGAATGGCTTGGCCTGGTGTATACAAGGGGTCAAACTAGATGATTTAATGATCTCTTTTGGCCTGAAAGCTCTCTGTTCTCTTAAGAAGATAAATGAAAAAGCCCTTTCACAAAAACCAAGCACTTGAGATATGTGTGTAATGAACTCTGCTGCTTCCAGGGGAACGGCAGAGCAGGATCTGCAGGAAGCGTGACCTTGCCGCCTGCAGGCTGCCTGGAGTTGGTGGCCATCTGTTTGGTGGCAGTGGCTCCCCACCATCGAGGCCACCGCTCTCACGCGTGACGTTTCTCAGCTCTGTTTTTAATTGCCATCTCCCTGCGTTTAACCAACATTTGCTCCTTAATCTCCATCAGGGTGAAGAGGCCAAGCGGTATGAGCAGCCTCCTGGGGAAGATCGGTGCCAAAAAGCAGAAGATGAGCACACTGGAGAAATCTAAACTGGACTGGGAGAACTTCAAGGAGGAGGAGGGGATTGTGGAGGAGCTGGCAATCCATAACCGAGGAAAAGATGGGTAAGAGGGACTTTACCTAATAGTAGTCCAGAATTTCCCATCGCTTCCTTTACATATGGGAAGCCGTTGCTGGCTACAGAGTTCAAAAACCCATGGGATTTCTTAAGGATTTATTCTAGGGATACATAAAGCCAGTAGCTGCTATAAGCATCACAGGGAGACAGGTAAGTCTGCAAACACCTATCATTCTCTGCTAACAACCTTGTGAGTTCTCTTAAGTCCAGCCAATGTCTGGCTTTGTCATCTCTTCTGCTTGTGGCACAGAGCATGAACTGGTCTAATGCAGCCCCTCCATGAGGAAACACAATTGCCTTTGTCCTGTTTTCTTTTTTCAGTTTGGGAGGGTTTTGTTCTATCCTTCAAATCACACATTTCAGCTGCATCTATCTTCCTTCCTCCAGCATAAAAATTTGTGTAAACCCAGAACAGCTGGCAAGGTGCGTCAGAGATTATGGCAGCACTGGGCGTTGGTTGTGTGCATCAAGCAATGTTCACTGCAATGAAGTTAATGGAAGTATCATAAAAGTAAATGGCAACGCTGTAAATAAAACAGAAAGTTAATAACATGCACTGCGGGGAGTGATAATGAGATCAGAAGCAGCATTTCCACTACAAGTGCTTTGCTAAGCTCTGGGAAAACATAACCAGCTTACTGGACAGCTCGTAAAATGTACATTTTATTATAAGCTGTTCTTTTACTGGAAGAACTCAAAGCTTCTGCATTCCAACAGATTGGTTTTTCTATTTTAAGCAGATATTTTATAACTGTCAAACTATCAAATAGATATTTTCAGATTGGTCTTGCACCCTTCCACGAACACACCTTCTCCATCAAATCTCCCCTGATCTGTTTCTGATCGTGAAATAAATGCATGCCCTTGAAAAAGTAGAGCAGTTCAGTAGGAGTGCTGGAGAGGAGCAGCTGTTTCTCTGAGATCCCTGAAGTCCAAGGACGTGCATGATTTACACCACGTACAGGTGTGGCAGAGCCGTGTTTTGTGTCATCTCTTGTGTGCCCAAACCCAGTATGTCAACTGCTCTTGGCCAGTGCTGTTTCCTTTCCCACCCCATCCAAGCAGGACAGCTTGCTCTTCATGCCTGGCAAACCTTTCTGACGACGCTCACGTGATGGTCCTTGAAGGCTAAAGAAGGGATCAGCACATGGAAAAGACGAGCAAAGCAGAGCAGCAATTTTAAGAGCATCTTTAATCTTGGACAGCTTTGGGTTTTGCTGCCTGTCACATCCCAGGCTAGAAAATCTGCTGAGCTCTTGGCAAGCGGTTTTTGTCATTAAACAAATGAGGAACATAATGCCAGGATAACTTTAGACAGTCCTTATGAATATGTTTATACTAGTCAGGCATGCAGTGTGAGGGGATCAACCAAGTATCTGCTCACTAGGAATTACTTCCACTCTCAAGGTTAAGGGAGAAGGGAGGAGACCAATGGAGGCACAGCCCACTGCATTTCTGCTTACAGACCACCTCGGTGTGAAGGGTGCAGTACCCTCCCAGAGCAGCCATCTCGCCCTGGGGGCAGGTCACACTGACACAGCTGCTGCCGGCCTCAGGTCATTTCACAGGAGCCTGTTGTCCCTTCTGCAGCTGCCTCTTCTCCTTTAATAATGTCAACCGTGCTCACCCTTCGGTGGGCAATCATTTACACATCTCTATAAAAATTGTAATGAGCTGTTGTTAACCCTTCAACCCAGGCAGGCGAGAGTGGGGCGCTGCCTTTAATCCCTGGTGCTGTTAGAAACCTCTGCTCCCCACGTGTCCTGCTGTGTGATTGTAAATGTCTGCCTGACAAGGAAAGTGGCAGCCCACTCCTGGAGGTGTTTGCTCGATGCCACACATCCTGTGCACTTAAAGAGATGGTCTGTGCGTGTCTCAAGGAAGACAGGAAGCTTTCCTTTTTGCTCATGAGAGAAGACAGGCTGAGTTCCTTTATTGTGCTAACCCTGTGGAAGTTGCTGCAGCCCAGAGCTCCTCGTACCTCCCTGGCCCTTCTCCAGCAGCCACACCAGAACACAGCAGCCAGTGGAGCAGCGGGGTTGTGGCATCTTTCTGCTGTCAGTGCCAGTTATCAGCCAGCCACGGCCTGGGCCTAGAATTCCTGAGACAGAGGGGACATGTGCTGCCCCATGGCTCTGTCCTCCCTTGCCTATGTTTTTTCCACCCCTCATACCCCCAGCCCCCATCCGGGGATTTGCATTTCCTTAGGAGTAGAATCTGGGCTTTTACAGCCTGGCTATATCAGGTCCTGAGGGCCTGTCCTGGATTTGACAGGAGGGGCTGGAGTAAGGAGCAGAGGCAGCTATCCCCTTTGCTGCTCATCTCTCTGATGTGCTTTATAAATGGAAATGTGAATGTGTAGTGGCCTCTTAATTGGGCCACCTTTGTAGGGCAGCCCCACGGGGGAGCAGCCGGCCCCAGCGCTCCTGCAGCGGGTGACTGATGGTGACTGACAGGGGACAGGCAGCACCAAAGACCCTCCCCAGAGCAGCTTGCAGCTGCCCTTGTTAGCAGAGACAGCCTTGCTCCCAGTGGGTTTACTTCGCTCCGCTGTGGATCACAGCTGCCCTGTTTCCAGGCGGGTTGATGATTTACAGGCAGCTATTGATTCAGGTAGCAAAGGTTGTTTAGACAAGCGCAGGACGGGTGTTTGTGCCTCGCTCATGCACTTTGCTCCGTGCTTGGCGGTGCCTTGGTGCTGGCTGCACGGAGCTGGCTGAGCACAGGGAGAGCTGCAGCTCCAGTACAGGCTTCAGAGCATGGAGGGGCTTGTGCTGACCCTGCAGCTTCCCTGCTCACGTCTGTCTGCGCCTCCAGCCCCTGTGTGCCTGCAGCACAAGCTGGCCAGGCCCCACGAGCCCCAGTGTATGCCCAGGTAGTACCTACAGCACTGGTACCTACAGCACTTCTCTGTGGCCAGCCAAGGACAACGCCATGGGATGACGCCGGTCTCAGTTCCTGCTCCGTGCAGCCCTGCTGGCTGCGGCTGTGAGACCGCATTCCTGGTTCGTGATCCATATCGATCCCCCAGGAGGCAGGCCCTGCCCACCAGAGAGGCACAGCAGTCAGGGAGGAAGAGGAGAAGAAAGAGACTGACCCCTTGCTGGGGTTGATAGATGGGAGTCGCAGAGGGGCCAAAAGAGCTTTGGATTCAATAGGTTGGGCTGTTGCTGCCCAGGCCATTGGGGTGTTCCCAGAAGAACATCAGTAACTCCTGTCCTTGTCTTCCCAGCTGGGGTTGTGGCTGGTGTTTAGCAGCGGAGAGGGAGAAAAACCACACGCCCAGTAGTTTGACACTGAGCACATACAGCGTGACCCCTCAGCTTCCTTCCTGTGGCCTCTCTGAGCCCAGCCCCGGGAGCCGGTCACCTCCCTGCTCACAGGGATGAAGGGAAGCGACACTCCCCTGCCTGCCTTTCCTGAACCAGTGTGGGGAGGGGGCCTCAGTGCACAGCCCTCCTCCAACAGTGAGGGGCAGAGGCCACAAAAATACCTCCTCCCAGCCAGCTCTTGGCCTGCTTCGCGCCGTGCTGGTCCCTGCCCCTCGTGGCCGGCGGAGATGAGCTGACCCAGTTGTGTCAGCACAAGAGCGGCTGGAGCTGCGATGGGAGTGGGTGGCAGCAGGGACGCATGGGGCTGTTCACCCGCCTGGGAGAATCGCTTGCTGAAATGAATCTGGATTAATTCATTTCCAATGATGACTGGGTGGGCAGGAATGTCAGGGCTGTCCCTTGCAGCAAGGGCAGAGGCTCCCTGCTGGGAACACGTTCAGTACGGGTTCGATAGTTGTAGCATAAAGAACTGCAGAATCACGGAAAGGTTCAGGTTGAAAGGGACCTTTAAGGGCCAACTAATCCAACCCCCAGCAGCGAGCAGGAATTCTTTATCTAGATCAGATTGCTGAGAGCCCCATTCAGCCTGACCTTGCAGGGACCTCATCACCAAATGTTCATCTGTCTCAGAGAGACCACTGGTAGGAGAGGCCTTTAACCTTCTCATGCGGGCCTTGGGTGCTTTCCTGCACACCACCCAGCACCCTGGAAAACCTGCAGAGCCTGAGATGCTCATCTTCCCTTAGGCTTTGGTCTTGCTTTCAAGCAGTGGGCTGCTCTGGTGAGCAGGAAAAGCAGTGACCAACAGAACAGCCAAATTCAGTGGTTCCCCACACGAGTTTAATGACCTTGTCATGGCAGTCCAGTGCTTGCCACCCTGGAACAAATGCAAAACAATTGTGATGATTCAGTTACAGCTCCTGTTTTGAATTGCAATTTCACTCCTTCTGTAGGTTAATTAGTAGCATGGCCCCGGGCTGTCAATGGCAAGGGTTTGTAGCAAACTACATTAAAATTCAGCTGCATGCCATTAATGAGGAGCAAGGTGCTTTTCCAGGCGTAGGTGTGCCTTCTTCCTCGCAGCACTCAGGTGCCATGCTGAGGGGCAGCACTAAATACTCGGTGGTTAGAAGCTGGTCTGTGGCTGGGAAACCCCTGGCCTGCATCCCTGAGCTGCTGCAGGCTTGCTGGGTGATGCTTTTTGCACCCCTGATGCTCCCTGTGCCTGTTGCTGGCTTGTTTTGTGAGCCTGTCAGCTTGTATTGGAGGGTGTGGTTGGGTTTGAGATGCTTTGCTAGGTGGTGCAAAGGCCTGCTCTGATCCCCTTCTGTCTGTGGAGGACATTTCTCAGCTGTAGGAGAAGATTGGAACTAGAATCAGCCAGTTCAGTTCTCTAGTCTATGCGACCACCAGAGCTCTGGGAGTCCCCCAGATGACAGCCAGCAGGCCACCAAGCACTTTTGGTGTCCGTAGATGTTCAGTGGAGCCATCAGTTCATGGAAAGGGACGGAGGGACACAGACAGTGCTTTCCCTCCCTACTCATCCCTTCAGGTGGGCTTTGCCCCAGGCTGGGGGCCGCACAGGCTGCCACAGGCGCTGCTCACAGCCTCTGCCTCTGCCTCCCTGCAGGTACATCGAGAGGAAAGCGTTCCTGGAGCGTGTGGATCACAGGCAGTTCGAAATCGAACGCGACATCAGACTGAGCAGGATGAAGCCCTGACATGCTGGGGGTGGCCATGGGGGATTTTGCTCCCTTCTGTGCCCCAGGGCTGGCTGGGGGCTGCCAGCCACCGACGACCACCAAGCACAGAAACTGTTCTCTACCCAAGACTCAGCCTGTACTGTCTCAACGTACAGGCTTTTCCTTTTACTGTAATAGTTTGGGGAGGGTATTTGTCAGTGGACAGGAGGCACTTTGAGGGTTAAATGGCCCAGCAGCTGATAGAAGACACTGGTGTAATTCTGGCAACAACTTTGCAAGGAGAAGAGGTGGTGGCACCCATCCATTACCAATCCCAGGTGCTTCTGGCAGCAGGAGGAGCCGGGGAGAGTACTGGCATGTTTGGTGGTGAGAGTGGAGCTGCAGGAAGGTTTCATGGCTGCTGTGCATATTCAAGCTGTGGGCTGGAGCCCTTCTGCTTGCTGTGCCAGCCCCGCAGCACTCCCTGCCCCTCCGCCCTCTGCTCCTGTCCAGACAAAGCCAAACTGTCTGTACTTGTTTGTGGGGTCTGATGATGCTCGGGGGGGTTAAGCAAGCTGGTGAAGAAATCCTTCCTTGTTCATGCTGTCAAGAAGATGGGAGCAGCTGCAGCAGGCAGGAAGGGCCAGGATCTGAGTGTTCACGTGAATAAAGTATTCCATCCCAACACTTTTGCATGCTGGCAGTGTGGTTTGTGTGGGAAGCAGAGGACAAAGAAATTAAGGATCACATACAGTAAAGAGTGTCTGACAGGAGTCAAAAACCTGTCTCAGAGGTGCCTAGTGTGAGCCCTGATAGCAACCTGGAGGTCAGAGCAAGTGTTTGAATCACCTTCTCTCCTCATTACTGGGGCTGGTGGTGCAATGAAACCCAGAACTGGGGATGACAAGGTCAGTGTAGTCCTGTAGCAGTGCTGCAGGAGTAAGGAAACTCATCCAAAGCGTGGCCACGCAGGGACATTCAGCAAGTGCAGCTGCCTGGGAGGGCAGGCCAAGGCGCCTGGGTGTGGAACGAGCAGCTGGAGCTGGAGAGCAGCAATGCTCCGTCATCCTGGCGTCCCTGCTGGCCTGGCTCTGGTGGAGTCGGGCAGCTCCCCGTGTCTGGCCTGTGCACATCCTTGGAGTAGAGGTACTCACCAGCGTTTCCCCACAGGATGCTCTGGGCCTGCTTGGTGGGGCAGCCCGTGCTGGTGCTGTGCTGGGGGAAAGCAGCACGAGCCCCATCCTTCCTGCCCGCAGGGTGAGCGATGCCACTGCTGCCATGGCCCCTTGCCTGCAGCTCTGAGCATGGTCTGAGCCTTGGGCTCATGTGTCCGCTGCTGAGTCAGCCCCTGCTCTGTGGCTGTGCTGCAGGATAGACCAGAACAAAACACCACGTGCTCAGGGGAGCTGCAGCCTTTGGCACCCTGTTCTGTACAGAATCAGCTGTAATGGACCTGCTTAAACAAGCCTGAAATTGGACAGAAACAAAACAACAGAGTGATGACATGTTTCCATCTCCAAACACTTCCAAGCCAGTTGCTGCTCTGGCTTAGGTTGCAAAAACAACCAGAGTCCCTGTGCAGGGCACTGTTGTGGGGATATCTCAGCTTGGGGCTCCTGAGTGGCAGCAAATGGGTCTGGCAGGACCTCAGTGTGGGCTGTGGAGCAAGGCAGGTGCTGCTGCAGTAGCTGGGCTGCTCTCCTGCTTGGAATGGTAGTGCTGGACCATCTCCAGCGCCTTCTCCCCTGGTGTGCTGTCCTGCACTCCTTACAGGGACCCTCCCAACAGCCACCCCAAGGCAGCCCAGGCTTGTTTTGCTGCAGCTCCCTGAAGATGAGATGCTGAGGTAGGCACAAGCAGGGCTGGGAGGGCTGGACCTGCTGTGAGTGCTGAGCAGGCAACCAGGGAAATTATTTGCCTATTGCTCTGCTGTTGCTGAGAGGAGAAGAGGAAATATTTGGGAACATCTCTGCCCTGTGTCCCCATGACTGATGCTGGATAGCAGCAGGGAAGGGTCGTGTCACCCCTGCACAGGCTGGGACCCCACGGCATCTGGCTTCTGGCAGCTGCCAACCAAAGCCTTTGCTGCAGCATGAGTATCCCTGTTGCATTCTAGGGCCCTTTCTGCTCCAGCAGCTGGGCAGCACCAAGCAGGTAAGAAATGGAAAATAATTCTGTGCATTGTATCATGAGCAAGAGCAGAATGGAGATGCAACAAGTACCCTTGGAGATCCCAAAGGCCAGAGGCACCAAGCCCAGCCTTTTTTTTTAAAAGCATTAAAGAGCTCCAGGCTGTGTCCATAGTGTGTCCTGCAGCTACATCTGGCTCTGGATGGGTTGGGGGTGGCTTTGGATTCACATGCATGCTAATGGTGTGTTAGAGGGCTGTGGCCAGCACAACCTCCCCTGGTATGCTGGTGAAATGGGAAAATTGATGACCTGCAATTTATGGGATCCTGCCTGCCAGTCCCAGCTATGCTCTTCAGAAGCCTTCTGGAGTTTTTTCTTCTTTTCAGCTAAGCAAATGTGGAAAAGCTTGAAATCTTGGGAGCAACCTGACGTGCTGGAAAAGGACAATGTAATGGCAGCGGCCAAGAGCCTCGACTCCCCTCTCTGCTGGGCTCCCCAGCTCGTGGCAGCATGGTGTGCCCAGCTCAGCATGAGGATGCTGGGCTGCAGTGCCAGCTCCTGGCCCAGCAAGCTGGGGCAGGCTTGGCGGGATGGCCGGGAGGCAGCCTCCAGCCTGGGCTGATCCCTGGCTTCCTCCATGCTCCCAAGCGTCCCGCGTTTTTGCTGGGTTGGATCATGTATTCCTCGCCTCTCTTTCCTGAAGACGAGGAGTGATTTACAGGTCTCCAGAAAAATACAGCTTGGCTGCTTCGGAAGGAAAAAAAGAAAACAACCAAAACCCCTCTCTGCTTGCTATTTTCATTGCCCAGTCACCTTGCCATGAAGGGGGGTGGCCCCAGCACCCACCAGCCCTCAGCATCCCCACCAACCCTTGATGGAGAGCCCTGCACTTTCTGTGAGAAGCAATGTTCTCAGATGTGGGTCCATCTTTTGAGACATTCCCACCTTGAGCTGTCTTCTCTGGGAAGCTCACGTGTTCTCCATGGCTTAGGACCCACCCTGGGCATTTGTTTGGGGTAATTTTGGCCCTATAAGGAGTCCCTCATGGCCAGAGCATCACCTCACCCTGAGGAGCTCCCCCTTCCCTGGCTGCCTGAAGGGGCCCCTTGTGCAGCTGAGCCCCAAACAAGGCTCCAATTGTGTCTGTGTGTCCTGACGGTCGGGGCTTCTGCCACGGCATCCGTGTGCTGGGGCCATGGTGAAACCAGCTGTGTCCAACCCACACCCACAGCTCAGCTTTACTGATCTGCTGGGGTTTGTGGGGGCTGTTACAGGGCCACAGGAATCACGACAGGGAGGTAACACTGTGCACTTAAAGCTGCTTCAGTGAAAGGGACAAGGGAATAAATGTTGACATGGGAGGGGCTTGAATGCTGGCTGGCTGGAGGTGCATCCCGTAGCCCCAGGCAGTCCCAAGGACCACAGTGGGATTCATGGACAGAGCTGCCATCGGGCAAAGCGTGGCAGCTGGGAGAAGGAGGGATCAGAGCATGGAGCTGACCTTGGGAGCATCCCCCTGCAGCCAGGGCAGCAGTTCCCTGGGGGGCAGAGCTGGTACCTGGAAGGTGATGCTGACAGCATCATATCTTCTTTTCCAGTTTGCTGTTTTCAGCCTCTTCCCACCTCTCCTTCACAGCAATGTCCCACCCAGCAGCACAGTGGGACTCTGTTTGCAGTGTGTTCAAAAGCAATGGGGAGTGATGGAGTGGCCTGTGGGTCTCCCACCCCATTTGAGGGTCTCCACCCTGGGGTTTCCTTGTGCTGGGGGTGGGTGCTGGCACTGACATTTGAAACTCAGCTGATGGTGATGGCACAGCCAGCCCTTCCTGCTGTCAGCCCCTCCCGCTCCCAGCAGTGAGCCCAGCTGGGGGCGAGGATCAGCGCCAGCCCTCACTAGGGATGAATGGGGAGGCAAACAGAGCTGCTACTGTTGGGGCAGCCTGAGGCCCGCAGTCTGCCTCGGCTTTGCTGGAGATGAGGGGGTGCCCTGCAATCCTGTTCTTTGGAAAGGCAAGCAGCCTCCCCCAGCATCTTCTCTCCACAGCTAAGAACCAACCCAGTGCCACAGAGAAGCACAGGGATAAATCCTGGTTGTGATCCTGTTGGGTCCCGTGATATTACAAGCCAAGAGAAATGTCCTCATTATTTCCAGAATATTGAAGTCTAATAAATCCTGTCCTGCCTTATAGGATTTATTTCTTCATTCATTGCTAGGAGACTCAGTCCTGTGTAATCCTATTGCTGCTCCAGGAGGTGGGGAGCAGCTTTCCGAAGCACAGACCTGGCAGGGCTGTGGGCAGGAGCAGGAAGCCCCAGCCGAACCTGCTGGTCCTGGCAAACATCCCAGTGCCAGCCCATTTCCTGGTGTGTCCCACTGTACCAGAGCTGTGCCCTGTGTTTGATTCACCAAAATGAACCTCATCCAATTGTTGGGGCATGGCTGGGCCAATGGGACATTAATTGGCTGCTAGCCAATTAATAAGGCATGGCTCAGCGCAGCCTGCTCCCCCCGTCCATTGTACATCTGCCATGCTCCCCCAAATCTCATTTTGGAGTCCTCCTACACCTTGTCACACCATATCCAACAGGAAAAGCTGCAAAAAGCCAGGAATAGGTGGGCCCGGCACAGCCAGTGCCCTGCCCGTGCAGAGCCAGCCGTGCCTGGCTCACCGTACTCCAGGGACTCTCCGGAAGACAATGACGGACACACGAATACAGCTGGAAAATTGTCACAGAAGTGTTTTCCATAGCAACCGTTGCTGGGGCAACCTGCATCCCAAGGAGCATCCATCCCGAAGCACCCAGCCCTGTGTCCAGTGGAGCTGGCAGGGAATCACGGCGTGGGACTGCTGGGACTCCCACCAGCAGCAGCACAGGGATGCTCTGGCAGCCAATCCAGCTCTGAGCATCCCCCGTGCTGCAGGGTCCCTGTAATGCTCCACTTTTCATCTTCTTTTTGGCATTTCATTTTCTCAAAGGTAGGAGAAGCCTAAGGAAGACCTGCTGGTGCCTGTTGCCCCATGGGTGCTTGGCTGTGGAAGCAGGGATGTGCAGGAGCTGTTGCCAGCTTGGGGTGCTCAGCAGATGCAAGCAGTGATTTTTGTCTCTGATGGACCAAAAATGGGATTGAGTTTGACAGTGTACACTTCGATCTGAGCATCAACACAGGGAGAGGGAAAAGTGATATTCCCACTGCTTTTAAGTCCAAAAGCAGGGAGCTTCTGGCCCCTCAGCACCTGCCTGAAGTCATGTGGTGGCAGCTTCACCCTGGGGACACCTCAGGGATCCCAGGAGACCCTCACTGCTGGCCTGGTGGGCCCACACCTGACTCAGGGTCTCCAAAGGGAACACACCCTGGCTTCATGGGATCAGCTGTGGAGTGGTGGAAGAGAGGCTGGGGAGCCTGGAGCCCATCCCAGCGATGTCCCCAGTGCTCAGTGTCTGCGCTGTCACCACTGTCACCAGCAAGAGGAAACCACAGTCCTCAGGCTGCGCCCGCCGGGGCAGCTGCGGTTTGCGGGCGCGACCGCAGTCCCTGCCACCGGATGTCTCCCACCCACAGCTGTGCCTCAGTTTCCCTTTCTGCCGTGATACACAGGGACACTTGCCTCCAATCTGGGGACAGTGGTGGTGGCTCAAATTCTGCTTTCTGGGGAAGGGCATGTGTTTACAATCTGGCCTCAGCTCTGCCGCTGCACCCTGGTGTGGCCTGAAAGTAACCCCGGCAGGTGAGAGGAAATGCCGTGGTGGGGATGGCAGCCAGGAGGCACGAGCACGGTCAGGGGCACACTCCTGGCCTGTCTCCACACGCACCACTCACTCACTGGCCTGCGGCTCTCACACAGGCCCACTCATTGCCCACTTGCCCATGAGCTCACTGGCTGCAGGCACCCCTCGTGTCCCTCCCCTTGGTTCCCGATGTGCTCTGGCTCTCGTGCGCCTGGGGAGCAGCACGGGTGTCCCTGCAGCTTCTGCATGTCCACAGGTCCTGTGCCCCCACGCAGCTCACACATGAGCCTCCCACAGCTCCCAGCTGCAGCCACCCTCCCAGCCTGCTCCTGGCTCTCTGCAGATGATGGCAGGGCCTGTGGTACAGCGTACAGTGCTGCCAAACCCGGGCTTACCAGCTGTTGGGCTGCCCATGGGCCATGCAGCCAGGCTGTTGGAACAGGCCAGACAGGCAGCTGTGTGTGCCATGGCTAACGTGGTGTGCCCTGTGTGCCAGGATGTGCCATGTGAGCCATTGCACCTACAGCGGCCCATTATCTGCCCCTTGTGTGCCCCTGCTATACACACCATCGCCATTACACACCCCAGAACTCCCCAGTTACCTTACTGTTACCCTTTACTGCACATCCATTGCACACCTGTTACACACCCATTAACCTTTAATGACCTTTTATCATTACACACCCATTGCAGAGCCTTTTTCCTTCCTTCATTTGCACACTGCATGTAGCCTTTGTTACACACCAAGCACAGGCTCGCTACAACACCTGTTGCACACCCTTCAGTGCACATCTGGTGCCCACCTGTTCCCCTCCCCTTATCCTTTGTCGCACTTAGTCACACCCCTTTAGCCGGTGTCACACCCCGTCCCCGGTGTCACACCCCGTGCCCGGTGTCACACCCCTTTGCCCGGTGTCGCAGCCCTTTGCCCGGTGTCACACCCCTTTGCCCGGTGTCGCAGCCCTTTGCCCGGTGTCGCACCCCTTTGCCCGGTGTCGCACCCCGTGCCCGGTGTCGCACCCCTTTGCCCGGTGTCGCACCCCGTGCCCGGTGTCGCACCCCTTTGCCCGGTGTCGCACCCCGTGCCCGGTGTCGCACCCCTTTGCCCGGTGTCGCACCCCGTGCCCGGTGTCGCACCCCTTTGCCCGGTGTCGCACCCCGTGCCCGGTGTCGCACCCCTTTGCCCGGTGTCGCACCCCGTGCCCGGTGTCGCAGCCCGTGCCCGGTGTCGCACCCCGTGCCCGGTGTCACAGCCGTTGCTCGGTGTCACAGCCCATGCCCGGTGTCGCACCCCTTTGCCCGGTGTCACACCCCGTGCCCGGTGTCGCACCCCGTGCCCGGTGTCGCAGCCGCTCCGCCCCCTTTACACGCGCGTGGCTCGCCCCGCGCCCCCGTGCCCGCCCCGCCCCTCGCCACAGACCCCGCCCCTTTCCGCGCCCCTCGCCCCGGGCCCCGCCCCCCGGGCGGGCTCCGCCAATGGGGGCGGGCGGAGCGGCCGGGCCGGGCGCGCGCGGCGCTATAACGATCCCTACGGCGCCGCCGCCGCCCGCGCGCCCCGGCCCCGCCGCCCCCGGCCCGGCCCGGCCCTCGGCCCCGCACCCGGCCCGCTGCGGCCGGAGCGGCCCCGCGGGAAGATGAACTACCTGGTGAGCGGGGGCACGGGGGAGGACGTGGGGGCGGGTGCGGGGACAGGCAGGGCGCGGGGGGACGGCTGCTGGGGGGCCCTGTTGGAGGACGCGGAGGAAGAGGAGGAGGAAGAGGAAGGCCTCAGTCCCCTCTCCGCTCGGCCCGGGCAGGGCCTCTCCTGTGCGGCCGATCCCACCGGCATGACCTTGGCCGAGCTCCCCCGCTCCGAGACGGCCAGGCCTTGCCTGCCCCCCCCTCCCTCCTGGCGGGTCGGGGAGCTGCGGGACTCGCGGGGGGCCCAGCGGGGCCAGGGGCCTCCCCAGGCCTCCGCCCCACCGGGCGGGGCGGCACCGGCGGCGGGCAGGGCCGCGGGACAGCCGGGAGTCCGGCCCTGCCATCCCGGGCGGGCCGCGACCTGTCCCGCCGCCACGGCCCCGAGCGACGCTGGCAGGTGTCGCCGAGGCCCGGCTGGGGGACCCCGCGGGGTGGAAGGAGCCCGGGCCCGACGACGGGTGCCGTGCGATGGCCACGGCCACGGCCACGGCTGACTCACCGCCCCGGCACTTCCTCCCAGTCGGCCGAGGGAAGGGGCGGGAGAGGCAGAGGAGGCCCCCCGAAACCGGGGAGGCGGAAGGGCCCGGCCCCTTCCCAGCACCACCTCTGGGAAGGGTGGGTTTTGCTCCAGCGAGCAATCCCGCGGTGGCTGGATCGGGGAGATCCAGCTTGCGGGAGCTGCGCGGCGAAGCCCCCGGCCCGCGGGGCTCCGTCCCGGTGCTGGGCTGCCGCCCCGCTGTCGCCCGCCGGGATGACGCCCCACCGGCCGGCGGGGCCCGGCTCACCGCCCCGGCGCGGGGCTCTCTTCCAGAACGTGCTGGCCAAGGCGCTGTACGACAACGTGGCCGAGTCCCCGGACGAGCTCTCCTTCCGCAAGGGCGACATCATGACGGTGCTGGAGCGCAACACGCAGGGGCTGGATGGCTGGTGGCTCTGTTCGCTCCATGGCCGGCAGGGCATCGTTCCCGGGAACCGCCTCAAGATTCTCGTGGGGATGTACGACAAGAAGCAGCCGCAGCAGCAAGCGCCTGCCCCGCCACAGGGGCAGGCACAGCCGCAGCCATCTGTACCCCAGCCGGCTCTGCCCTTCCACCACCAAGGGGGCTACACCCCGCTGTCGCCCGCCTCGCAGTACACCCCCATGCACCCTGCTTATGCCCCCCAAGGGGACAATGTCTATCTGATGCCAGTCCCCAACAAGGGGCAGCAGGGTCTGTACCCTGGCTCAGCACCCACTGGACAGTTTCCTCCTGCCCCAGCTAAGCAGCCTTCCACCTACCCGAAGCAGGCACCTCCCCACACCTTCCCCAACCCCGGCCAGGAAATCTACCAGGTTCCCCCCTCCATGGGCCAGGCAGCAGAGGCATACCCAGGGGGCTCTGCCAGTCCCCCCCAGGATGTCTACCAGGTTCCTCCTTCAGCTGGTCAGGCTCAAGAAATCTACCAGGTGCCACCGTCATTGGACATGAGGAGCTGGGAAGGGCACAAGCCCCAGGGAAAGGTAGGATGGGGAGACTGGATGGGGAGTGTGTTGTGTTTGTGGGGTGCTCTGTGGTCCATGGGTACACATGGGTGGCACAGCTTGGGCTTCTCAGCTCGCTACGCTTGGAGCAGGCAGCTAGTGTGCCCATTGCTGGGGTCGTGTGGGCATCCTTGCCCACACTGCTGGCAGGAGTGGGTGCACTGGGAGAGTCCCTGCAGTGGCTGAGGTGCCCTGGTTGGGGTGAGCTACCCCTCTTGGGGCTGGCACAGCATTCAGCACTCTGGTCCTTGTGGTCTCTTATGTGGCCTCTGCTGGTGTCACCCAGGGCATGGCAGTCTGTTGGTATGGGCACAGTGTTGGTAACCCAAGAGCTATTTTGGGATGCCAGGTTCTTGGGCTGTGGAAGTAGCTGTGGTACCCAGCACAATGCTGTGAGGTTTTGTTCCTCCTGGGAGCAGGCACAGGAACAGACAGGCCGTGCCAGCGTTTCCCGACTGTGCCAGGCAGCCTGCCAGTACTTGCTAGGTACACTGGTGAGGCAAGGGTGAGGCACCAGGCTGTCCCCAGCATGGAGCCTAACGGCTCCATCCTGGACACCAGCCTCCTTCTGGCTCTGCCCCTACCCTGGCACGTCATCCCAGGGAAGAGGAGTGAGGTGCTTTCAGTGTCGTGTTTTCCGGGAAGGCCACTCCAACTCATACCCCTGGGAAGCAGCCAGTGAGGGGAGGGATCTGCCAAATCACAGCCAGGGCACAAGGAACATCCGAAAAGGAAGAACCAGCCCAACACCTCAGCCCTCCTTGTCACCCTCCGGGTCTGGTTATTTTCCACCCTGGTGTCTCCATGAAGTGACCCGTTCAGGCGCGGAGCTTGAGCAGGGAGGGATCTCCAGGTGTTGGCAGACCCCGGCCGGTCCCTGGCTCGGCCGTTGCTTTCTGCATGCCACGGCTGTGCCGGCCGGGCTTTGTCTCTCGCTGAGACTCTATCGCCGCTATAAATAACCGGTGATATCATCCCGGCACCGCCGCACACCCGGCCGGGGAGCGCCCTCCCGTGGCACCGGGCAGACCCTGATTCCAGGCAATCCCGTACGGAATCCAGCAACCATCCTCTCTCAGCAACCCGTTGCTAGGTTTTGGGAAAATGATGCAGGGTGAGATGCTCGGTAGTGCCCATGTCATGTCTTTTCCCTCTTTCCAGGTGCTGGTGCCCACCCGTGTGGGCCAGGTGTATGTCTATGACTCCCCCAAGGGTGAGCAGGTTGAGTATGATTTCCCTCGCCACCTAATCTCCACGGGCTCCCAGGAGATCTATGACGTGCCACCGGTTCGAGGAGGGGTCCCGAGCCAGTTCAGCCAGGAGGTAAGGCTGCTTGGGTGTCAGGGGAATCTCTGGCTCTGCCCTTAAGAATGGGAGATGATCTGTCACAGCCTGAGATCCATACCAGGCTAAATTGCACCCAAAACTATGCTTTATGGACCTCAGTGCCACTTCTGAGCACCTCCACCATTCCCACCTGGTCCCTGAGAGGGAGTGGATGGCCACACCATCTCTGACACATCCTCCTGTGTTCCCCCCCTCCAGGTCTATGACACTCCTCCCATGGCAGTGAAGGGTCCCAATGGGCAGGACCCAGGGCAAGAGATCTATGACGTGCCCCCCAGCGTGGAGAAGAACTTGCACCAAACTGTAAGTGCTGCTGGGAAGCTCCCAGTTTCTTTGTGTAAGAATGACAAACAGATTTTTACAGGGAGAAAGAGAAAAATAATTTACTAGACCAGTCTCCCCAGAGATGTGGTGATGTCCCTGGCACTGGAGGCTTTCTGGATGTTCACATCCAGGAGATGAGGTTGGACCAGATGATCTTTCAAAGTCCCTTCCAACCTGGGCTGCTCTAGGATTTTTTGATTCCTGTGCCAAAGGGTAGGGGCACCCCTGGGGTGCATGGCTTCATCCCAGTGCCATCTTGGATGCTCAGTGCTGGCACTTGCATGCCCTGCAGCTTGGGGCAGCCAGTCTGCGCCTCCACACCTGCCCCAGGCCACCTCTCCCAGCAGTGCTGACAGTGCCACTGCTCTGCCCTTGCAGGTGTACGATGTCCCCCCCTCAGTGAGCAAGGACGTGCCGGATGGCCCAGCACGGGAGGAGACCTACGATGTGCCACCCGCCTTTGCCAAGCAGAAAGCCTTCGACCCCTCCCGCCACCCCCTGATCCTGGCCCAGCAGGAGCCCTACTTGCCAGAGGATGTCTACGATGTGCCCCCGGCAGCTGGGAAAGGTGCTCCTGAGCTGCCACTCTCCCATGAGATCTACGATGTGCCCCCCAGCCTCAAGAAGCTGGGAGGATCCACCTTCCCTTCCCAGGAGGTGTATGATGTGCCCCGGGACCTGCACGCCCCAGGCAAGGGCTCTGTAGACACGGAGGGCGAGTACATCTATGATGTCCCACCACAAGTAGACCGCGAGGCCAAGGGTGCTGATGCCAAGCGCCTCTCGGCTTCCAGCACAGGCAGCACCCGCAGCAACATCTCCACATCCTCGCTGGACGTGGTGCCGGTGAAGGAGCCGGCTAAGGGAGCCGGCAAGGAGTTCTCCCTGGACTTGGATGCCGCCATGGAGACACTGGCCAAGCTCCAGAGTGGCGTCAGCAGCGCTGTCTCCTACCTCATGTCCTTTATCAGCAGCAACTGGCGCAGCCCCGAGCACATGGAGGCCAACGCTGCCAACATCCGTGGGGCAGCTGAGGGCGTCCGGACGGCCCTCCGGGACCTGCTGGAGTTTGCCCGGGGGGCAGTGGGCAATGCTGCCCAGGCCTCTGACCGCTCTCTCTACACCAAGCTCAGTAAGCAGCTGCAGAAGATGGAGGAGGTCTACCAGGCCCTGGCACGGCACGGCCAAGCGCTGGACGCTTGCCACTGGGCCCCCAGTGCTCTGGCCAGCAGCAAGCCGGGCACAGATGACTTAGAGCACTTCATCATGCACTCACGTGGTGTTCCTGATGACACTAAGCAGTTGGCTTCCTTCCTGCATGGCAATGCCTCCCTTCTCTTCAAACGGACAAAGCCGGCGGTGGAGAGTGGTGGCCACGGGCCCCCTCACCCCTCCGACAAGGCCAGCAGCATCCAGTCACGGCCCCTGCCCTCCCCTCCCAAGCTGCTGGCCCAGGAGTCACCTGATGGGCCCTACGAGAACAGCGAGAGCGGCTGGATGGAGGATTATGACTATGTCCATCTCCAGGTGGGCATGGGTATGGGGGCTGCTTCCCACAGGGAGTGTTCATGATGGTGGCTCTGTGGCACATGGGGGATTAGGCAGCTCTGCTTCTGTCTGTGTTTTGCTCTTACCCTCCAGCTTGAGGGCTTTGTGTACTAGGGATGTCCCAGGGCAGGTGGGGGCTCTCTGGCAAGGCTGATGTTGCTGACCCATGTCATGCCTCTGCAGGGCAAGGAGGAGTTTGAAAAGACCCAGAAGGAGCTGCTGGAGAAGGGCAACATCATCCGGCAGAGCAAGGACCAGCTGGAGCACCAGCAGGTAAGGGTGCTGGGGCAGGCAGGTGGGTGCTGCTATGCACAGGGCCCCATGTCTTGCTTCTGTTGAACGTCTGCTGCTGGTCTGACCACAGCCCTCTTCCCTGGATGTTCTCATGGTGCATTCTACCTTGCCTTCTATACCTAGCGTAGTGGTGTGCTAGTAAAGAGGGGCGTAGGTACTTTGATCCTGGAGAGGAGCCTAGCATGCCTGTCCTGGGGCTGGCGCTGTCTCTCATTGTGTTGCCTGGGGTTGGTGGCCATAGCCACCTGTACTGGTGGCTCCATGGAGAGGAGCAGATGCTGGCTCAATGGCCACCCTGCCCCACACCTGTCTCTCCCACAGCTGAAGCAGTTTGAGCGGCTGGAGCAGGAGGTGACGCGCCCCATCGACAACGACCTGTCCAACTGGAGCCCCCCCCAGCACTACAGCCCCGCGCGGGGCGGTGGGACGCTGTGTCCTGCTGACCGCCAGCTCCTCCTCTTCTACCTGGAGCAGTGCGAGGCCAACCTCACCACGCTCACCAATGCTGTCGATGCCTTCTTCACTGCTGTCAGCACCAACCAACCTCCCAAGATCTTTGTTGCCCACAGCAAGTTTGTCATCCTCAGTGCCCACAAGCTCGTCTTTATTGGGGACACGCTGTCCCGCCAGGCCAAGGCCCAGGATGTCCAGCACAAGGTGATGCACTACAGCAACCTCCTCTGTGAGATGCTCAAGGAGATTGTGATGACCACCAAGGCAGCTGCCCTCCACTACCCATCTCCTTCTGCCTCCAAGGACATGGTGGAGCGTGTCAAGGACCTCGCCAACAGCACGCAGCAGTTCAGGATGGTGCTGGGCCAGCTGGCAGCCATGTGATGGCCTCAGGGCCACTGTCCTCTCTGTCTGGCCCCCACCCTTCCCCAGACATGTGTTTTCCCTCCATGCAAGTCCTCTCCACCCGGTGTAAGCAGACATGTACATAGAGACTCCCACGCACACCGGGGTGCTGGGGCTCTGTGGGAATAGAGGTGAGGGGCTGCAGCCATCATACCCCTTCCTCCTCCGTCTGGCCAGGGGCCAGGAATGGTTTGAACTGTGCCCATAATCAAGCAAAGCTGGGAGATGGAGCTGTGTCCACTCCTTCCCCCCTGTCCTCTCTCCATACAAAACCGGCAGCCAGTTGTGGGCTGAAGGGCATGGGGCCATGTCTCTGGTGAGTCAAGGATGTGCCTGGCAACTTGAGATGCAGTTTGAGATGCCCTTTGTGATACTGTGGCTGCTCTGCTCTCGGGAGGACTCTACGGTGGACTCTGGAGAACTCCACGGTGGCCAGGAGATTCTAATAGTGTGGAAGCCATCCCCTGTGATGGTGGGACAGTGTGACAGAGATGAGTTGTACTGTCCCCTTGTGTGCTGGAGGCTGGGGATAGGGGTCCCCAGGGGGGTTAGGGGCGGTTGGGAGCTGGTGGGGCAGGAAGGGGCCAACTTGTGCATTCTCACATCTCGGGTTGTGCTACAGTACCAGCTGTAACCGAAACGCGAACTGAAATTGGTGCCTTTTGAACACAGGGGAAGCTTCTGCTGGTTCCTGGAGCTACCACGTGGCAGCCCCCTCCAAAACTTGGCCCCAAGTCCCTCAGCAGTATAAAGATTTGCCTAGAACCACCCCTTATCTCCTGGGTATCTGCATGTGCCTGCTGGGGTGAGGGAGAGGCCCTGTGGCAGGGCTGGGGAGATCCTGTCCTCCTAAAAGATCTCCTAGCCTTTGGAGACTGCTGGTGCACAAAGGGTTAAGGGAACACAAGGGACGAGCCAAAGGCGGTTGGGGGAAAATGAGGGGTGGCAGGGCACTGGGGCCACATGGCCCTAGAGCCAGTATCAGATGAGTATCCCTCACAGCACCATGCCAGGGGCCATGGTCACCATGGGACCCCAGAGTTTGGTGTGGCAGACAGGATGGTAGCCCGTGCCCCTAAGGATTCCTGGTCCTGGCTATCCATCCCCTCCAGAACCTCAGAAACCATGGGGCTCTCTGTGCTAGAGGCATCTCTGCTACTGCCCTGGAATCAGCACAACTGTGGACACCCCACAATCCACAGCTCTTCAAGCGTTCCCCATCAGCATCTGCTACAGTGTGTCACCCCAGCCCCATGACTCCCCTCACGCCCACGGTACCGACAGGGAACCAGAGCCCGGTGCCACGCAGGTGCTTATTGAGGGCCTTGCGGGTGACACCGGGCTCCACCGTCACCGAGAAGTCCTCGAGGCTCAGCTCTGCGATGGCGTCCATGCGGCTCAGGTCAAAGCAGACACCGCCCTGGTACAGGGACACCCGGGGCTCTGGGCGCGGCTGGGCACCGAGAGCCCCTGGGGGGTCAGAGGTGCCAGGGCAGCCCATGCCTGCACGGCATTGACGCCTCCTTCCAGGCCGGTACCGGTGCCAAAGGGCACCATGGGCACACGGCAGCGGTGACAGAGGGCTGCCAGCTCCTGCACCTGCCCCACCGCCTGGGGCCACACCACGACGTCCGGGGGGGCACAGCTGGGGGACAGGCAGCATTGCTGACCAGCTGCCACTGCCACAACCTCTCGACCCTCCCCATGGCCCTGCCCCAGCCTGGCACTCGTCACATGCCCCTTGCCTTCCCCATGGCCCCTTGGCTACCCAAATGTTTCCCGGCCCCTCCCCTGTGACCCTTCCCCTTCCAGCGGCTCTTGCCTTGCCCGCATCTCTTCCCTTGCCCATGGCCCTTCCCCTGGCGGTGCTTCCCCTCCCCGGGGCTCCCAGCTCCAGGGGCACTCACGGGTGCATGGACTCATCGTGGCCGTGCTGCTCCCGCACCGCTGTGGCCGTGGAGACATTGGGGGCCCCCACCACGGCCCTCAGGGTCTCCACGAAGTCAGGGGGCAGCGAGGGCTGCGGGGGGAACAACGAGGACCCGTCAGGGATGCCCTGGGCAGGGTCTGTAGCGCGGGCACGAGGCCGAGTGGCCACGTCAGGACCCGAGTGGCCTTTGGAGCCCCGGCCCCACCTTGGAGCAGCAGCTGCGGCGCCCCAGGGCTGCCGCCAGCGCCAGCACCCTCCGCAGGGCCATGTTGCAACGGGACAAGAACGGCAACATGGGAACTGCACAGGAGCGGGACATTGCCCTCCCCCGCAGCCTGTCTGGCCCTCCCCCACGCTGACACCTTAAGGTGGCTCCAGCCACACGCCAGTGTGTCCCTGGCAGAGGGACCTGGCTCCCACCAGTGCCTCTGCTCATGTCCCCATGCCGGGCCGAGTCCCTGCATTCACCATGGCCCCTACCGTCACAGGTGTCCCCGTGCCTGCTCAAGTATCCCCGCAGCTGCTCGGGGGCCCGTGACCCCATAGGAGACCACATGTCCCCACGCTCCTCCCTTCCCAGATAGGAGTCACCATGGCCGCCTGCCCATCTGTCCCCATTCCCTATCAGGGGTCCCCCTGACCCCTGTCCCTCTGTTCCCATGCCCAGCCAGGTTTCTCCATTCGGGCACAGGACTCACCATGTGCCCCTATCCGTGTGTCCCCATTCCCAGCCAGGTGTGCCCGAGCCCCCCGTCCATCTGTCCCCATTCCCAGCCAGGTGTGCCCGAGCCCCCCCGTCCATCTGTCCCCGTTCCCAGCCAGGTGTCCCCGTGCCGCTCAGCGCTCCCGCACAGGCGTCCTCGTGCCCAGAGAACCGACCCCAGCCCACCGCATGCCCCCATCCTCAGCCGGGGCTCTCCCGGCCACCCGCCTGCCCCGCTCCCGTGCGTCCCGGCATGGTGACAAGGACACAGTGTGCTCAGGGGGTGGCAGCGTTTATTGCGGGCCTCAGTTGGCCTCCAGGATGGAGTCGATCCAGTCGCGAAGCTTGGTGACGCGGGCGTACACGCCGGGCGTCTTGGTGTCGCAGGTGCTGCTGCCCCAGGAGACGATGCCCACCAGGTTCCAGGCGCCGTCCTTCTGGCACACCAGCGGGCCCCCGGAGTCGCCCTGCACGGGGCAGCGAGTGAGCGCCGGGCCGGGGCCCGGGGCCGCCGGCGGCAGCGGGGGCCGGGGGCACGTACCATGCAGGAAGAGGCTCCGTCGGCGCCGGCACAGACCATCACGTCGCGGATGCGGAAGCCCCAGAACTCCTTGCACTGGGCGTTGGTGAGCAAGGGCAGAGCCACCTGCTGCAGCACCGCCGGCGTGTGCGAGGCTGCAGCGAGAGGGGAGCGTCAGCGCCGGCACCGGGAACGGGGAAGGGGCTGGGACGGGGAGGGCGGGACGAGGAGGACAGGAGCTCGATGATGGTGGAGATGGGAACAGGATCGGGTCAGGCATTGGTGATGGGATGAGAAATGAGAAATGGGACAAAGATGGGGATGTGGGAATGGGATGGGGATTCAGATTCAGATTTGCACGGGGATCTGGATGGGAGATTGCCACGAGCATTATGGTTCAGATGAGGACAGGGACTGACCATACGGATGAGGAAGGGGACAGGAAAGACAGCGGACAAGGACGGGGATGGGGATTTGGATGAGGCAGGGGACAGGAATGGGGATGGGGACAAGAAAGTGCAGTTACCGCTGGAGTCAGTGAGCCCCCAGCCAGTGGTGACGCAGGTCATTCCCCCCGGGAATTCGTCAGTGGCCTTGGGCAGGCAGACGGGGGACACGCGGTCCGACAGCTGCGCCGGAGTGGCCAGTTTGATCAGGGTGATGTCGTCGTGGATGGTCAGCATGTTGAACTTGGGGTTCTTGAAGACCTGGAGCCCGCAGCACTGCTCTCAGCACCTGCACCCGCTGCCAGGGTGCCAGGCACTGGGCACTCCACAGGGATCAGTAGGGACCTTGGGGACCAGTGGGGACCCCCGGGGGTCGCTCCTGTGGCTCCCGTGATGGCAGGGTGTCTGAGCTGCGGGGCCCAGTCCCTGTGACACTGGGGAGCAGCGACACCCCAGGTCACGTCCCCTGCCAGGATGAAATGGGCCCTGAGGCCTGAACCCCTGTCCCTTGGGAGTTCCTGGGCACACGGGGACATCCAGGGGACCTGACCTGAAGGATGAGTGGGAGCAGGGACACCCCAAGGGATTGCAGTGCAGGGATGTGGGACATCTCAGGGACACCTCAGGGAACCCTGACCCGCAGGATATGTGGAGCTGGGGGCTCCACGGGTGCACAAACCCCAGGAGAAGGGGGACCCGGACAAAAGCCCCCAGGCTGCCTGTGGTGGCCGTGGGGTCCCACAGGCACGCGGACCCCGCCCCGGAGGTACCTTCTCGATTTTCAGCTCCTGCTGATCAGGGCCGGGTGCGTCCTGGTCGTAGGCGCCCACCACCACGGTGTCGGTTTTCCTGGGCACAGGCGGGCACTGAGCACGGGACGCCGGCACGGGGACAGCGCGCCCCAGGGCACCCTGTGCCCGTGCCCAGCCCCAGCCCGGCCGCCAGCAGAGCCGGTGCCTACCTGACGCCGCAGTGGGCAGCGGTGACCACCCAGTTCTCGCTGATCAGGGAGCCGCCGCAGAAGTGGAAGCCGTTGTAGCGCTGGCGGGGAGAGCTGCCCTCAGCACCCGGCACCGCCGCCGGCGGGCCCCGTGCCCGGCCCCCCACACGGCGCCCACCCCTGCCCCCGGCCCGCCTCGGGCTCTCACCTGGAGCGACACCTGCCATGGCCAGGACCCTGCCACCGCCGCCTCCCCGTTGACAATGCGGTTGTAGCCGCGGATGACGGGTGTGATGGCGGGCACGCCGCAGTCTGCGGGGCACAGGCGACCGTGGGACGGTGGCTCCGGCCGCCCCGGCCCCGCGTCCCCTCCCCACCGCTCCCGCCCGCCCGAGCCCCGAGCCCACCCCCGCCAAGCCCCACGACCCCACGCACTCTCAGGGAGGGCGGCACGGGCAAAGCCCGCCAGCGCCAGGCAGCTCAACACCCACAGCAGAGCCATTGCCACTCGTGAGGACAGACCTGCCTGGCAGCCCGTGGCGCTTATATGCACCTCTGGGCACCTCCCCGCTGCCGCTGGCCTTGCCGCCGCGGCCTTGGGAGATAGCGTAGCAGCTGGTATGGTGCCCCTGGCATATTGCCCATACTGGAACCTTCTAACCTTGGTGTCCCAGGCACCTGGACCTCTGGATGAACCCCTATCTAGGTGGCAGCCTGGATGGGCTCTGCAGACCCAGCCCTAGGCGAACTCTGTGGTCTTTCCAAACTCCACCACTCCCTGGCAAAGTGTGCGGGCAGCCCAGAAAACCCCGCTGTATCTTCGGCTACTGTAGCCCCACATTTCTCTTCACAGAGAAAAGTAAGGCACAGTTCTTCCCAAGAATATTCTTATCTCATTTGCTGTGCCTGTGTTTGTGCAAAAGTAGAATGTAATATGGAGATTGTTTACCCAAAGTCATGGTGTTTTGTTTCCTTGGCCTATCAGGGCCAAGAGTGTTTGTGAGTCGTGACGGTTGTCTGACAGTCATGAGATTCGGGGCAGTTGTGCTGTTTTGTGCAGAGTTGAGTGCATGGCAGATTCAGTTTAGATGTAATGTAACATAGTGTAATACAGTATAGAATAATATAGTATAATAAAGTAATTAATTAGCCTTCTGATATCAATGGAGTCCTCTTCATCATTCTGTCTCCCCTTGTCAGGGCAGCCTGAGCAGCACGTCTAGGGAGGGGATTCTGCTCCTCAACTCCACTATGCTGAGACCATGCATGCAGTGCTGTGTCCAGCTCTTGGAGCCCAATTACGAAGGACATGGGGCAGCTAGAAGGATTCCAAGGACTTTTAGAAGCCAGCATTTAGTCAGGCCAGTGCCGTCCCACAGCCATAGCCACAGATACTGGCTCCAGGTGCCATGCTCCCAGGCCATTTCCAGGAGAAGTTCCAGCTGCTACGCTATCTCCCAAGGCCGCGGCGGCAAGGCCAGCGGCAGCGGGGAGGTGCCCAGAGGTGCATATAAGCGCCACGGGCTGCCAGGCAGGTCTGTCCTCACGAGTGGCAATGGCTCTGCTGTGGGTGTTGAGCTGCCTGGCGCTGGCGGGCTTTGCCCGTGCCGCCCTCCCTGAGAGTGCGTGGGGTCGTGGGGCTTGGCGGGGTGGGCTCGGGGCTCGGGCGGGTGGGAGCGGTGGGGAGGGGGACGCGGGGCCGGGGCGGCCGGAGCCACCGTCCCACGGTCGCCTGTGCCCCGCAGACTGCGGCGTGCCCGCCATCACACCCGTCATCCGCGGCTACAACCGCATTGTCAACGGGGAGGCGGCGGGTGGCAGGGTCCTGGCCATGGCAGGTGTCCCTCCAGGTGAGAGCCCGAGGCGGGCCGGGGGCAGGGGTGGGCGCCGTGTGGGGGCCGGGCACGGGGCCCGCCGGCGGCGGTGCCGGGTGCTGAGGGCAGCTCTCCCCGCCAGCGCTACAACGGCTTCCACTTCTGCGGCGGCTCCCTGATCAGCGAGAACTGGGTGGTCACCGCTGCCCACTGCGGCGTCAGGTAGGCACCGGCTCTGCTGGCGGCCGGGCTGGGGCTGGGCACGGGCACAGGGTGCCCTGGGGCGCGCTGTCCCCGTGCCGGCGTCCCGTGCTCAGTGCCCGCCTGTGCCCAGGAAAACCGACACCGTGGTGGTGGGCGCCTACGACCAGGACGCACCCGGCCCTGATCAGCAGGAGCTGAAAATCGAGAAGGTACCTCCGGGGCGGGGTCCGCGTGCCTGTGGGACCCCACGGCCACCACAGGCAGCCTGGGGGCTTTTGTCCGGGTCCCCCTTCTCCTGGGGTTTGTGCACCCGTGGAGCCCCCAGCTCCACATATCCTGCGGGTCAGGGTTCCCTGAGGTGTCCCTGAGATGTCCCACATCCCTGCACTGCAATCCCTTGGGGTGTCCCTGCTCCCACTCATCCTTCAGGTCAGGTCCCCTGGATGTCCCCGTGTGCCCAGGAACTCCCAAGGGACAGGGGTTCAGGCCTCAGGGCCCATTTCATCCTGGCAGGGGACGTGACCTGGGGTGTCGCTGCTCCCCAGTGTCACAGGGACTGGGCCCCGCAGCTCAGACACCCTGCCATCACGGGAGCCACAGGAGCGACCCCCGGGGTCCCCACTGGTCCCCAAGGTCCCTACTGATCCCTGTGGAGTGCCCAGTGCCTGGCACCCTGGCAGCGGGTGCAGGTGCTGAGAGCAGTGCTGCGGGCTCCAGGTCTTCAAGAACCCCAAGTTCAACATGCTGACCATCCACGACGACATCACCCTGATCAAACTGGCCACTCCGGCGCAGCTGTCGGACCGCGTGTCCCCCGTCTGCCTGCCCAAGGCCACTGACGAATTCCCGGGGGGAATGACCTGCGTCACCACTGGCTGGGGGCTCACTGACTCCAGCGGTAACTGCACTTTCTTGTCCCCATCCCCATTCCTGTCCCCTGCCTCATCCAAATCCCCATCCCCGTCCTTGTCCGCTGTCTTTCCTGTCCCCTTCCTCATCCGTATGGTCAGTCCCTGTCCTCATCTGAACCATAATGCTCGTGGCAATCTCCCATCCAGATCCCCGTGCAAATCTGAATCTGAATCCCCATCCCATTCCCACATCCCCATCTTTGTCCCATTTCTCATTTCTCATCCCATCACCAATGCCTGACCCGATCCTGTTCCCATCTCCACCATCATCGAGCTCCTGTCCTCCTCGTCCCGCCCTCCCCGTCCCAGCCCCTTCCCCGTTCCCGGTGCCGGCGCTGACGCTCCCCTCTCGCTGCAGCCTCGCACACGCCGGCGGTGCTGCAGCAGGTGGCTCTGCCCTTGCTCACCAACGCCCAGTGCAAGGAGTTCTGGGGCTTCCGCATCCGCGACGTGATGGTCTGTGCCGGCGCCGACGGAGCCTCTTCCTGCATGGTACGTGCCCCCGGCCCCCGCTGCCGCCGGCGGCCCCGGGCCCCGGCCCGGCGCTCACTCGCTGCCCCGTGCAGGGCGACTCCGGGGGCCCGCTGGTGTGCCAGAAGGACGGCGCCTGGAACCTGGTGGGCATCGTCTCCTGGGGCAGCAGCACCTGCGACACCAAGACGCCCGGCGTGTACGCCCGCGTCACCAAGCTTCGCGACTGGATCGACTCCATCCTGGAGGCCAACTGAGGCCCGCAATAAACGCTGCCACCCCCTGAGCACACTGTGTCCTTGTCACCATGCCGGGACGCACGGGAGCGGGGCAGGCGGGTGGCCGGGAGAGCCCCGGCTGAGGATGGGGGCATGCGGTGGGCTGGGGTCAGTTCTCTGGGCACGAGGACGCCTGTGCGGGAGCGCTGAGCGGCACGGGGACACCTGGCTGGGAACGGGGACAGATGGACGGGGGGGCTCGGGCACACCTGGCTGGGAATGGGGACACACGGATAGGGGCACATGGTGAGTCCTGTGCCCGAATGGAGAAACCTGGCTGGGCATGGGAACAGAGGCACGGGGGTCACGGGGATCCCTGATTGGGAATGGGGACAGATGGGCAGGCGGCCATGGTGACTCCTATCTGGGAAGGGAGGAGCGTGGGGACATGTGGTCTCCTATGGGGTCACGGGCCCCCGAGCAGCTGCGGGGATACTTGAGCAGGCACGGGGACACCTGTGACGGTAGGGGCCATGGTGAATGCAGGGACTCGGCCCGGCATGGGGACATGAGCAGAGGCACTGGTGGGAGCCAGGTCCCTCTGCCAGGGACACACTGGCGTGTGGCTGGAGCCACCTTAAGGTGTCAGCGTGGGGGAGGGCCAGACAGGCTGCGGGGGAGGGCAATGTCCCGCTCCTGTGCAGTTCCCATGTTGCCGTTCTTGTCCCGTTGCAACATGGCCCTGCGGAGGGTGCTGGCGCTGGCGGCAGCCCTGGGGCGCCGCAGCTGCTGCTCCAAGGTGGGGCCGGGGCTCCAAAGGCCACTCGGGTCCTGACGTGGCCACTTGGCCTCGTGCCCGCGCTCAGACCCTGCCCAGGGCATCCCTGACGGGTCCTCGTTGTTCCCCCGCAGCCCTCGCTGCCCCCTGACTTCGTGGAGACCCTGAGGGCCGTGGTGGGGGCCCCCAATGTCTCCACGGCCACAGCGGTGCGGGAGCAGCACGGCCATGATGAGTCCATGCACCCGTGAGTGCCCCTGGAGCTGGGAGCCCCGGGGAGGGGAAGCACCGCCAGGGGAAGGGCCATGGGCAAGGGAAGAGATGCGGGCAAGGCAAGAGCCACTGGAAGGGGAAGGGTCACAGGGGAGGGGCCGGGGCCGGGAAATATTTGGGTAGCCAAGGGGCCGTGGGGAAGGCAAGGGGCATGTGACGAGTGCCAGGCTGGGGCAGGGCCATGGGGAGGGTCGAGAGGTTGTGGCAGCTGGTCAGCAATGCTGCCTGTCCCCCAGCTGTGCCCCCCCGGACGTCGTGGTGTGGCCCCAGGCGGTGGGGCAGGTGCAGGAGCTGGCAGCCCTCTGTCACCGCTGCCGTGTGCCCATGGTGCCCTTTGGCACCGGTACCGGCCTGGAAGGAGGCGTCAATGCCGTGCAGGTATGGGCTGCCCTGGCACCTCTGACCCCCCAGGGGCTCTCGGTGCCTGGCCGTGCCCAGAGCCCCGGGTGTCCCTGTACCAGGGCGGTGTCTGCTTTGACCTGAGCCGCATGGACGCCATCGCAGAGCTGAGCCTCGAGGACTTCTCGGTGACGGTGGAGCCCGGTGTCACCCGCAAGGCCCTCAATAAGCACCTGCGTGGCACCGGGCTCTGGTTCCCTGTCGGTACCGTGGGCGTGAGGGGAGTCATGGGGCTGGGGTGACAGCACTGGAGGTGCTGAGGTGTCCTTTAGGTCTGGACATTGTGGGAGTGTTGGGGGTGCTGTTGTGTCCTCAGGTGTGCTGTGCTCCCCAGGGTGCCCATGTGAATGCAAGTGCCACGGCCTCATTGCTTTTGGGGGGTGCCCATCATTTTGCTGTGTTTGTAGTCCCAGTGGTGTCCATGAGGGAGTGAGCACCATCCCCACCTGCCTCCCCCTCCCATCCCCTGCTTGCAGACCCTGGGGCGGACGCCTCGCTGTGTGGCATGGCGGCCACGGGTGCCTCGGGCACCAACGCCGTGCGCTACGGCACCATGCGCCCCAACGTGCTCAACCTGCGCGTGGTGCTGCCGGACGGGCGCCTGCTCCACACCGCCGGCCCCGGGCGCCAGCCCAGGTGGGCGCTGGGAGGCTGGGGGGCTGTGCTGGGCTGGCCGCGTGCCACGCCGCTGCCTGCTCACCAGCTCTGTGCAGGAAGCGGGCGGCCGGCTACGACCTGACCTCGCTCTTCGTGGGCTCTGAGGGCACCCTGGGCTTCCTGACTCAGGCCACGCTGCGCCTGCACCCTCTGCCCGAGGCCACTGCTGTCACCATCGCCTCCTTCCCCAGCGTGGGGGCGGCCGTGGCTTGCACCGTCCAGGTGCTGCAGGCTGCCGTGCCCGTGGCCCGCATCGGTGAGTGCCCGCAGCCAGAGGTGGGGGTCAGGTGCCCGTGGTGGAGCCCAACACTGCCTCCTCCCACCCAGAGTTCCTGGATGAAGTGATGGCGGATGCCTGTGGCCGCTTCAGCAGGATGGGGCTGCCGGTGGCTGCCACGCTCCTCCTGGAGCTGCATGGCTCCCGGCGTAGCCTGGCTGAGCAGCAGCAGCAGACAGGTATGGCTTGGAACAGGGAGGAGGAGAGGGTGTCTGGGGCTGGGGGCCATGATGGACACTCAGGGATGAGGGGTGGGTGCCCAGGGACAGGGGGATCAGGGTGTTCTGAAGTGAAGCATGGTGTTGGGGGGCCACGATTTCGCACTGGCGTTGAGTGATGGATGTCCAGGACATGGGACAGTGGGACCAGGCATGTCCTGGGGGAAGGGGTGGGTGCCCAGGGCTGTGTGGGGACTGGAGAACTTGAGGTCATGAGGATGAGGGACAAGTGGTTAGAGCATAGAACTGGGGGCCTGGAGTCATGGATGGCTGCCTATGGATAGGGGATGGGAGATCAGGAATGTCCTGAGGAGAGGCATAGGTGCCCAGGACCAGGGAGAAGGGACCAACAATGGATGCTTGGGATGGGGGCTGGGAAGACACTAGGGGGGGGATGGGTGTGTGCTCTGGGGGTCTGCTAAAGGGGCTCATGAATACGGGACAGGGGGGACTAGGTGTGTCACAGGGTGGTGGACAGGGACCCAGGGACAGGAGACAGATGGACTGGGAGTATCCCAGGATGTGGGATGGGTACCCAGGATGGGCACTGGAGGTCCTGGGTAAGGGTTGGGTGCCTGGGGGTGCCGTGGGTCCTGTCCCAGAGCTCCTGGTCACCTTCAGAGGAGATCGTGCGACAGAACAGTGGCTCCGGCCTGGCCTGGGCGGAGGGGCTGGAGGAGCGCGAGCAGCTCTGGTCCATGCGCCACAATGCCTGGTACGCTGCCCTGGCCCTGCGGCCCGGCTGCCAGGTGAGGCACGAGGGTGGGGATGATGGCAGCGGCGCCCATGGTGCTCTGAGTGCCACAGCTCTGCCCTCCCCGGCCCAGGGCTACTCCACGGATGTCTGTGTGCCCATCTCCCGCCTGCCTGATGTGGTGGTGGAGACCAAGCAGGACCTGCAGGCCTCCAACCTCACCGGTCAGCAGGGCCACAGTCCCCTGGGACAGAGGGGGATGGAGGGTCACCATGCTCCACGCCACACCCCATCTGACCCGTGGCCTTGCAGGACCCATGGTGGGACACGTGGGCGATGGCAACTTCCACTGCATCCTCGTCTTCAACTCCCAGGACCCAGAGGAGGCCCAGCGCATCCACGCCTTCACCCAGCGCCTGGGCAGGTGGGGCCAGGGTGCTCTGGGGGGCCGGGGCTGGACGGACAGATGTCCCCATCCCCTGTCCCTCCCTGTCCCACAGGCGGGCACTGGCAGCAGGGGGCACCTGCACCGGGGAGCACGGCGTGGGCCTGGGCAAGCGGGCACTGCTGCAGGAGGAGCTGGGCCCGGAGGGCCTGGACACCCTGCGCTCCATCAAGGCTGCACTCGACCCCCACAATCTCATGAACCCCGGCAAAGTGCTCTGAGGGGGAGCACCAGCACTGAGCTGGCACTGGGGAACCTCAGCCCCTGGAGTCAAGGCCAGGGTGGCCATGCTGCCTGCAGTGCCACAGTATGTATCCCTACAAATCACCCCATCCTCACTTCTGGGGGTCAGGGATCCTCCAACCCCCAATAAACCCTTTGGACTCACACTATCCATGTGCTGCGACGTTGTTTAGAGGGATAGGATGCCCCAGTCCCTTCCCAGGAGGCCCCTGTCCCAGACAGCACACACAGGGCAGGGCATTGTCAGGGTCCCACCTCAGCCTCTTCCCCGGAGCTGCAGTGCTGCTGGTGCCAGGTGGGAGCTCTCTGGCACCTGCTGAGCACTACTGTGGCCATCCCCACACGGCAGGCACAGAGAAGGGGAACTGGCATGGGTGGAGGGCTCCAGCACCCCACTGGCATCATCTGCTTCACCAAGAAAGCCAGTGAAATAAAATAACAGTGAATGTTTTATTGAACATTGTTTTAATACCATATCAAAACACCTTGACTAATGAAGGAAGCTCCCCCCAAGCTCTGAACTCTTTTTTTCCCCCGTTTTTTTTTTAATATATAAATACAGAAAGGTTTCCCGCAGGGGCACGGCCACCGGCAGGGGAGGTCTCACCAACGAAAACGCGCCCGCCGCGCCAGGAGGGGACGGGGATGGGCGAGGGGGTCACTGCCATGAAATGACACCATCTTGGCACCTCCAGCAAAGCCACCCCTGTCACTAGGGGTGGCTGGGAGCATCCGGGGGGCCACTGGGGCCTTCCCCATACCCTCCTCAAAAGGGTCCAACTCAAAGCCGATGGAAAAGAAAGAGGGGAGGCAGTTTTGGCAAGAGGAGCCCGGCGAGGGGGCACAGGAGGGGCGGCGGGGATGCTGCAGCTCTCCAGTCTCTGAGTGGTTATAGCTGAGTTAAAGAGTGACCAGTCTGTAAACATCACCGGGGCAGGGAAGCTCAAATTGAAGAACACGCCAGTCAACACGAAGCTTCAGTTGTGGTTTGTTGTTGTTGGTTTTTTTTGTCCATTTTCTCTTTTTTTCTTCTTTTTTTTTTCCTTTTTTTCCTTTTTTTTCCTCATTGTAAACACTTGAAAGACGGACCCCTGTGACTCAGCAGGGGGGAGCAGTGGCCCCGCTCCCGGCGTGGGGCAGAGTCCCCATCTCAACGCTGCCGGGGCCCGGGGTGGAGATCTCCAAAAGGGAGATGGGAGAGAGGAGGAATTTCCCGTTTAGTCAGTGCAAAAAAACCGAGCAGAGCCCCCGGGCGAGTCCGGGTGGGAGGTGGGGGGGTTGCCGGTGAGAAATGCCACGTGCTCCGTTTGGCCGGCTGTCCCCCGGCAGCTTTCCCCTTTCGGTTCGGGGAGAAAAGCCAAACATCATGGCAGGGTTTCGGCCGAGGGCGTCCTCGGGGCCTCCCTGGCAGGCAGAGCTCTCCTGGTGACCAGTGGCTGTGGAGGGGAGAGCAGGTCGCTCCGCTTTTCTCACACTGTCGTCTCCTGGATGTTTCTTTTTGTTTTAAGTCTTTTAAATTAAAATAAAAAAAAACAAAACAAAACAAAACAAAAAGCAGAAAAACAACAGAACAAATAAAAATAATAAAATAAAATAAAAACTGCGCCGTTGTCCCAAGTGGATTCAAGTTTCTGGGTTTTATTTTTGTCTTCTCGAGGAATTTAAAGTCAGCCCAAAACTCCAGGCGGGGCAGGGGGGACAGGGAGAGGAGGTACAGCAGGTATAGCAAGGTGCCCTGCAAAGGCAGAGAGAGACCATCCCGGGTGAGGAGCAGGAGCCCCGGCTGTCATGTCCCACCCTATCCCACCCTGTCCTCCACTTCCAGCCCTGGATTTAAACCCAGCATGGGAATGTCCCTTCTGAGCAGCCCACCACAGGCTCACCTCAGAGAGAAGTCAGCAAGCACGCTCGGCGGGTCAATCAGAAGGATGCTCTGGGCAAGATCTGTTCACTTCAAACCATGAGTCTATACAGCTGCAAGAGGGAGAGCATGTTACTACCATGCTGCTGAGCCTCAGGTGTCCCTGCCTGTCCCTTTGCCACCCGCCTGGCTGTCCCCTCATGGTACCTTTTGTGATAAATGCAGAGGCAGGGCAGCCTGGCTATCGTGTCCCCCTGCAGCAGCTCCTCCAGGCAGATCACGCACTCGCCGGCGTCCTTGGTCAGCACGTCATCTGGGAGGGGAGGACAGGGCAGCAGTGAGACGGGGACCACCCCAGCACTCCCCTCCCTGGGATGGAGTGGAGCCCAGGGTCACTGCTGCGGGGGCAGCAGTGGAATGGCAACAGTGCTGGGAAACACTGGCAGGAGGCTCCTGCCGAGGCACAGGGGGGACATGGGTCTGGGACATCTGGAGTGAACACAACCCTTACCCCTGGCTTCCAAAAATCACCAACCCAGTAGGGGGTGAGCATCACTCCCACACTAGTGGTCAGGAAAGAGGTGGGAGATGCCAGAGCTGGAGCTTGCAGGCCAGTGCTCAAGGCGAGCAAGGAGGGGAGGAAGGCAATGACCCTTTGGGGGGCAGATCAGGAGGACACACGCCAGCAGGGCTCCCTCTGGCACCGAGGGGAGGGGAGGAGGCCCCCTCGGGGTAGGGGGCTGTGTTACAAAGGAGCCCAAAAGCAAAAGGAGCAGGCTCGAGCCATGACAGGGGAGCAGAGTGACAGGGCAGCAGAGCACCATCCTGCCGGAGCACAGCCCTCTCGGGAAGCCCAGCCAAGCTGCCTGCCCGCAGCAAACGTCTCTTCAGCCACCCGGAGCCATCCCAGGGTGGCAGGACGCCGTGTCCCCCACACAGCCTGGCCCTTACCGTTGTAGGAGAGGCGAGGTTTGCTCAGACACATGATAAAGTGCATTTCCATCTCGTCAGAAGCCACAGATTTGGAGCAAATGGGGCACTTGAAACCTGGAAGGAGAGCAGAGAGACGAGCCTTTAGTGAGGGCAGAAGGAGTCATCCACCCTGCATCCCGGGGAATCCCTGGGGCCATGGAGGGGCACGGCAGCGGGCAGCCCCTCACCTGCTGCCTGCATGGTGACCCTCACCCCACACAGCATCCACTGGGCACCCGCTCATCCTGTGCTGGCCACCAGCAGCCACCAGCGTGGGGGACAGCCACCGAACAGGGGACAGCCGATGAGCTGGTGCACCGGCTGTCCCTGTGCCCGCCGCGCAGAGGGCACGGAGAGCGTGCCAAGGCAGTGCACACGTGGCCATCAGCTGCTGCCAGGCCTTAAAGGGCGAGCAGCAGCCTGGGGCAAGCAGCACCCAGCCACTAGCAGTGCATGGGCACGTCCCTGTGCCTGGACAGCGCTGTCCCTGCTGCCAGAGCTCAGCACCACATGGCTGAGCCAGAAAAGCTGCAAGGAAGGAGATTTTTTCTATGGCTGCAGCACAGGACTGGCAGATTGGAGCCTCAAACACAAATGGCTGCTTTGTCCAGCTTTTCACAGGAGTGAAGTGGGTGCTCACCCCTCTGATGCCAGCCTGCCTTCCCAGAAGCAGGGGGATACTGCAGGCTGCTGGGCCAGCTTGACCTTGACCCTGCCTGGTGATTTGGGTTCTTGGATGAAGCTGGATGGGATGTCCAGATCTGCTCTGTGACCTTGCTTGGGGTGGTGCAGGGTGTCACACCAGTGTCACCACCTGCTCGAGCCATGCAGACCACCACGGCATCGTCCCCAGCCCCACTGAGTCAGGCTGCCCCAAACGGGTATGTAAGCCCCAAACTCACAAGGAGCAGAACCCCAAGGGCCCTGTAGGTCACCCATCTGGGACTCCCTGCCCCAAACGCACAAGGAGCAGAACCCCATGGGCCCTGTAGGTCACCCATCTGGGACTCCCTGCCCTTCCACTGCAGCCAGCTCAAGGCCACGAGGTTTGTCACTGCCCAGCAGAGCAGCGCAGCTCGAGCCGAACACGCGCGTGCCACCACCTCGGGTTTGCACCAGAATATCCAGCAATTCCCTGCCTGCAGAGAGGGAGAGGGTAATTTAAGGATCTGCCTTCTAAAAGCAGATCAGGTTTGACTGCAGTGCCGCTCAAGAGCTTTCTTCATATATATGCAAAGGCTGCTCAAGAACGAAAAGAAAAAGAATGTACACAAATTATCTAAGGATGAATCAGGTTCTTGTTTGCCACCACGTGGATGTGGACAGAGCATTTTTTTTTGCTTCTTGTAAGAGAGAAAGTACATGGTGGCTTTAAGGAGAGGCAGCTCAGACCTCTGCTGTGCAAACAGCCCCTGTAACTTCTCAACACTCCAGTGCTCATTAGTAGCCGTGATAAATACAGTTCACTTCCCAGGTCCTTGGATCCTGCCTCTCCAGAGTGTCATTTCCCAGGAGGGTGCAGCAAGGATGAGCACCATGGATGGTATGGGATTGGCTCTAAAAGGACCTGCTAAAAGAAGGAGCCCTCAAGCCCAGCCGTCCTCCAGCGGGGTGTCCTGCTGGCCTGCAGCATTGCCACCCTGGGAACAGATCCTTGCCCAGCCTGGCTGAGCCACAGGGTGTCTGCTCTGAGTCCGGCCCCAGTTGCACCAAGCCCCAGGCGATAGGGCAGTGCCGCAGCCAGGGCCTCGCAGGCAGCAGCACCGATCTGCCTTCTCCTCTCCAGCCTAATTTTACTCCTGACCGATTTATACCTTGTGGCAGCCGTGCCCATTAGCTGAAGTAGCTGTTTTTTTCCTCCTCCCAAGTGTTTACCCGCCCGGTGTATTTATAGCAGGATAGCTCAGATAGCCTCCCAGGCTGCCTGCTGCGAGACCCAGCCGGTCTCCCCTTGCGAGACACCCTCCCGGTGCCCCGCTCCCCTGGCAGCCCGCCTGCCCCTGTCCCCGCCTGAACCGCTCCCGCCTGCTCTGCCAGCGCCACAGGCACCGGGGAGCTCCGGGCACTGCTTCCAGCAGCAAGTCCCTGGAACGGCTGTGAAGGGCTCCCTTTGGAAAAGGCATTTTGTCTGCAACCTCTGTGTCAGGACACAGCGTTTGTAGAGGTTCAGTGCTGCTCCCTGTGCTGTGTGTGGGCAGACCTCGTTTCCTCTGGTCCCCCCTTTTCTGTGCCAACGTGTTATTTTAAACAGCTGTCCCAGATCTGCCAGCTCCGGCAGCACCCGAAGGGATCCTATGAGACGTGCAGCCAATGTAAAGGGAAAAGGCCCCAGATGAAACTGCCTGGTCTGTGGCTGCCAGGACACGGCTGCCAGCAAAGCAGCAGGGCCAGGCAACGAGCAGGGTCCTCTGCAGGCCCCAGCGAGCGGCTGTTGCTGTATCTCCAGGCCTATTTGCTAGCTGGGATAGCTTTAGCACGGTTATAAATAGCTGGCATGAACGCTCCTCATGCTCCTCACTGCTCCCTGGGCAGCTGGCTGGGGCACCGGGACTCCTGACACCGCCACAGCCCCGTGGCAAGGACGTGGGGACATCGGGCAGACAAAGGGGCCCAGGCTCAAGCCCCAGCACGTATGTGGCATCCTCCAGCCAGCCAGGTCTGGGGGCTGAGCCAAGTGCAGAAAGACACACACACACTTTTCTGGCTCTGCATTTCACAAGATGGAGGGGGGGGAAAGGGAAAGATGAATATGCAGTTGTGTAAATTCCCAAGTTTGAGTAGGAGCGAGGAGCTGGTGTGGAAAGGCCCCCAGGGCTGGGGGCTGCCCTGCACCCCAGCTGTCGGCACAAATGCTTGACATTGCAGAAGCAACTGCTTGTGCTTCCCTTCATGGCAGGCACAGGAGCCCACCACCAGTGGGAAAGGGGAGGCAGAGATGAACTCCTCACCCCTTCTCCAGGTGACCTTCAGGTGAAAGTGATAGGCAGAGAACCAGCGAGGTCAGGAGACAGCCAGCACCAAACAGCAGCAGGCACCAAGCCCGGTGCCTTGGAACATCCCTTCACAGTTCAGGCAGGAGCCTGTCCTGAGGATGAAAGAGCTGCTCTCCACATGGCCAGCCCCCTCCAGGCCATGGTATTTTCCACATTCCCTGAAATCCCCGTTAATTTATCCTGCCTAAGCTGCCAGCCGGAGCAACGCAGGAGATTACATTTTGACAGCTGCTCATGGAAAATTCAGCTCCCTCCCTCCTCCTCAAGCCCTTTACATCCTCCTCCCACATGCCTTAAAAAAAAAAAAGAGAGGAAGGGCCCAGCTATTCCTCCTTGCCTGGGCCTCCCACACCCATGGGGAGGCCCGGGGGTTGCTCCAGGGAAAGGCCATGGACACTTCCCCCCTGCCAAGGCATCTGGTGCAGCTGGTGATGCTCCTGCCCACGGCACATTAAACCTGAAGCTGGCACTGTCACCTCATGAAGAAATGTGTGGGCAGGTACCAGCTCCCAACAACAGTAAGTGAAGAAGAGGAGGGTGCTGCAGGAAGGGGGCTGCCTGGAAAGGCAGGTTCAGGTCAAGACCTGGACTCCTGTACCTTGCAGGAGACTTTGAGAAAGCCAAGGGCTTTCCAGGCTGTGAGACACAGGCTGGCAGGTGATCTGATCTCTCCAATGGCTTGGTCTAGAAACCAGGAGCAAGTGGTGCTGGTGCTCTCCAGAGGCTACTACCCTCTGAGTATTTTTAGGAAGGTTAGATGGTTAATTTTAGAGAGTTGGGCACAGTAGAGCTGGGAATCTCTGAAAATCTCCACCCAGTCCTGTGAATGCTGAAAAAGCCTCACAGTGGTTAACCCTCACAATGTCAAAAGCATGTCACAGAACTGCACGGAATTTAGTGATGGTGGGAGGATTGAGACACCTTTCCAACCCATTTCTAAGTATCCCAAACAGAGCTGATTCTGGAGCTGGGATAGGAAATTCCCATCACTTGTGTATTCCCATCACTTGTATATTCCCATCACAGTACAACAGGGTCAACCACACCATATCCTGAGAGCAGAAGTGGCTGCTCCCTTCAGGGGTGTGAGACCAGGTCCACAGGAGCTGCAAGCCTGTCCCAGATCCCAGGGAAAGGCATGTGCCATGTCCACCTTCACCTGCCAAACCCTCCTCCTGCTGGGTGTGCCTCCAGGCAGATTGCTTACAGGCCACGGTGCCATCAGGAGCAGCCCTGGCAGCAGGACACCGTGGCTCTGTTACTGGCAGGTGGCTGAAACATGGAGAGCAGCAGCTTTTCCACTGCATAGCACCTCCAGCAGTGGAAGACACCGGTGGGGATGATGTGCCCTGAAGGCAGGAGGAAGCAGCAGCCCAGACACAACTGCCCACATAGCATTCACCAACTGGATCCTGGTTGCCCAGTCTCCCACTGCTGCCACGGGATAAACCAGGAGCCCTGTGAGTGGGAGTGGCAACACAAACTCCCTAAAATGTGCCTGACCCAGGAGGGATCCTTTCTCTGGTGCCCAGCCACCCCACAGGACACCTGGAGAAGCAGGGAGCTTGGGTAAGCTCCAGGCTGCCTGATGATCATGGAAGATTTGGAAACCTCAGCTGCACAGCCCATCTCCATGTCTCTAGAGAGCAGCCTGGGCTCTCAGCCAAGGGAGCTGGCTCATACCAGGTGAGGATGTGTCCAAACATGAGATAAAACCAGAGAATATTTGGTCCAAGCGTGTAGTCCTGGTGCCTCCTCCTTGCTGAGTAAACCATGAGCATCCCGCCTTCCACCAGGCTTCCCTAACACTGCCAGCTGAACCAGCACCACGTGGAAGCTGGGATCATCTCGGGAAAACTTAGACTAATGATTGAAGAGAACGGAAAGACTGAAGGACTAGTTGGTCAGTCCGAAGCATGTGGGGTTGGGTGAGGCAGAGGGCTTCCAAGTCCTCCCCTTCCCTTACCCCTCGAGGGCTCCAGCACAGCCCCAGGAGGGAAGAAGAGATCAGGGAGGAGTTATCCTCTGTGCCAGCCAAGTGAAGGAAATCTGAAGAGCCAAGATATTCAGACCCAACATCTCCTAGAAAATAAATTCCCTATGGGTTTAAAGCAGCCTCATTTTTTTAAAGTGACAGTCACAGAGCAGCCCATTGGAGATGGCACATAGTGTCCCCTCACGAGTGGAAGCCCACCATGGAAGTGGTGCTCTACCAGCCTCAGCCATGCAGTTGGGTGATGCTGCAGGAGGCAGCATCAAGTGCCTGCAGGCCAGGGCACGCCGCAGAACCAGGCCAGGATCCACCTCCCCCTGCAGAAGGAAGTGGCATCAGCTGCATGGGCAGAGGCAGGAGCCAAGGTCCAAGGCAGCCCTGCTGCCCCGGCAGGACTCAAGGCACTGGGTGAACTCCACCATGGTGCTGGGCTATTGTGCAGCACAAGGGCTGACACGAGCAGGGACACGTAGGCAGGAAGGAGTAAAGCACTTAAGCTGCCTCATTTGCCAGCTTTGAAAAAGCGAGCGTCCTTCCTCCTCATTCAAGGCTGCAGAGAGGCTGGAGAGCATAAAGGATGGATCCAGGGTGGAAATAAGATATCACACCTTCCTGGGCACGGAAGGGAGGCAGGGCTGGGGGATGCCAGTGAACCAGCCCCAGATGATCAGCCAAGCAGGGGATGTGGCTTGGAAAGAAACACAACCATTTGGATGGCACATCTCTGGATGGCAGTTCTTGGAAAGAAACTCAACCATTTCTGCTGCCTTGGCAGAGGGATGGTCTTGCTCCATCCCCATCCCACCCCACCATTTCCAGACTATTGAGTCAGTTCAGCTTGCTGAGAAGGGACAAAACAAATGTTTGTAATATGAGAGCAGCACCCCAAAAAGAAGCAACTTCTGTGCAAGGCCAGGTTTTCCAAGGTCTAAGAAAAGCTGTCCCTGGTGTGCAGTAGCTCCTGGCAAAGGCCACACATGTCAGCTGTCTGCTGTCAGGTGAGCCACATACCAGCCCAGGGTGGCAGGGATGTGCCATGGAGCACGAAGCTGGCCAAGGGCAGCACAATCCTAATGCTCAAGGCATTGTGTTTGGGAGACACCTCTGTCCACTCCCACCAGACTCAAGCCACAAAGAAGAGATGTAGCAGCAAGGACAAGGCATTTGTGCTTCAGGTGGGATGTAGGGAAGCCACTGGGGTCAGAGAGACACAGGACACAGAGCAGAGGAGCTGGATGACACCACATCACAGAAGCCCAACGCTAGCTTGCTGCAAGCTAGGAGGCAGAGGTATTTTTTTTAGCCAGTTGGGTTCTTATGGAGGTGGTGGGGGAGGATGGGAAGAAGGAGAACAGATTGCAATTCTGGGGCTGAGGAAAGCTGGAGAGTTGGAAAGGAGCAGGAGACACGGGAGAGGGAGCCCCACAGGAACATTTGCTCCAGGGCACCCAAAGCTATTGATTCTCAGCAGATGGACACACCAAAGCCTTACAAAACATCTCCAGCAGAACCCACAGACACTGAGAAGCAGGAAGGCAAAGAGCCGTGGTTATATGGTCACAGGATGTCCACATACCAAGTACCCTCCCTGCCTGACATTGTTTGAATATTGACCCTTTCATGGTTGCAACTGCAATTTTTGAATAGAAGTACCTATGCTAAAGACAGAGATAATTTCCCTCACATAGCTCAGGCTATACTGCAGGATCAGTTCCCCCTGTCTGGATGAAAAAGGCAACTTCTCAGGGTCACCCTGTCTTCTGGCAAGTCCTAGTTTACTGCAGAAACACTCCCCCAGCTGCTGGGAACAGGTTTCATAAGTATGTGTAGCTAGCCCAAAGCTAATTTTAGCATCCCAGAGAAGAGCAAAGTTAAGCAGAGGGGTCCTGGGCGATAGCCCAGCAAAGGCATTAACACCTCCAACTCCTGCTGCTGGGCTGCAGGGCTCACATTTACCAAGTTACAACCTATCCAGGGCTCCTGCTAGTCACAAAAGCAGGTCTGGGGCCATGTCATGGCTCAGGAGAACGGCAGGGATGCTCTGGTGCTGCCTCCACGTCTCTCAAGGGATGCTCAGGTGTTCAAATTCACTACCCAGAGCGGACAATGATCCCGCAGGAACACCTGGGAATTTCCAAAGGGTTTGCCTGAATGCCTGCTTTTTTCCTCCCACGTATTTCTCATAGGAAGGAGGAGGCCCAGCCAAAGCCCTGCTGTGGGCAGCAATCATTTGCAAGATGCACAGAGCCAGCAGGGTGATGAGGGGGTCCCAGGTGCTGAAACGAAGGAGCACTCTGGCAGCACATTGGGATGCAGCAATTCGGAAATCAGAGCAGGAAGGGACAGAATTTGGCACTTTGGCTTGGCAAGGACTGGGAGGGAGCAGCAAGGCAATGTCACGTGGGGACTGGTGGGGTGAGTCATTTCTGACTAAGACATCCGCTGGGGAGGCACCCACGGAGTCCCCACTGCCAGGCTCCAGCACTGAGGAGCTGCCAGAGGAATTCCCGCTTTTGGAAAGGTTGAAACACCAAAGCCTGACCTGAGCCACTCCCAAACCCAGCCGGATCTGACCCCATGGGGTGATTTGCTTCCTGACCCCTGGGTTTTTCCAAAGCAGAAAACTTGTGCTTTGATGCTGCCAAGGTTCCATCATGCCTCATCTTCAGATGATCTCTTGGGAGGATGATGGGACGCTCCAGAGGCACATGATGACGTGCCCTGGCTTTGTGATGCTGGGAGTATGGCCGAGCACTGATGGCACCCACGTACCCCTTCCTGCCAGGGAGTGATCCCAAACAGCTCCTGGCATTCCACAGCAGCACTGTATAAAGAGCACGGTGGAGGGTGTCTTTGTGCCTGGGCCGTGGTAGCAGGATCACTGAGGCAACTGTTTTTCATCAGTGCAACATCCCCAACCCTTGGGGCGTGCAGAAAGGATGACACGTTGCTTTTTGGGGCACAGAAAGGGCAATTTTTATGTAGTGGCAGCAAACAGAGCATAAAAGGCACTCAGAACTGCACCCACCCACAAGCAATGCATGGCTAGGGAACGCTCACGGCCCGTTCACAGTGGTTATTTCTGCAGAAAGACAAAAAAATTTAAAATTTTTCCACCACTGGAAAAAAAAAATCTTACTGAGAAGCATGCTGCAGAGGAACTCCTTACCTCACCTGCCCCTTGCGTGGTAGGAAGGGCTGCATAGCACAGAGCATCTCCCTGCTCCCCAGGAGAGACTGTGATTGCTGAGGGATACCCAGTGAATGCCCCAGCCTACCAGGACAGCAGGAAGGGGAAAAAGCAGGCGCAAAGCTGGGGGGGAATCACCCTTCTCTGTTGTACATGGTGCAGAAGGGGAGGGATTCTCCACAGCACCAAGCTGCCCAAAAGGCAGCATGAGCACTCCTTTGACAGCCAAAGGCCAGGGATTTGGGAGGGAGATCTATGTTGATGGGGATACACCACTCCAGAGCTTCCCGGCTGCCTTTGCAGCATGGAGGCGGCTGGCAGACAGAGCCAGCTTTCCGCAGCTCCAGGAGCCCTCCCGAAACACAAAGCACAGCATCTCAGAGCAATGAGCCCCTCAGAGAGTGGCAGGGTCTGCCCACGCTGGATCCTGCTGGAGGAGGCAGCAGGGGCTACACGCTGTGCCACAGGCAGGAACAACCCTGCCCAGGGGCACCACCTTCTCTTTCCTTTTGCTTCAACATGTGCCAGCCTCAAACATGAAAAGGGCTCCTTCTGAGGAAGGAGACAGTGGGGCTGCAGATAACAAAAATCCCAGCGGTGGGATTTGAAGTTCTCTCTTCCCCATCACAAAAGGCAACACCCAGAGGAGCAGAGTGTAACCCCACTTCCAGAGCTGGGCAAGGCCTTGTGAAGCAGCATCTTCCCAGGAAACATTCACCCAGGACTAGGTGCAGGGTGTCACCTGTTTTGTACCTGTCTACAGGGAGCAAAAAGAAATCAAAGGCATCTAAAAACCCCCTCAGAAGGTTAAGATCCAGACAAACAGCAGACTTGAAGGGCTGTGAAATCAGGCACAATAAATAAGCAAATGGACATTTGTTTCAAAGCCGCAAGATCTGACTGGGGATGAGCTGAAATGCAGAGGCAGCCAAGGCAGGGTGCTCAGCTTCAGCCTGTCCTGCTCAGCACCAGCTTACCAGAGGTTTGGCTCCAAAACTGATCTCAGCCCAGACTGACTTGACCTCCCTGCAGACAATAACTTAGGCATCTGCCTAGAGCCAATCTCGCCTCCTTTTCCCTGGCTACAGATGTCTAGGCCTTGGATGCATGGACTGAAAGGTGGATCTAATTCCCCTGCAGCACTTCTGATGAAGTGCAGCTCCACTGCCTTGTAGGAAGAGCTCCCAAATGAATTACTGCAATTACCCCAGCTGCAGGAGAAACTGCCAGTTTTCCCCTCACCGGTGACAAAGGTTTCTTCAAAAAACAATTCCCCAAATGCCCACCATCCGAATCTGTAATGCAACCATCCCGGATGTGAAGAGCAGAGCCCCTGGCACCATTCTCAAATCATTGAGCTGTGATCAGAGAAACTCACAGCCACGGTGAAAGCCAGGGGGAGAAGGAACAGACCTGTCTTTCAAGGCAGCAACAGGCAAAGAGACACAGAGGACATGGAAATGCCAATGGCCTCATCCTGGAAGGAAATAAAATGCTGGGCAGGGATGTGGGGCAGGGTCAGCATCACTGAGTTCTCCTGCCTGACTGCTGCTTTCCCCCTCTTGTGTTGCAGGCAGCTGGCCTCTAAAAATACCCACTGTTGTCACGCCGTCCTGCCTGCTTGGGCCAGGAAACTGCTCTGAGCAGCTTTCAGTTCCATTCTTCATCTGCACTGCTGTGCTTCCCTCACCAGGATCTGTCCCAGCCCCTCTTCTGTGCCTGGCAGGCTACGGCCATAACTTGACATAAACTCAATTAACCAAGGGTGCTAACTGGGAATATACAACCCTGGGAAATTTCTGCTAGGGTTGCTAAAAGTAGCAAAAATGTAAATATTTCTACAGCATCTCTCTGCTTCTCTATGAAGTGCCACAAGACTGTTCCAAGGCTCACAGTCTAATTTCATGCCACTGATGGGAACCTTACATTGACCTGAGTGTGCATGAGCACAGGGAGTCACAAATTTCCCAAACTCATTCAGCCCATGACACCACCAGGGTCAGCCTGGTGCTGATGCTGGCCAGCTCTGGTCTATAGGGAAGGAGGGGAGAGCAGGGCCAGCTTCACCTCAGAGGTGCAGTACAGCCTCTCCAATGGTGAGGTACCATCCCCACTGGCAAAACACACCCTGGATGGAACATCCCCAGCTGCCCACAGAGCCAGTGCTGGGTCTGAGTGATGCATCTGCTCGGGTTCAGCTGGTGGCACATGACACAAACCCTGCAGTGTGGAGGCACAGGGACCAAAGCAATGTATCAAACGCCGTGCCAGCAGCACAGTAATCAGCCATGAAGATCTGCCTGCTGCTTCTCTGGCCTTTCCTTCCACCTTCCTCAAATCCCAGATTCTGTGGACCTGCAGTGGGCTGGAAAGTTAAACCATGACAAGAGAGAAGCAGACCCTGTCCCCCACCACAGGTACCCCCCCTCCCCTGCCTGCAGCCCAGCAGGGCAGGAAACCTGCCAGCAGCTGGGCTCTGCCCACGGGAAACGCTGTGCAGCAGCACGACAAGAGGCCCCAGGCAGCAGAGCTTCCTGAAGCTGCACCTCCAACAGCCTCTCATCGAAAAAGCACTAAGCAAAAGCATTCAGCCCCACAGCACCTGCAAGGGACAGCAGGAGCATCCCTGGGGTACTCAAACCCCCAGTGGGTTCACCCGCCTTTGAAACCTGCCTGGTAGAACTGGCCCAGCTTTAACCAGTCTTGCTCTATCTGAAATTAAAAAATTGGTGTCCTTACAGAGGAAGGCTTGTTGTACCCCGATGTACAGCCAGGCCAAAGCAGGTGGGCAAAGTGCTCTGCATCAGGGCCTGCTGCTTTACAGAGTCACTTGGCTGCTCATGCACATCATTCTCAAGCCCTTATGATTTCAGTTTTCAAGGGAACCAGGAGAAAGCCAGGTCACATTTACTCAAAACCAAGTACTCAGCACATCTGGGGTTTTGGTGTACCAGCAGCAGATGCCACAAAATGCACCTCGTGGTTGCCCACCATCTGCTTGGGGCACCACAAGACTGGTCCCTGCAAAGGGAATTTATCTGAACAGCCCTTTGCTGCCTGTCTGATCTGTCACATGAGATATTACATTGAAGGGGGGGAAAAAAAGCTTTTTTTTCCTCCTCCTCCAAAGTGGGCTTTTCTCCCTCCCTGCGCTTCTCTTGAAATTAATTTTCAGCATTTAGCAGCATTTTCCCATGACTCTGCGCGGCTGCTTTGGCCAGGTGCCAGCCTGATACTGCTCCTCCACCAAAGATGTCTGTATCTGATTGATCCTCCGGCCAGTGAACGAGAGAGAGAGGAGAGAGAAGCCTTAATAGCACATTAATAAATAAGAGAAGCCTTTACGGTTATTCCAGTCACCAAACAAACATCTCAGGAAAACAAACCAGCATGGGATAAACTTACGTCACAGGCTGGGAAGACAATTCTGGCTGGGAAGTGGGTCAGCCCAGGAGCACGAGAGCATCATCCTCAGCATCTCTAGAAGATACATGAGCGGAAGAGGGAGAGGGCACCCAGCTACCCTATGCTGATTTATGCAGAGGTTTATAGAGCAGAGAGCCCAGTTAACGTGCACAGGAATTAGTGCCTCGTTCCTGAGGAAAGCAGTTGGGATTTCAGAGGGCACTGGGGAGGCAAGGCAGAGCAGAGACAGCCTGCGCGCTCTCGCTGCGGAGACTGAAGATAACTGCCGCCACCGCCGGCTTCTCACGCACGACGCCAACGTTGACGCACTTCAACTCCATCTCCAGCTCGGGTGTGCATTAAAGCTGCCTCTGAGTCTCCCTTCTTCAGGTGTTCAGCACTTTGCTCTTCCGAGGCAGCCACTGCCTCTTCCCCCTGTCCCGGGTGGATGCTGCCCAGCTGGCTCAGAGAAGGCAGAAGCACAAAAGCATCCTCTCCAGACCTGCAGAGCCCAACAGCTGAACACCACCAGTGTGGGGAGTCATCAGGACCGTTTCTGCACCCACCTCCCAAATGATCCGCAGGTCTGGGAGTGACGCAGGTGCTTGACCCGGCTGTCAGACAGTAACCAGCACCAAACCCACCAAAAGATGGTTTGAGGACAGTCATCTTTGGAAATTTCCACTAGCAAAAATAGATTCAGAATGGCAAGTCCGTGCAGACCTTGGGTGCCCTTCCCCTGGCCTAGCTCCTGGAAGCAGAGAGGGAAGCACATATGATGTGTGCATGTTGAAACATAGATTCAGTTGGAAGGGAATCACAAGGATCATCAAGTCCAGTTCCTGGCCCTGAACACGACAACCCCAAGAATCACACCATGTGCCTGAGAGTCTTGTCCAAATACTTTCTGAACTCTGTCAGATTTGGTGCTGCAATCACTTCCCAGGGGAGACTTCCAGAGCCCAACCACACTTTGGGGGAAAAACTTTTCCTAACATCCTCTACAAACCTCCCTTAGCACAGCTCCATGACGTTCCCTTGGATTCTGCCACTGGTCATAGAGAGCAGAGATTGGTGCTGACCCTCCGGTGTCCCTCCTGTGGAGGTTCCACCCTACAATGAACTCTGCCCTCAGTCTCTTCTCCAGGCAGAACAAGCCAAATGACCTCAGCTGCTCCTCATATGGCTTCCCCTCTAGACCCTTCACTGTCTTCATGTCCCACCTCTGGATGCTCTCTCACAGCTTTATATCCTTCTTGTATTGCGGTACCTAAATGTGCACACCAGGCTTGAGGTGAGGCCACAGCAGTGCAGAGCAGGACCATCGCCTCCCTTGACCAGCTGGCAGTGCTGTGCCTGATACACCATGGGACACGGTGGGCCCATTTTAGCTGCCAGAACACACTGGTGACAAGTTGGTGACAGGACAGTCAGGGCTGAGAGCAGCTGACCAGCAAGCTGCAATTCAGCCTTCTCATTCTGGTGTAGAGACTTCAATGGCAGGACAATCTGAAGAGCAAGGATTGCCAGGCACCAGCAAGAAAAGATTCAGGACTCAAAGCTGTCGGAGCACAGCAAGGGTTCACCACAGACAGGCCTCTTCCCAGCTTTCAGAGACTGGGGCTGCCCAACACACACCTTCAGCTCACCCTCCAACAAACAGCTCCTATTTCCCACCCCGTTACTCTGGAGCCAGACTGAAGAGCACTTCCAGCCTTTTTTGCTCTCCAACTGTGCCTGGAGAAGGACTCAGCCCAGCACCCTGGCTGCCATCTCTGCACTAGAATCCCTCCCATCTTCCTTAGGCTGCGCCCTCCTGCTCCAGGAAAGTGCTGCTGAGAACACAGCAGCTCGTTTGGCAAAGAAAGACTCCTGACATTGGTGCTACCAGCATCCAGGACAAACAGCTTGCTTTGTCAGTGCACAGAAAGTCTGTGACATTCCTGGTGGTACTGCACAGGAGGATAAGCTAGGCGTTTCCTTGGGCTAGCCAGCAGACAAGGAGATATGGATTTATTAGAGCTTCAAACACTCAAGGGCTTTGGGTGATGAGTGGGATTTCCAGATAAACTTTAAGCTACTTACAGCCTCTGCAAACTCCCTTAGATCCTCTGATGAATAACATGAGAGACACTAAGAGAACCACACAAAGCTGGAGACATGCAGCACTAAACCACGCATCTCCCTTTTCCCCCTTCTTCTCACTATCCTTGGCTTTACTGAGAGCTCCTAAATAGTCATAAACCTACAGAGGCAGGGTCAAGTGCTACAGGCAAATTCCAAAGTTGTGCAAGATGTGTCTTTTCCACTCATGGAGGTCAAGAAGTAGATCTCAGAAAGCCTGGGCAGACAGGGAAATCCAAGAGCAGTTTCAGGTGGTGCTAGAACAGTTACGTTGCTTGTGTATATGGCAGGCATGCCTTGGGAAAATCCCCATCAGGAAACAGCACTCACCCACAGAGATGCTGTCCACTCAAAGGAAGGGACAAGCTAAATAAATGTCAGGGCTCCTTGCCCACCCCATTTGGAAGATAAATGTAGACTTCACTGTTCACAAGAGCAGCAGCTCTCCTGCCCTCATCCTGGGATGGGCTAGAGGCCATCAGCACCTAACTGCTCCTCTGATTCAGGCATCCAGCAGCCATAGTGGAGCCCAGAGGGATTCAGCAGTGAGCTCTCCTCACTGACCATCCCCATGCACAGCACCTTACAGTGATGCTGCAGCATTCACTGGCTTTGGGGACTACTTTGCAACCTCCCTCTGTACAATCCTCAGCACAATTCTCCTCTCCTCCTCCCCAGGCACACCTAGCTCTTCTGCAGGCCTTCAACTGCAGAGAGGGGAAGGAGTGACACCAACCAGGGAAGAGAGCTCAGCCTGCCCCAGCTCACTCCTCAGGGTCCCTGCTGAGGGGCCTGATGAGCCATGAAGCAGCTGGAGAGGCAGAGAAACTCTGCATGGCAGACATAGGAAGCAGCGAGGCGCCAAGACTATCTGTGTGCTCCCGTTATCACAGGCACGCTGCTGCAACAATAGCCCCTTATCACTGCCCTCAAGTCAGAGCTCCTCGCTGTCCCACTGAGGACCCCACAGAACTCAGGTTGCACTTTGAGCTCCCAGCTCATCCCCCAAACCCAAGTGTTCTCCGAAAAACGTGAATGCAACCCACACGCAGAGAACGGCACTGTCCAGGTCTCCAGAAAGGGGCAGGCAGGGCAGGAATCCACTCTCCAGCCCTGTTATCCACAGAGTTTGGGGTGCTCCTCTCCTCAGTAGTACAGCAGCTCAGGCAGATCCCAGAGATGCCATGCCTCATGCTGAGTGGGTTTGGTACGTCGGCGGGTCCCCTCATCCCCACCCTCGAGTCATCCTTCAAAGGGAGCAGGGACAGTCACGCGCAGCAATGTCAAAGCTCCTCTCCATTTACCAGAGCACTGCTGCTTCAGCACTTTCCAGGGGCTAATGGAGTGGCTCAGCACCACGAGAGGAGCAGGTCGATGGGGAGGCAGGGGGGAAGACGCAAGTAGCTCCTGACTGCCCTGCTGGAGGTTAACCAGCTGCAACGGGAGATTAACAGGAATTTCAGCAATCGTGCGGTGGCTTACTTCCCCCCTTCCCTGCAGTCTCCAAATCCTTCATTAACTTCTTACACTAAGAGAAGAAGAGTGCAAAAGTTAAATGAGCTCTGACAAGTTTTCAAAAGGGTTTTTAAGCATCCTTCACTCCTTTTGCTATTAATTAGCAACGAAGAACCACCACCGGGAGAGGCTTCGGTACAGACTGAACAGCTCTCGCTGCTGCCCGTGCACGCTTCAGCTCAGCTCAAATGCTCTCAGAGGGCCCCATAAGAGGCACCAGAGAAACCCAGTTCTTGCAGCACTTCCCACAGCTCACGCTGCAATCTTTCAAGGGCACCGTGTTTAACTTCGCAGCACTGCACTAACTCGCTCCAGCGGCTGAAAAACAGCTTACTCCATTTTGCAGCTGGTTTATTTTTCTGAACAGGTTTTTGCCTCTCAGCATTGCAGTTTAAAATGTAACTGAGACTCTCTGACCAACCACTGTGAGCTGCAGAGTGTTTCTGTAATGAGACCCTCCTTGCTCCAGCACCAGGCGCAGCAGAAGCCCCCCCGGCCCTCATTCCCACAGAGGCTTGTGGAGTACCTGGAAGGATGCTGTGCCTTTGACTTTCTCTACGTTTAGAAACCAGAGCAGCAGCATGGTCTGTGCAAGGCCATGGAGCAAGAAAGTTTACAGGAGCACTTGGTCTCAAATCTAGTGCCACATGCCAGCCCTCTCCATCTGCCAGGGAGCACAGCAAGCGCCTGGCTTATCCAGATCAATAGGAATCAGACCTGGGGCATTCTGCCACTGAGGATGCAATGCAAGACACGCAGCTTCCATCTAACGGAGAAGAGCAGCCCCTGGAGACTGGGCAAAGGGAAAAAATCCCAAGATTTTTTTTTTTCCCCAAGAAGTAGGAAAATGGGCCCCATGAGACTCTTCTTGCACTTTGTTCTTATCCACTGCTTCAGTCTCAGGCCTTCCTGAAAATGAGGCATTGTCCCAAGGCATATTATGAAATTCCCAGACCACGTCACACAAGGAGAACACAGCATTTGCGAGGGGGACGGGTGGGAGAGAAATCCCAGACTATTCCAGGAAATACAAGGAGACATCCCTGAAATGACTTCCCCTCCAGCCAGGAGGGGAAGGGAGGACCTCCCACCTCGCTCCCTGTACCCAGCCAAAACTAGGTCAGTGACACAGCCCTGCTCGCAGCGAGAGCTCCTCTCCAGACACCAGGACACATGGAAGAGTCCAGCCAGGAGGATGAAGGGGGTAACCTTGCCCCTTTCCATAGCCTGACATGTTTCCTGTAAGAGAGCCCAGCTGGCCCTCCAGCCCTGTCAAAGAGGCAAGCAGTTCCTCCTCTGCTTCCTCCTAAGCACCACAACCCTGCCAGCTGGCTTGAAAGAGAAAATCCACTTTGGCCTTTCCTTGGCCCTTTATCAGACAAAACAAAGGGAAAAAAAAAGATCCCCACACCTTGCTTTCAAAGGCTTTTTCTGCTTCTTTCCCAATTTCTAAGGTTAGGAACTGCTACACCTGACTGGCAGCCCTCACACGCCTTCAGAAGATACACTAAGTGCCCAGCCTGGTTGCAAAACCCAAGGTCTTGAGCTACAGCACCCTCAAGAACACTATCCCCCCAAGTCGAGGGGGGATGGGATGGGGGTGCCACATCTACTGCTTCATATCCTAGAGCCAAAACACCTCCCTTCTAGAAAGCCTCCTCCCTTCACAACGCCTTCCTCCCTTGACCTTGACACGGATGCCAGCTCCAGCATGCACCCACCCGTCTGTGCCGGGGAGGGGATGGGGATGAGGGTCCAAGAGGGGGTCAGCTCCCCGTTCCCGGCTGAACCGCGCCCACCGCCGCCCCCGGGCACCCACGGAGGGAGGGAAAGCCGGGGGAAGGCTTCGGGGAGCCGGCACTCACCACTGTGCGAGCTGAACCACCGCGGTGCGATGTGAAGGGGCAGCGCGTCGGCCAGCGAGGCCCTGGCGCCCAGGTACAGCATCCCGTCTCTATGGTGACCGCCTCCCGTCTCCTGGAAACCGTTGCCATGGGCGTACGTGGAGTCGGAGCCCGGACCGCCGCCGCCGCCGCCCGGGGCCCGCTCGGCCTCCCCCGCCGCCCGTGCCGCCGCCGCGTACAGCCCGAAGGGGACGGCGCCGGCCGCCGCCGGGTCCATGCCCATCCCGGCCACCGAGCTGACGGAGCGGCTGCGCAGCCCCATCGCACCGCCGCCGCCGCCCGCCCGGTAATGGCCGAAGGGGGGCGGCCCCCCCCCTCCTCCCGGCGGCGGCACGGCGCTGTCATCCGTCGACACCCCGGGGAAGGGGCCCCGCGAACGGGTCGCCGTGCTCTGCTTGCCCCCCATGTGGGCACCGCCGGGCCGGAGGGAGCCGAGCGACAGCCCCCCGCGGGGAACGGGGCCGCGCCGCCCCCGCTGGGAGGCGAAAGGGGGCGGAAGGAAGCGGGGGGGCGCGGGGAGCTACGGGCGAAAACCCATCCCCGCCCCAGGCATCCTCCCCCCGCCGGGCCCGCAGGGGCGAGGGCGCCCCAAGTCCGCCGCCGCCGCCGCCGTCACCCCCGGCGGAGGCCGCCGAGGGCTCCGGGGCCGCGGAGCGGGGAGGGAGCGGCGGGGGAGGGGGGGGGGTGGACGCCGGCAGGGTCGCTCCGCCCGCCTCGCTGGTGCCCGGGGCGCGGCCGGGAGCCGGGCGCGGATCAGCTGCGGCCCATGGGCGGCGGGGGCGGTGGGGGCGGCGCGCCCCGCTCCGCTGCGCTGCGCCGGGCACGGCCTCGCTGCGGCCGCCGCCTGGTGCTGGGCGCCGCGCCGGAGACAATAGCGGCCGGCAGCACGCATGCTCCCGCCCCCGGCCCCCCCGGCCCGCCGCCCTTAACCCCTGCACCGCCGCCGCCCGGCGCTGCGCTCGCCGCCGCCGCGGGACGCGGAGCCGCCACCGCACCGACGAGCGGGCGCTGCCCCGCGGAACGCAACCCTCGACCCACGCCACGCACACATCTCGCTCTGTAGCAGGGCTGCGACCACCCCGGGGCTTCGGGGCTTCTGTGGCCAGAACCCTCCGGAGAGCCCGGGCCCGCACAGGGACCCCCCCTAGAGCCTGGGACCCCCCCCGGCTCCACGGGACTCGCTGCCCCGGTTCACCGGGCCGGGGGCGGGTGTGGGGGGGTGTGGGGGGGGTGGAGAACGCCGGGACTACATCTCCCAGCAGTGCCCGCACGGCGCCCTACAGTGCGCAGGCGCCGCGCAGGCTCCGCCGGGGCGGCCCAAGATGGCAGCGCGCTGGAGCAGCGAGAATGTGGTGGTGGAGTTCCGAGACGCCCAGGTCGGGGGGCCCGGGGGCTGCCGCACCACCGCGCCGCGGGGGCAGCCCCCGGCCGGCCCGTGACGAGCGGAGCGGGGGGAGGTCCCGGCCCGGGAGGGCTCGGCGGCCCCGCGGGGCCTTTCTGCGGCGATGGCCGGGGCTGAGGCGGTCTGGAGTCGTTTGCGCGGAGATAACGCCTAAATTCACGGGGCACTTAATTTCTAATCTTAATTAGGTGTTGTATTTTTTTTTAAATACATTTCCAGGCCTAACATACTGTATTGCCATTTCCTACACGTCTATCCTTATTTCCTTTTGGCGGAGGAGCTCAAGGCCAGCGTGGATGGGGCCCTGAGCAGCCTGGTCCGGTGAAAGATGCCTGCGCATGGCAGGGGGGTGGAATGAGAGGAGCTTTAAGGTCTCTTCCAACCCCAACCATTCTATGGCTCTGTCACTTTTCGCAGAGACTGTTACAGCTACTGTCTCACTGCCAAATAAATTGCTGGGTGTTGCTTGATTAAAATAAAAAGTGGCTTATATTTTTTTTGTGACTCGCAAAAAGGTCAGCTTTTGTTTTTGAAGCTGATAGTAGAGCTCGGCTCAGAGCTTGTTTGCTCACATGTGTTGTAGAAGTTGTTCTTATATCCTTGGAAGTGTTCATGGCTAGGCTGGACAGGGCTTTGAGCAACCTAGTGAAGATGTCCCTGCCCATGACAAGGATTTGGAACAAAATTATCTTTAAGGTTCCTTTCAACCCAAGCTATCCTAGAATTCTATGGTTCTGTTCTAAGAAATGTGGGGGTTTTAAGGTATTTGCAATAGCTTAACAAAGCTAGATACAGTGGGTGAACTATGAGATACTTCAGCAGGAAACCCAGAAAGATTTAACAAAAATAGTTCTAGAAGATCTCTTGTCTCATTTGTCCTCTTGTGCTGGAGCAGTAAGGGCTCTGCCTTCACCATTGCAAACAGAAGCATTGAGTCCTGTGTGCTGCATCCAGCTTCCCCTCTGTAAGCTCACTTTTGTACCTCAAAAGCTCCGTATTAGTTTTCCTCCCAGAAGTGTTAAAGCAGCCTCTCTGCTACTGAGGATTTGCCCTCAGGAAGCCAGTAATGAGATCTGAGGGTACATCTTCCTACATCACAGATTCATGTTGCATCTGGCTCAGGAGGTAGGAGGCCTCATGACTTTATTGCTTACTCATAATGTCTGGTGTGTGGGGGCAGAAGGGACAGGTGTTGCCATCCCATGCAGCAGCAGTTGGTTTCGGTGTCACTCCTGCACTGGCACAGACCTTGGCAGAGGGTGAGCATGGGGGTTTCAATCACGATTTCCTTTACTCTGGTGTGATGTTCCTAGAGCTGTTCTGACCTGCCTGCTGTCCCATATGAAACCGGAGAACTGCTCTGGCTGGGGCTGCCAGACTGCTGCTTCAGGCTAAACTCATTTATATATTTGTGTCTGAGCTTTTTTTTTTCGGAGTCTGCAGGAACATTTGTGCAGGTGGGAAACCTGAGCTTGAGAAATTGGAGCACCTTGGCTGAAATCATTCAGCACCAGTCTTGAGCTCTGCATGTAGGCCACACTATCTCCAAAATGCCTACCCTAAAAACAACCTAAATGGAAACAAGAATCCAAAGAGTGGGCAGCTGTTACATTTATAGCCAGTGCACCTCTGCAAGCATTGCAGTTGTCTGTTCACCCTGCTGGAGTGTGTCATGAGAAAGCTACAGCGCCCAACCTGTACCACATCAGAAAATCACTGTGTGTTTTGGGGCCTGTGTTACCTAAAAGTGTCATTTTTTTCTACAAGCTGACTGAGGTGGCAGTCTGTGTACTCTTCTGAATTAAACAGCACCCACAGGCTCTTCTTGGGCTGTTGGCACTATCAAAAGGAGAGCAAAACTCGCCCAGTGCTGAAATGGAACCATTTGTAGCAACTCCGTGTGCGGATGGGAGGTTAGGTAGGCAGGGAACTGGTATTACTTGTTAGGGGTTTGCAGCTCTTGAGAAACAGCATAGCCATGTCAAATTAGGTTGGTGTGTTGCCTCTCAGGTGGAGAAAATGAAGCTAATTTGGAACCTAATGAAAGTTCGGACATGAAAAGAAGTTTTCCTTGGCTTGCCTAGCAGAAATCAAGTGAAATGCCAAAGTAGATGCTTGAAGTCTGAGAAGATGCTGCCTAGGCTGTGGGTTCAGAGCAAATTCTGAGATGTGCAGTGCTCCTGCTGTGCTTACTCATGTTGTTGTTATTCATGAACAGCAGTTATAGCTATCCATAGTGCTGTTTTGGGATAAAAACTGCTTTCAGCTTGGTTTGTTCAGTTTCAACTCCCCCCTTCTGGAAGGTTGTGCTGTGAAGACTGACATATCACTATACCAAGCACATTAAATGACAGCTGTTTGGTTTTTTTCCTGTGCCTAGATGAGGCTCTTGTATCATAGGGAACTCTTTGTTGCTGTAAAACAATTTAATTTGTGACCCATCAGAGTAGCAGTCTGACGCGTGAGACTTTTTACATCATTCTGATTATTCATTACATTCTGTGATGCTTGGTGCCTGGAAAAAAAAAAAAAACAACAGTTTACCAGTGTTCATTATTGAAAACAATTTGTAAGGACTTATGAGATCCTGATGCCAACACTAGAAAAAATAAACTTGTATATGAAATGATCAATCATTTTAAATTGACATGGTTTTTTTCTGCCTTGAGGAAAGATGGCTCCAACTGCATGAAATATGTCTCCTGACTAGCTCTTCATCACATGAGAAAGCTCTGATTACTGTAGTGGCTTTAGTGATCCTCATTTTAATTTCTCAGGAGAAAAATGTGTACCATCTGGGAAAAGTTCTTTCTCCTGTTGATGTGGTTTGTTTGGTTGTTGCTTTTTTATATAGATTCAGTAACCTACATTTTGCAGGTTTTGTTCTGTGTTTTGCAAGGTGCTGTGGAGTCTAGAAAGCTGGAATTGTTTCCTTATAATTTAGAGATTTTAAAACTCGCTGTTTATTTACAGCATTAGCTTTAGGACTAGGGAAACCTTGCCAGAAGATTGGATTTGCTGCCTAGGAAAATGTAATGAAAGGGGGTTGTTCCTGGAACAGTAAAAGTGGTGAAATGGGGTTTGGTTTACCATGACTCCTGCTGAAACTCTGCAGGCAGCTGTAGCTGTTTGCCATGGGGTGTCTGGAGAAGAGTGGGTCCGTGATGCTGCTTTTCCCTCACCCGGGGTTTTTGCAAGGAGGGGATGGGCCCCGGCTGAAACAGCTCAGAATTTGTGGTGGATATTCTGCTGTCAGATCTGACTGGAGTGGGATTTCTGTGTTGTCTGTCAGGTTTTAGTGATGCTTGTAAGTAGCAACTGTGGGTCATCCTGAAGTCTTGTTACATCCATGCTGAGAGCACTTAAAGTCCTGAACAGCAGCAGGAGATACATCCTGAGCCTTCAGAGAGGCGGCTTTGAAGATGACAGCAGTTAGTGTGAAGAATGTGGGGCATATTCTGATTTTTGTGCTGGGAGTGCTCAAAACTCTATTGAAGTCATATCTATGTTTATGGGCTGAACTGTTCAGCTTTCCAAGTAAAATTTTCCTTTATTCTCTTGGCATTTAAACAAGATGATCAGCCAGTTCATTCTGCACAAAAAGAAGGGGAGAAAACATGCAACAATATGCAAACAGTACTACTTTTTTTTTTCCCTTTTTTTTTTTTTTTTTCTAATGGCCTTTAAGTTATCTCATAGCCTTCTTTACAAGCAATGTCAAGTAAATTCTGATGCCTCTTGGCCATCATTTTTGGACACCAGCCATACACAAATGGTTGCACTTCTATCTCCCAGTACATATGTAATTAAATCTGGCCCTGCAATGAAAGAGACTCAGAAAGTTCCTGAGCAGGAGCAGAGGCTGATTAATACAGATTATTAGAGATTGCTGATTGAAAGACTGCAGCTGTGATTGCCATAGCAGGAAGAAGGGAGCAAGGTCTTAGTGCTCCTAATGTTGTCTGCCAGGTTTTGTTTTCAGTTTATGCTAATAAAGATGTTTCTGTGTGCTGACCTGCATCCCAAAATCAACCACTATACCCATTGCCCCTCTGTGCTACTTTAAGGGAATGTTACTTTCCTGAACTCCTCCCTAAAGCCATATGTTTGACTGAGCAGCTGCCCTGACAGGTATTGTTTAATTTTGTTCTGTGTTTGTCTTTACCAGGCGACTGCGATGTCGGTGGATTGCCTGGGACAGCGCGCTGTTCTCTCGGGGTGAGTGTGACAGTCCCTGTTAGAAGTGTGACAGTCATTTCCACAAGCCCGACCAGCAACCTTCAGGCTGACCTCAGCTGGAGGGTTGATGGATTGTTTCAGAAAGGTGCAGCTGAATTCTGTTCAAGGCTTAATGAAACTGATGCTGGATCATGTTCCCAATGGGATACAGATTGGAGAGACAGCAACAAGAGCACAATAAAATACTGGTGTGGCTTTCCTGGTAAATTCCTTTCCAAATCCCCATATGGGAGATGGAGCATCATGAAGTACTATTTGGATTATACTGAAATATGGATTAGATTATTTCCTAACAAAATTTGCCTCAAATATTCCCACGGGGCTCTCTGACCTGCTTCTCTGCTGGTTCCATGTGGGATGATACTCACAAACACAGTAGGTGCCACAAGATTTCCAAGTTGCCCAAGTTTCTGGGAGAGCTTGGTCTTATCTGTCCACTTCCAGGGCAAGTCTTCAACCAGCTCAGCAGTGCTTTTCCATCTCCTGCTTTTCAATACTAACAGCTATTCCTGTCCCCCTGTCAGTGACACAATTGCCTCACCAGTTAGGATGTTCATTTCAGAATCATGTGAGTATAGCTGATCTTTGGTCAGCCTTCAAGGAACCAAGTCCTTTGGTACAGCTCGAAGCAGTGCTTGCTTCCATGTAAACCCTTGGTCTGGGAGTGCTGGACAGGAATAACAGGAGGAATGGCCAGTGCTCAGAGCAGCTGTGGGGTCACTTTGCAGCTGAGAGATGATGTTCACGTGGGTAATTATGTAGGGTTCATTATGTTTTGATGCTGGTCCTTCATAGGGTTCAGCTGGTTCACAATTATTTCTGGGCAGTTTCTCTTGCTTGTAAGATGAATCACACCTTGCTTTGTGGGGAGCTGGCCACATCCAGCAGGATGTATGAGCTCAGGTTTGCTGTCATGCAGAATAATTTCTGCTGCATATAGAGTTAGCTCAGGTAAGTAATGGAACCAAATCTGTGCAGGACTGTGTCCACCCACGTTAAAAAGCTGCTGCAGCTGAGCATGAGCTCTGTGCAGGTGTTTTTGTACTGTTGATGGAACCAAGCCCTCAGACTGGTGTGGAAAGAAGCACCCACGTAGAATCATCTTTGTCAAGGCTCATTAACTCTTGCTCAGAGCAACCTATCCAGGCTGAAGCTGTTGCATTGCACTCCTGGGACTGTGCCACTTAGGCTCTGCTGCTGCAGCGTTAGGCCTGCAAAGCCTGTTTGAATGTGTTTGCACCATTTTCTAGCACTTCTTTGTACCCAATTATCTGGGTTTTTCTGTGGTGTAAGCTGTCTATTATATTTGCAGATCCTGTTTCCTTTCAGTGTGTCTTGTCTTTGTTGGGGATTGTGTGGGTTTTTTAAGTAAATTTTGAAGTATGAAGTCAAATGTAGCATTTTCAGGAATAGTGTTTTCACTTGTCTCGTGAAATGCTTCTCTTCTTTTAGTTCTTGTGCCTCTAGACACGAGGCTGTGAGCTCCATGTGAGCTTGGGGTTTTGATCAGTCCTGTGAGGTGCAGCCCCTTTGTGTCTGTGTGTCTTGCAGCCGCCGTTTCCTCTACATTGTCAACCTGGATGCTCCAAACGAGGGTCACCGCAAGATCTCCCGGCAGAGCAAGTGGGACATCGGGGCAGTGCAGTGGAACCCCCACGACAGCTACGCCTACTACTTTGCAGCTTCGGTAAGTTCACTCCTTTGAAAGCTGTAACTCATCTTCTTCCCTGGTCTTCCTTTCATGGGTGAGCCTCTGCAGAGCTTGAAGGCTGTGTGGAGCTGGCACAGACATGCTTCTGCAAGTCACATTGCAAGATCAAGGCCTAATTCTGATTTACTGCCAGCGAGGTGTTCAGCTGAAGGGCTCTCAGTTATTGGGCAGTCAGGGTTACATCTGGTTTTGCTTGTTTGTCATTTACAAAACACTTTGCCAAATAGATCAAGCATCCAAATGGTTCTTCTCTGGAGGAAAGTGCTCTTTTTTTCTGATTTCCAGTCTGAGATTTGTGCACTTCTTGAATTTTTTGCTCTGTGCTGTTTTGTTTTCACCTCCCTGCCTGGCTGCTCGGCTGTGGTGCACCAGGCAGTCTGTAAATAGCACAGGTCAGTACTGGCTTGTAGCTTGGGCTTTGCAGCTGGGCATGGACTGTATCAATGAGGAGCTCCATGAGGCAGTGGGTTGGGCTGAAGAAGCAGTAATGGCTTTGTGAAACCGAGTGCAATTTTCAGCTCTGTTCTGTACTTGGTCTGTTGTGCTCTGCAGCTTGTTCACCCAGGGCCCTGAGCTCTGGTGGAAATCTCAGCCATCACCCACAGCACCGTGGCCCTTGGCACCAGCCAGGTGCAGACTGTTTCCAGGGTGAGCTGCCTTTTCTGCTGTGTTGTCTGCTTTTACAGCCTGAGAGTCCTGGACTAGCTGGGGATGGATGGAGAAATCTCTCCATCTGTTCTTTTGAGAAAACACCTAGTTGAAGGTGATTTCTTAGGATTTTTGTTCCTGGATTTGCTATGTTTTTAATTAAAGGCAGTTTTAAAAGTGGACTGGTGCTGTCAGCTGGGAGCCTCTGGCTGTTTGCTCTCTGACATTCCCCAGCCTGTCTCTTTCCAGCTCTGGCACATGACTGATGTCTTAAAGGTGCCTTCAGCAGCAATCTTCTTCTGAGCAGAGAGTTAGTAAAACTGGCAAAAAGGCATCCTTCAGTGCCACTTCTGGGTGCAGTCTGTGGAGACCAAAACCAAGTAAGGAAATGCACTGGGCAGGTTACAAGTGGAGCAGGAAAGCTTCTTTTCAAACACACTCTGAAGACACTATCCAGTGATTAGTTCATGCTGACCTGAGCAGGACCCTGCTGCAAGGGAGAACTGTGCCCATCTTGCCCATCTGAGCACTCCTGCCTCTTGCTGCTCTGAGTGGATACAGGAACTCATCTTGTTCAGACTGAAACCAGGTGTAGCTGGCATCAAACCTTGCAGCTTCTGTTTATAAAAAAAGATGCTGTGATGCTCTGGGGATTTGAACATAGTTGCTGAGACACTGGTTGAGAAATCCCCAAGATGAGATCAGGCAGCTTTTTCAGTTTGGGTCAAAAATACCACCTTTCAAGTCATTTCACTGTATGGTAAACAGCCCAAGGGTCTTATCCTTCTGCATTCCTGTGGATGGAAGAGGGATGTAAAAGGCTGCCATCCTGTTTGCCAGCAGCATCATCTGGTTTGCAGTCCTGTTAATTTGAAGTGGTACAGGCAGAGGGGAATCTGTCCTTGTGTTTAGCTTCTTTCCAGAAGAGCTGGAGTAAGTTCTTTTGCTATGCTTGGCTGTGTCTGCCCTCTGGCTCAAGCATGTTTTTGGGGACTCCTAAGCTGTTGTTTCAGAAGTGGTGTTGTTTTCAATCCTAGATCCTTGTTTTTTCTTTTGTGTGGCCACAGATTCTTGAACAAGGGGGTGATGAAATTGTTGGAAGTGAATACTGATACTTAGGAAAATCAGTTTTCTAGAAGATGCTCCTGTTGGGAGGAGCAATCTCTCTGGTGATCATTATCTTGTGTCTTGACTCTGGAGTCCTGGGTAAATCCTGTTGGGTAATTTCACTCTAGCCCTTAAATACTTCTGTCAATGAGAAACATGCAAAGAGTTTTTTCTTGCCCTAAGCTCTTGTGCAGCCCTGCTGTGAGCAGTTAGAGAAATGTCATATATTATTGCTGAACTGGGATGAGACCTTTCATTTCAAAGAAAGCTGTAAGGTTTTATCTCTCTGCATGTTGAAGTTCACATGAGGCAGCTTTGGGGTAGGAAGAAAATCCACCACCACAAAAAAAACTTCCACAAAAATGGTAATGTAACAGTTGGGCTCTGGGATTTTAGAGGTCTTTTCCAACCTCAACAACTGTGTATATCTATGAAGTCTCTTATCTTTTCCCTCATCTACCTAAAAGTCTGAAAATGAGGTCTAATGAAAATAACATTTTAAGGTCATGTTCTTTCAGGTTTTGCGAAGTCTGCATGAATTTCCAGTCATGATCCACTGTGCTTGGCACTCTGTGTGCACCCACAAAGGCAATTCCAGCCCCAGAAAGATTAGCCCTGGTTTGGCCTGAAGTGAACCTTGATTGAGACAGAACATGAATTTACAGCACAATAACTAGTTTCAAGTAACTTTGCATGTGGCTGCATTTGGGCAAGGGTTTATTCCTGGAATGAGTGAAGGAACCCTGAGTAATGTTATCATTGATGCATCTGGTTTTCCATTGTTTTTTACAGCTAGTGGTAAACACTTGGAGCTTTTCTCCTGGGCTGGCAAGGATTAGGGGAGTACCCTTGAGGAGGTGTCCTTGAAGCCATTAGACTGTATTGTTTGTGTTTGGCAATGGCCCTGAATATCCCAGAAGGGAACTGAGAGAGAGCTGAGGAGGACCAGTGGTAATCCATCATCCCCCTCACCAAAACCTCCACTTGTGAATGTAACAGACTGGCAGGGTATTCCTGCAGAGAGAATTTGTCTGCCTGTTGCCTGCAGTTACAGCATGTTGTTAGGAAATAAAGACTCTGAAAACATAATTTCATGGAAAGATTTTGCAATGTGGGATTTTTTTTTCTCCCTTTCTAGTTTATCTCAAGTTTTAAGTGGGTGTAATTAAAGTGTAAGCTTTTGAAAGTCCTTGCAGCCTGTATTTCATCTTTGCTCTCCTGCTTTGGGCAAGGACTTTGCTAATCACAGCATGACTCATTGTTAACTGGGGTTCTTCAAAGTGAAGGGAACCTGGTCCTAGCACACAGATCCATGTCCTACCTTGCTGGCCTGAGACTGTCTCTCCTTTCTTCCATCTAATTGCAGAGCAATCAGCGCGTTGACCTGTATAAGTGGAAGGAAGGTAATGGGGAAGTTTGCACATCTCTGCAAGGACACACACGTGTGATCAGGTGAAGAACAAACAATGCTGTGGGCTGCTGAGAGGAAAATAATGCATGGTTTCATAGAAGCTGAATGTTTTGGTCCTGGCCCCACTCAGGCTCTGCTCTGAGCCTGTTTTTACTCACTTCTCTGGACTGGAGTGCCTTCCCATTTGGTGATGATGTCATGTGAGAAGTGGCTTACCCTCTCATGGCTCCCCCAATTTATCAACTGAGCCCTTGATGGCTCGAATGTCATTGCCTTAGGCTGCTGTCCTTGTGAAGAGCAGCAGCCATCATCTGGGAAACAGATAGCATGTTTATTAAATTGAATCCCAGCTGTGTTTCTGTGTGGTAGCAGCTTAATTAAGGCAGGTAATCCCAAGAGCCAAGTTTAGAGAATGTTACAGTGGTGCAGGGGAGGTTTTTGCCTCTTGTTTTAAGGTCGCTTTTCAGTGCTGGGTTGGAAATGCAGTTGCGGGACTGCTTTTACTCAAGCTCCTGACTGTGGGAAATATTTGCAGCCCTTGAAATGACAGTTGTTTGGGCTGACTGGAGGCTGTTTGTGTCCCAGGTGCGCTTGGTGTTCCCAACAGGGAGGCATCCCAGAGTGAGGGGTTGATGCCAAGGATGTGTGGTTACTGAGAACTCTTTGAGACAGTGTCCCTTTGCCTGGAGGGGAAAGAGCACACACACAGTAGCTGTAAAGTTCAGGACTAGGAGGATGCTTCACTGGAATTTACTTAGAAGCATTTCATTGCTTCTTGGAATTTACTTAGAGAAATTATTAAGATCTTGCTTTTTACTTTAAAAGTTTCAGTAGATGTCATGGAGTTGCTGTGAATTTTTTTGAGAATATACTGGCTGCTTGTGAAAAGTCGATGCAACATCTGTGTGCTTTTCTTTACTGATCTGTGATTTTGCATTTGCAGTGACCTGGACTGGGCAGTGTTTGAGCCAGACTTACTGGTCACCAGTTCTGTGGACACATACATCTACATCTGGGACATCAAGTAAGAATCAGTATGTTTCTGCATTTTGGGGAAATCACTGGAACTCTTTCCTGTAATTATCAGCTTGAAGGTCAAAGCACACCCTGATGGGTGCTGCTCTTTAGCTGTGCTTCCAGGAGCTTCAGCTATTTCCCATTGTCTCCAAGATGAGTTTTGCTCCCCTATTTTCAAGCCAGTTCAGAGTCAGTGATGGGCAGTAGAGTGGTACAGTTAAGCTACAACTGTTTGTCTTCACTCCCTGTCCACTTCAGATATTTCCTTGGGGGCTTTTCATGGAGCCCAAGGATACTCCTCAACCTGTTGGGGTTTTTTTAGCTCAGTTAATGAGCACCATTTCATGATCCTATAGCCATTTTCTACTAAATTAATTGATTATTGCTGGTTTTCCCTCAGTGGTAGGAAGACTGACATTGGTATTCTGGAAGGTTTTCCTGTTTGTACCCTCCCTTGTTTCCTAGTGTTGCTTTCTGCTATGAGTATTTTCAGGGTGGCAGATATTTCCAGCTATATGTCCAAATTTAAGCTGCAGATTTTACACCTGAGAAGCAAGAAGCTGGTACTGGGACTGCTGGGTTCCCTTGCTAGCTGTGCAGCTCTTTATGACCCCCAGCAAATCACATTGTTCCTCTCTGCCTCCCTTGCTCAGTTATAATAGGAGGATAATTATATAACCCCACTGCACCAGGCTACCCAGAGGCTTCCTTAGTTCCTATGAACAAGCACTTAGATCCTTGGTTAAATGGTGCTTGAGAATGACAATATATTATTAATGTGTAATTAAAAGACACAGAGATACAATAACTGCCGGTTGTTTTCCTGTGATACTATCTTAATGCCAAGAAGAAAAAATAGAGATGTCTGAAGGTTGTTACCAGAACTCCTCCTTTAACTCTATTGTACCCTTCCATTGTTTTGTGTCTGCCTGTATCTCTTGCCCAGAACTGCTTCCTTAGGCCATCTCTGAAAGCCTCTACATCCCACTGGTGCTGGGAAAGGCTCTGAGCTTGCTGTGGCACTGAGGTGCTGGTGCTGCTGGCCTCCAGCTAGTTAAAGTCCTGCTGAAGTGACTGTCTTTAACGACACCCTAAGGAGGTAGCCCTGCAGTAAGGGCAGCTGGAAATTCCCCACTTAATTTTTCATACAAAATAACTTTTTGATCAGGCAAAAATTCTTGGAGGGGTGCAGTCCATTCCAGAAAATGTTCTGCTTTTCAGCAGACAGAAAAAGCTGAAGATAATATTCCTTATTTTCACTGTCACTTTTCATGAAAGAGCAGGTGAAATCCTGAGGAGCAAGGTCAGGAAGTAAATTATTGCCTTGATCTATGCCCTGGCTGCTAGGAGTTGTCATGGTGCCACATTGGTTTCTGCCGCTGCAAAATCTGGTTTGTAGACAGACAGAATTTGGTCTGCCACAGCTGGGCTGATTTTCTACTAATTTTGTTATTATATGCTAGACATGAAGTTTTTGCTCTGTAGTAACTACTCCATCTGCTTTGAATCAGAATCTGCAAAGGCTCCACGAACACATCAGTGGCTTTTGTTGAGTGCTTCCACAGCTCTGTTTGTTCCTTTAATCCTCCTTGGAAAGGCTGTTTTGTTGCTTCCCACAGCAACAATTTGTGAGCCTTGTTTCCTTGCCTACCCAGTTGCAATATGCCACACTTTGTGTATGTTTCTTGTCCCTCTAGTCCATTTCAGCTCTGTCCTCTGTCCTAAACTTCCTGCTGCATGTGCTGACAAGACAGGATTGTGGAATGGTTTGGGTTGGAGTGGACCGTAAAAATCTAGTTCCATCCCTCTGCCAAGTGCAGGTACACCTTCCACTAGACCAGGTTGCTCCAAGACCCATCCAGCCTGGCCTTGAACACTTCCAGGATGGTTGTTGTCCTCCAGCTGGTCACCTTTATTCCATTTAGCGCTGGTGTATTTTGGTAAGCAGAAGGTTCATTTGGTCCCAAGGCAGCAATAACGTTAGTGCTGGAGTAGCAGGGAGCTCGCTGGGAAGGGTGGACTATGCTGTTGGTACTTACAGTGGCCACCTTGTATTTCAGAGACACCAGGAAGCCCACGGTCTCACTCTCTGCAGTTGGTAAGTCTGATGGGTATGATGTAGACATTAAATAACATTATTGTTGCATGCCCCTACTGTTATTCTTCCCTCCCTTCATGCTCCAAGGCCAGACGTGGCAAAGTGCAGGAGTGCCTCCATGTGTGATTGTCCCATGTAGGAGCAGCCTGAGAGGCTCCAGTTCACTCCTTTTAGAGAAGCAGCATTCAGAAGAGATGTGGAGCCCCTTGAAGTTCCCAGGCATGCAGGGCAGTTATGGTACTTGGATTTGCTGCCCCAGCATTGGTGAATGGCCACATGGAGCTTCATCCCTGCTTAATCACCTTGCTGCACTGCTTGTCCTGGGTTGCCTGTCTGTAATTTCCTCACATCCTTTTATGTTTGATTGAATCAGATGAGGAACTAAACCATACCCCAAGCAGCTCTCTGTGCCAGCCTGTCCCTTCATTCACTCAGGGTCGGATACAGCAGGTGGCTGCATCCGCTTCCCTGGGGCACCTGCAACATGCAGGAAGTACATGAGGTGCTGCCTTTGGGCTGTGTTGTCTCTGGAAAGGCTCTTGTCCTGGCTGCTGGCAAGGTGTGTGTCGAGCCCCTGCAATACCACCAGCTGGCAGGTGCTGTGTGTCTGTCCTCACTGGCTGGAGCTGGGACTGGGCACAGATGATGAGCAAAACGTCCTTTCCCTGAGTTACTGTCCCCAGTACTGGAGCAATCCTTACAATGTGTGACTCTCATGCTCTGCTGCTTACATCTCCTTAGGCTATACATCTGCAGCAGCTCCCGTTCCCCTCCCAGCCAGCAAACTTCTCTGTCACAGAAATGCAAAAAACCTTACTGAGTCAGAGAGAAGCAGTGGTCGGTTCTGGTGTCTGGGGTGAGGTTTCACGGCTGAGCCAGCCCAGCAGCCTGCTCCCCAGAAAGCTTCCTTGCTTCCTTCCTTCCTCCTGTGCCTGCTGCTGTTTAATGCTGGTCCAGACATTTGTGTACCCTTCAGTGAGTGGATCAAATCAATCAACTGGCAGTCTATTTGCAGCTTTTTATCCCCCAGAATAGCTTTTTGCCAGGTTGTCAGGATGAATCTGCTCACCATGTGGCAGGAGGTGGGTAGTGGAGGTGGGGAATAGCAGCAGGCTGAGATCTGTTTAGCTTTCTCATGGATCTCACCTTTGTGATAGCTCAAAAGGTTTGAAAATACTGGCAGAATAGGGATGAACAGATGCCTTATGCTTACAATACCTGAACAATCCACATTAACTGAAGCTGTGCTTTGTTTCTATTAGAAATAACCACCCATCATCTGATTTGACTGAGTCCCTTATGACACCACATACAAGTCATATCTGGACCATCATCCAGTTTCTTTACCCTGTCATTGGTCTTTGACTTCTGTGGTATATTTTGACAGATGGATCTTCTAGTCCACCCAATGAGTCCACCTCTAGCTGGTCACACTCAAGGTCACCTGCAATACACCTGTATTTTAATCATAGATCAATAGCACTAGTTGCCTATGTAGTAGCTGATAATATGGGGGGTGATGGGGAGATGAAACAGGCCCTAAGCACCTAGAAGTAACTTGAATAAAAAGAGAGGGGATTTGGGAAGGAGGTGATGAATCTGCGTTTCTGGTCTGGAGGAAGTTCCTCCATTGGAGCTAATGGACATGAGTATTCTAATCAGGTACAGCCCCTGGCTAGAAGATGTGATAAAGATCTCCAGGCATGCAACTGGAACGCATGCTTTGCTGTCCTGAGGATACAAATGATACACTGAGGAACCAGGAGTTAACAATTTTCATGCCATCCTTCATGCTGGCCCTCTGGGGTATCCTTCCTCTGAACTGCCTTTCCCGGGCTAAGAGCAGCTCTAGGCCCAGGCAATGGGACTACTGTGCTCTTTTCTCTTTAATTGCATGTTTTGGCCTGCTCTGTTTGTGCTGCAGCTGGAGCTTCTCAGGTGAAATGGAACAAGAAAAATGCCAACTGTTTAGCAACAAGCCATGATGGGGATGTCCGAATATGGGACAAAAGGGTAAGTTGAGAAATTTTTGAACAGTCTGTACATTTTCCCACTTACCCAATACAGATATTCCTCTGGTGACAGATAAATACTGAGGAAATGTACTACTTTATCCCAGATCTCTCTTGTGGGTCAGTTTAAACTAGAGAGAATTGGGAGTCCAAGAGCCTGAAGAGAGTATGTAGGTAACTTCCTTCCTCAGAGACTGTACCCATTACTATTTTCCTTTTGATCTCATAGTACTTACCTTTTGAACTGAGTATAAAGTATGGTTAGAGCTGCACTTGGTGACTGGAATTTGCCATACTTTCACAGGATTTTTTCTTCAACTACTTATGCTGAGCTATTTGCCTTTCCGCAGCAGGGGTGGTTGTTCTAAGTGTCTTGCCCTGGTTAAAGTGTCTCTTTTTATGCCAAAGAACTAGACCAAATTTCATGTCCTATGCTGAGAAGGACAGTGTCTCTCCTTGCAGAAACCCAGCACTGCAGTGGAGTATTTGGCAGCTCATCTCTCCAAAATCCACGGTCTGGACTGGCATCCTGACAATGAGTATACACTGGCCACTTCCAGCCAGGACAACTCTGTCAGGGTAAGTGTTGTTTCTGCAATTCCTGCTAGGGAGTAGGAAGGATGGTCGAGCAGATCCCCTTCTGCTGCTGCTGAAGTTTTGGGAAGTGCTTTGCCATTGGGAAGATCTGGATCTTTATTGTTTGGTTTCTGGCCACCTGGTGTGTTGAGCCAGGACTGCACTTTCAGAACAGGCAGAGAGGCAATTGTAGAATGGGTGCACATACGTTTGCCACGTATCTGTGGAGATTAGGGCAGTATTGAAGCTGAAAACAACTGTCTCTGCGTGTTGCTTGCCAGAAAGGAACAGACCACACATGCCAGAAGAGCCTTTTTCCAGAAATGCATGTTGCCAGCCTCAAGCTGATTATGGTAACTTGAGGGGAGACATACTTCAGCCCGTGGAATTTCCAAACTCATGTTGAATAGGATTATCAATAAGAGACTGCCTGCAAGCACTGCTGTGCAGGGCCTCTTACTTGGGGGGAAATAGTGTGCATTGTATGTCAGCCAAATGGAGTTCATTCACACTGAGCTAAGCTCTGAGGCAAATGCAGTTGATGTGTAGTCTAGCAAAGCAAAAGGTTAGATTCTTCATTAGAAAATTAGCAGTAACAGCAGGGTGGGCTTGCCTCCAGCCTGGACTGGCACGTTGGCTGGCAGCCTGCAGGGTACCTTGTAGCTCTGAAAGCCCAAGCAGGCTGCCTGTCTCCCTGCTCTAATTACTCAAGCTATGATCACTGTGAATATGACCCCAAGTCACTCATTTTCTAAGGGATGCTGCCAGATGCTGATAGCTTGGTATTTGTCCTTTGGGGCCGTCTCTGCTGTTAATGAATGGGATTACTAATGATGCTGTGGGCACCCTGGCATGCTGTTGGTCTGTTCTATCTGCAAGCCACATGGAAAACTACAGGCTGAAAGTATAGCCAGCTGACTCCTGCCTTTGCTTGCCTTTCACTTGGTTTGTTTTTTTTTTCAAGTTCTGGGATTACCGTCAGCCTCGGAAATACCTCAATATCCTTCCCTGCCAGGTTCCCGTCTGGAAGGCAAGATACACGGTCAGTGAGAAACTCCCACCAGTTCCACTTGTGCTCTGAGAAGAATGCACAAGGAGACATTAAATAAAGAACTGCTATAGGGTTTCTCACCAGTTCTACTTGTGGACATTATTAAGTTGATTTTAAAAATCCTTCTTGGTGCCTGTAAGGCATAGAAAAGCAGCATCCACAGTGGGGGCATTCAGGAGAAGGAGTGAGCGAGCACCCACCCAAGTGAAGCTAAGGCTCTTAATATCAGTCATAATCCCCAGAGATCTGAATGAAGCCAGCGCTCTGCCTTTAATCTTAATCCCCTTTCCCTGCCCAAGCAGCAAGAGGTGTAGGACTGGTTTCCATGTTCCTCTGAGCATTGTAACCCTGAGGAGCTGCTGGGGCTCAGTCCCTAGGTAGCAGTTCTTGCAGCTCCAGGCAGATTGCAGTAAGGATTGCCAGTGAAAAGTCAGTGGTGAAATCCCTCCAACCTCACAGATAAGTGAGGAAGCAGCACCAAGAAGTTAACTCATCTTAAGTGAGCTGCATTGAATACCTCAGTGTACTACATCTTACCCCTTGAGTGTTTTTGCACAGCAATTACCTTGCACCTTCCCAGGTTTTGGCCTGGTTCTATTTTGTGCTGAGCTCATTTAAAACCTTTGCATTTGTGTTGGTGGGAATAGGGAAAAATGAGACTATGATAATAGCAGCATGGGAACATAACTCTCCCTGGCTAACTGGAAGGGTGTTTCTCCCTAAGCCTTTCAGCAATGGACTGGTGACAGTGATGGTCCCCCAACTCCGTCGGGAAAACAGTCTCCTCCTCTGGAATGTCTTTGACCTGAACACGCCTGTCCACACTTTCGTAGGACATGATGATGTGGTGCTGGAGTTCCAGTGGAGGAAGCAGAAAGAAGGTGAGTTTAGGGTTGAATGTGCTCTCTCCCCTACACCGTGGCTGTCAGCTAACCAGGGGTGTGGAGACCTGGCTCCTGATTGCAATGCTGTTGCTTTTTGACTCTTGCCTTTCCTTGAAGTAGCTCCTGCCCACCTTCCTGTCCCCCACTGCCTCCCTCAAACTACGGCTGTTCTGTACTGGTTTTATGACAGTGCTTACAGAAGCACTGCCTTGTTTCCATGCTAACAAAGCAAATCTACCAAATGCTGAGTGGGTCACTGGTGACTTCCGTTGCTTCCACTCTCCTGGGAGTTTCTTTTTAAATGACTCTTTCAGAATAAATTGTGCAAATTATTAGATAGGTGCATGAGTGCAGGCACCCTTTCCCTACTCAGAGCTGCAGGCTAGCCAGTTAACCCCTCATATCCTGGCCTGGGTCAGCAGCTCCAGCATATCCCAGACCACAGACCAAGAAGGCACACCTTACTAGTCTGCTGCAAGGCAAGGGAACAATAACGTGGGCTAGAGAGTCTGCTGTTAGAGTTCAGTCCTGATTAAATTTTCTAGTGTAAGCAGCTAAGAATAGGAGATTCCATACCAGAGGTTGCATAGCCACACAGAGCACAGCTTTGTTTCCAGCACCTCAGCTGCCACTGACAGAGTGTGCATGTCTGGCTTTGGTGCTACAGCTTTGCAGTGCTGTGTGAAAGTGCTGGTCAGCCCTTTCCCACCAGCTGCTGGGGCCTTTCAGTTAAGTCACCTCCTTCTCCATAACTTGATTTTCCTCTTTCAAAAAGAGGAGAGCAAGAGAACTGTGTTGGGATCTGGAGGCACAGGCTAAGATAGTTTGTGAATGAACATTGAAGAAAGCTTGAGCTACACTTGGTTGTCTTAGCTTCTTTAATAGATACATACCCAGGGTTGGACTTCTTGCTTGTCTCAAGCAACATAAATCAATCACACAAACATTCCAAGTCTGCTTCAGTGTGGAGACAACCAAGATAGCACAAATTTCCTTCCACAGAGTCTGTAGTGCTGTATTTAGATAGCCGCTGTGCCTCAGCAGAGGGGTGTAAGAAGCAGCTGTGCAGCAGCAAATTCTTAAGCATAGCAGCTGTTTGACGAGGGAAACTTAAAACTGTATCACAAGACCTAAACATGGACATAAATAGGTCTGTGTACCTCTGCCTGTTGATAGATAGTATGTGGTTAGATCCATTTCCTTACAACCTGAACTTGGCATCATTCAGCTCTTCCAGAAGCAAGAAGAGGAAGAGCAGAACTACCTTCTCATTGCTTAGAAATGTTTTAAAACATCTACCTCTTGAAACAGATTTGATGAACTAAAAGATATTTTCACTTTACAATTATAGTTGGGAAACATTTTTACTATACTATTTCTTCTATTTAAATAAACATTGTTATGGGTCTTGTTTATTCTGGTTGTGTCACATTCATTATATTTGGTGCTTTTGGCTTGTAAATCACATCCTGTTTAGAGGTGTGGTGACTGTGGCGTGAGGAGACACAAAGGCTGATGTACCTGGGTCAATTTGAAGCCGAAAAGGACTTGCTCTGTCTTTCAGTTTAGTGCCTTATCCATTGGATGTGCCTGCTGGCTTGTTTGAATCTGTTCACACTGAACACAAGGCTGAGATAGTCTGTTTTCCAGTGAGGTCTCTAACTGTTTCTGTCCTCTTTAGGCTCTAAAGATTACCAGCTGGTTACGTGGTCCCGGGATCAGACCCTGCGCATGTGGCGGATCGACTCTCAGTTGCAGAGGGTACGTGGACGCTCTGGTTCTTGAACCGCAGACACTTTTCTTACAGGCTGGATTCACCTCCCCTTCCTTGCACTCCCAGTCACTCCTCTGGTATCGTAGAGCTGCAGACACAGAAGCCAGCTGCTGCTTTGCTTTCCTCTTCAGCTCCAGCCCAAAAAGATCCCTGAGGAGACCTGTGATGGGCCTTCTCTTTTGAGCCTGTGTCTCAAAAGTTTCGGTGGCCGTGCCAGGCTGCTTTGTTGTCTAACATAAAGTGCAGAAGTTTGTTTGGAGAAGGTGGAGGGCAGTTACTGCCTGCATTGCCTCTAAAATGTCACAAGACTGTATTTCTTGGTGGTTTAGGTGCCAGGTAAATGTAGGGATTGTGTCCTCCTCTACCTCCCCTTGTGTCCATTGTCTCTAAGCCTGGGGTGGGTGGTGTGAGTGTGTGAGTGTATGGATCTGCAGCAGTTACAGATCCTGATGCAATTACTGGAATGGCAGTGCTGGCTCATTCCATAGGTTCATATGGCCACAGTGGGCCACGTGGCCCTGTCACACCTTCAGCTGATGTCTTGGGAGGGGATAAGAAGGAGGCAGGCATGGAGTGATGTTTCTCTCAAATGCCCTGGCAGCCTCCTGCTGTTTGCAATTTAGAGGCTCATTGAGTCTGGCATCTTTGTATTTGATAGAGCTTGATGAGTGTCACTTCCATAGACTTGTTCTTTTTTTTTTTCTTGGACCTGTGTAAATTTTTGTCACCTTAAACATCAAACAACAAGGAGTTTCATGGCTTTTCTGCATGTTATGTGGAAAACCAGCTCATTTATTTATTTTGCCATCTAATTTCATTCAATTTAAGATTAAAAGAGCCATATTCTCTGTGATACTCATGAATCTGTAGGCCTCCATCATATCCTTCTCAGCTGCCTCCTTTTTCAAGTCAAAAGTTCTTGATTTAATTCATCCTTTGTACTAGAACTTTGATTGTCCTTTTGCCTTTCACGACCCTTTTTCAGTTCTGGTCTATACCTTTGGGGATGGGGATCTGAGCTTTGTTCTTTCCAAAGAATTCTCAGTACTCAGTTTAGTTTGTAAATTGTTTGGCATAATTCCGTGAAATCATCAGCTTAGTCTTGCTTCTACATCTTGTTCCCTCAGCTTGAACTTTCAGCTTTAAATTTTTCCCAATGTATGTTGCTTTATATTTAGCTGAGCCAAAGTTCATCTTTCATTTTAATACAGTTGCTCTTGTAAGGTCCTTCTGTGATTGTTTGCCGTCAGCCACACTTGTTACTGCCCTGAAAAACTTGGTGGCATCAGCAAACCTGGTCATGTCACTATTCACCTCCTATTCCAGGTTTTTAATGAATATGTTGAGAAGCATGTCCCAGCACAGATCCTGCAGGAGTCCTGCAGGTCTGTAACAAACTTTCTCTGTGAAAAACGACCCTTTTCTCCTATCTGATATATTTGTGAACATTTGATTTCTTTCCTGTCTTTAAATCAATTGTTCATTCATGTCAGAGCCTTTATTTTTCCTCTACTGGCTCCCACTCTTTTGTCTTTGTCTGGATCAAGCTATGCACATGGTGGCATGTTGCTGGTGACCAATGCTGTAATTTGCTACATCACACCGTTATCCTTTCTCTTCCCTTCATCTTCTCAGTTTTCTTGTGCTGAACTTCAAATCCAGGGTTTTATAGTCTCATTTTGATACACAACCTAGAGCAGTAGGACCCCGTGTATGTACCTGGATCTCTAGATCCTACTGGAGTGTAAATATCAAATGCAGAAAGTGTGCTACTATTAAATTTGATCTGAAAAATTAAACACGTTTTAACAAATTAATTCAAGGAATTGAAGTAATACCAGTTTTAGTTTTGACTAAAGGTTTGTTTTGACTCTGTTTCTTAGATTGGCCCTGTCAATTAAGTGGCTTTTTAAATGAGCAGGAGATTGGGCCAGGCTGTCTGAGGTGACAGAGTTGAGGGTGCTGGAAAGTGAAAGATGACCTGTCTTTGTCACAGGAGCAATGCAGTCCTAGTCATGACTGCTGCGTGGATAGACCCACCTTGCAAATCCATCTGTCTGGAGAAGTGAGTTGTTTGGTGGTGGCTCTTCCCACAACTTGGATTCTGTTGTGCAGCATGTGGGTGTGTTTGTTCTTTTCAGCTCTGTGCTAATGACATCCTGGATGGAGTTGAGGACCTCATTGATGGCATTTCTCATCTGCCAGAGCCGGACAAGACCCTTCACCCCCAGGACACGGAGCCCCAGCATAACTCTGGACATGGGGATGAGGAAGGTGAGAGAAATGATGGCTTGTGGAACCTCAAACACCAGCATCTTTGGGTTGGGAAGAAGATACATCTTGGCATAACAAAACACAGGCAAAGCACAACCTGCTGCTGTTTCAAAGGTTAATGGATTCCTCATCAGGGAGGAGGAAAAACACCAGAGGTTCCTCGGGATGGTCCTCCCAAGCTTTTTGTCTTCTAACACAATGATTCTAGCTGTGAAATGAAGCTCTTCCTTGTCATAATTTTCATTTAATTGCATGCTCTTTAGGTTGTAGTTGTGGATTGTTGCCGAAAGGAAGGCAATCAGCAAGTAAATTCTGCCTTTTAAGAAGATAGATTAGTTTAAGCTGAGATGAGCCTTCAGCCTTCAGAAGAGGGAGTGTGTGAGTGAGGCACTCTGACACAAGCTGCTGACATCACACCTGGTGCCTAAACATTTCTGCTGGGGTCACTGTGTGAACTGATCTAACAAGGAGGTGTTTGATGGTGTCTTCACCAGAAGTAGATACGGAGACAAGTCATGAATTTTTGGTCATGTATTGATGGAAGGTGACTGAAGGCTGACAGAGCAGAGAGGGGAGGGATAGTATCTCTGGCTTCTGATATACTGAGGGGTGGATGGGAGACACTTTGACAGAAAGTGTTTGTCCCTACAGAAAAAAAGGCATGCAAAGAAGGAACATGAAGGAGGCTTAGTGTGGTTCCTTTCTGCCTTCTGTCCTGTGTGGAAACAGAACAAGTTTCTGAAAGCCATGAGAACTTCTGTCTATGTCAGGGTTTTATAAGATGATAGAAAAAGCCCCAGATACCTGTGTTCCCCATGAGCAGTGCTTCTCAGACAGCACCTCTCTTGCTCCAGCTGGGAGCATTCTCATTCTGGCTGCCTGACCTCTCTTTTTTCCACACTGTCCCTGATGATGTGAATCCAAACATCCCATGTGGTTACTGTGTGGGTCTCGTTTCCATGTGTTTTTTTCTTTGGTTCAGACTGTTGTGCTTTTCCTTGTGGCCAAAGGGAATGAATATGGCTTTTCTGTAGCAGGGTAGATTTTGCTGCAAATAACACGTCTGCAGGATTAACACACCAGCAAATCCCTTGGTAGGAATTTCAGTTCTTTCTAGCCAAAAAGCTATTGTGGACTGTTGATGTTTCACCCTGGGGGTGGCTGCATTTCAGCTACAGACAAAGCCTCCATGTTACATTAGTAAAGCACTTTGGGGGATCTTTGGAAGAGATCAGCGCTGTGCAGGTGAACGACAGAGCCCCAGCTGTGCCTTCGCTGCACAGCTCTTGCTGCTGCTTATAGAGGAGCTTTAGGAATCCGTACAGCGCGTGGCTTTGGAGGATTAAAAACTAATTGGAAGGGAATGGGAGGAGAAGACAAAGGGAGGGTACTGCCCATACTGGGAACCTCAGAGATGGCTTTTCAGTAAGCTATGTGGTGTCTTGAGCTAGAAATAATTATCTTCCCTGAGAGCCACTGATCTTCCTGTAATCTCCTTTTCAGCTCCCTTTTCTGGAATATATCTAAGCGCTGTAATGGAATTGCAAACAAGAATGATTGGCTAAGCATCCTACCTATCCAAATCCAGCAACCCATTGTGTACTGGTAATACCAGATATTTGTCCCTGCACCAAAGTCAGTAACTTCTAGGTGAATGCCTGTAAAAGGTCAACTTCTTGCATTTCTTTTCATTTTTTTTGCTGGGAATAGTCTGTGCAATGTGATATTGCAAGTGTGAGAATGACAGCTGAAAAAATCGGACTTCCCTTCTGTCCTTGGAACCATCATAATAAAATATATTTGCCTTCTTAAGAAGTGGTGCTACAGCAAAATGCCCTTATGGAGCTACACAGCAAGAAGCAAGGCAAAAACCAGGCACAACCACAGGCAGAGACCAATTCTTCTGAAACTCAGTGAAGTTTGTTACCTTAGCTGTAATTCTTTGTGTCCTGCAGCACTTGCCTAGCTGTTTAAATGTGGTCTAGCCTTCAGGGGTTATTGTCCTCCTAAAAACTGCTGGAACTGGAGAGTTAGACACAGTATTTTGATGAGTCTTTAAAGGCTGTTAAAGCACTAGAGTGCTTTGCAACATTAAATGCAAATGGCTGCTGCAAATGAATTAAGCTTCTATTAGGACCAGAAAGACTCCCTGCTCTCTCCCAAAGCATTGTTGTGCTTTGGAAGCTTTCCCTGAAAGTCAGAAATGGTGGAGTGTTAGTCCCAAAGACCAGAGCCTCCTCCTGGAGACTGCTAGGGCTGCAGTTCTTTCCTGCTGCACTGAGATGCTCCAGTTCAGCCAGTCTCGACTCTGGCAGTATTGTGTAGGGAGAGTCTCACATGAGAAGAGAAAAAAGGGTCTCACATGAGAAGAGAAGGACCATTTAGGACTGTACAAAATACAAGCAGGTTCTGTGACCTTCCTGGGAGCCCTATGTGTAGACAGCTTTGGTTTTTTGAAGAGAAGGGTCAGAAACTTGCCTCCAAACAACAGCTGAGACCCTCCAGCTCACAAGTCTTTTCCAGGTAAAACTCATACCTCTGTGTGTCAGAGGAGCAGAGGAAAACCTGTTGTCTTGGCTGCCTCCTTACATCATGTAAAATACTCTGCCTGTTATAGCTTGTCTCAACTTGTTTTCCATCTTTCCTGTCAGCTTTAAAAGAAGATTTCCTGAATGACCCCCTGGTGGGAAAGAAAACGGACCAACTGGGGCTGCCTCAAACACTGCAGCAGGAGTTTTCACTGATCAATGTGCAGATCCGAAATGTCAATGTGGAGGTACAGTTTCCTTTTGCTGGCTTGTTAGGAGGGGATGTGGGCAGACTGGCTTATTGGAGCCTATAGAGAGGAACCTTCTTGGCTGCAGTGACTGCTGTCTGTAAACAAGTTTTATTTTGAGCTGTCGAGATCCTCTTGGCCGGGGGTAGTAAGAAAGAGGATAATCCCAGACAGTGGTGTGAGAGAAATGTTTCAGCACAGTAAGTGCACTGGCTGATCTTGAGAAAGCTGGATGGTGTTTTCTTCTCTGCCTAGACTGTGGAGTGCAGGGTGACTTGTTCCATGCAGTTGATCTCCTTTCAACTGGTTCTGAATCCCATCTGCTGAGCCCTCCCTATGCTGAACTCTGTCCCTCAGTTTTTCCCTCTTCCTTGCACTCCAAACTCTCCTCTGTGCATGGAAGCTGACTGGAGGCACAGCCCCAAACTGGGCTGGGAGGCTCGAGGCAGCTGCCTGTCTCCTTTCCCCACTCCTGTGGTTTCACAGCTCATGGCGTGATCCTGATGTAGTTTTCTACTGCCTTTTACTGCTGCAGTGGGCCAGGAGCTCTCCATGGCCAAGTGAAGTGGGCTGGGGTGCAGTGGCTGTTGGGAGCAGAGCCCCTTTCTTGGAGCAGCCTGGGCTGGCCACAGTCTGTGGATGCTGGAATGTCAGTCTGCTGATGGGAGCTCAGCCTGTCCCCATCTGCCTGGGGCTCTTGCTGTCACTGAGTTCCCTGCCCTTGAGAACAGCATGACTTCGTCTTTTGTGCAGACGATTCAGTCCCTCAGCATGAATTTAAGCCACTGTAAGTGTAAAAGTCCTGGGAGATCTAACTAGAGACCAATTGCTTTTCCTCAGATGGATGCAGTGAGTCGCAGCTGTACGGTGTCGGTGCACTGCGGCAACCACAGAGTCAGGATGCTGGTGATGTTCCCTGTCCAGTATCCCAATAATGCTGCACCGTCCTTCCAGTTCATCAACCCAACCTCCATCACAGCTTCCATGAAGGCAAAGCTGCTGAAGGTGTGTAAGGAGTAGAGAGTGTCTTTATAAATGTACAAATGATGGATACTTGATGTCTGGATTTTCGAGATGTAACTAAACATGAGACCTTGCTGAAGACATACTACAGGTCATGTTGAGCTGGTGAATTGTGAAGCCCATAGGATGAGGTTTTTGTTGGTGCTGCAGCCCAGTGTTTGCCTTTTTCCACTGCTTCTTCATTGCTGCTGTGTTTCAGTGTGATGTGTATTGCCTGAGGATCCCTAACATCCTTCTCCTCATGGAGTTGCCCTCAACCCAATAATAGACAAAATGACCAGCTAAGCATCCAGCTGCAGAGTGATACTATTTTTGAGCTAGGATGTTGCTTACTGCTCTACTACACAAGCTGCTTTAAAAATGAGGGGATTTTTTTTACACAGCCCTGCTAATTCAGACCAGGTGTTTGATCATCTGGTGTAGCAAATCCTATTGCTAATGAAATCCTTTCCCCAGCAACACATTGATGGATCAGTTTGGGTTTCTTCCTGAAAAAACCTGATCCAGTTTGCCACAAACTGGTATGAAACATATGGGCTGCAGTAATATTGAAGCCTAAGTCCTGGCTCAATGCTCTGATCAAAGCACACAGCCATTCCTCAGAGCAGACAGCACACCGGTGGCTCCAGTGGACGTTAGGGGATGTCTGTGACCTGTTCAGGTCCTGGCATCTAAGCTGCTCTGCAGACAAAAAGGATGTGGGTGCAAAGTGTGGGGGTAACTGTGAATAAAGTTGTGTCTTGTATGTATTCCAGATACTGAAAGACACTTCCCTGCAGAAAGTGAAGAGGAACCAGAGCTGCCTGGAGCCTTGCCTGCGTCAGCTGGTCTCCTGGCTGGAGTCTGTCGTGGTATGGAGAACTGCGTGGGCTCTCTGCCCTAGTTTGTTGTCTTTTCCCATGTCCCACACTTCTGACTCTGCAGTGAGAGTCTGGCCTCGTTAGATGTGCAAGTAGACCCCTGTGACTGGCCATTACATTTGTGTGAGCACTTCTGGTTAATGTTGAAGAGAGCTGGGTGGATGATTAGATGTGTTTGTTTTCCTCAAATGAGGCCCTGAAGGTTTGCTTTGGGGAACTCTGATATCCAGGTTACCAGGAATGACTGGAGATTGGAGAATCTTAGTGGTGTGTGGTAGCTTCCCAGCTCAGAATATATTTCACTGACTGCCAGGGCATGGTTATCATCTCTGAGAGAAGGTAAGAGGCCTCAGGTTGTTGATGAAGTCATTCTTGTCTGAAAGGCAGTGGCAGATGTCTTCACCACCTCAGTTCAAAGATCCTTCTAGTCCTTTTCTAGGGTTTTTGTTTTCTTCCCTGAAAAAAAAACCCAAACTGTGAAAATCTGTTTTTTTCTGCAGCCTTCTGCTGAGGTTTTGTAGGGATGATACTGCAGATAAATCCAAGTCACACTCTGCTCTTAGCTGTGAGATCTGTGATACCTACTCAGCATCCCAGTGTCAGGTATTAGGTCTTTGTGTGGGTGAAGTGTACTGAAGTGGGTGTTTTTAGCATTCAGGAAACGATTGGAGAGTCTCCTCAGGTTTCTTTTCTGAGAAGTTTTGTTTATTCATCACAAATAAAGGGCTGGGTTGTTTTTTGGTTTTTTTTTTTTACATGTGAAGCTTTATTCTGCTTGGTTGCAGCAGTAATATTGTAAGAGTGGGAACTTTCTCTGCTGTATGGAAATCTGATGACTCGAGGCACCACTGCTTTCAAAGAATTCCTTTAGACTAAAGTTGTAGTATTCTTTATCCAAATAAATGCAGATTTCTGCCAAAATTCCTGTGGATAGTCTTGAGGACCCCAGTAATTCACACCACCTGCCTTCCTCACTTGAAGACTCCACCCTGTGTTTGACACCCCACAGTTGTGTGGTATTCCCACTCGAGATTTTGTGCATCACTGAGGTATCATGTTCAGCTCAACTAGCTGTCTTGAGAGTCATATCCAAAGTTTGAAGGTCAGATTTTCTGTATAGTTTCCTCCTGTTCCTCCCCAAGTTAAGCATTTCAACAGTGTGATGGTGGGAGAGAAGTCTCTGGACAAGCAGCCAGAGAAGCTTTTTTCTCAAAGGCAAATGTGCCTGCAGGTGCCTCTGCAATTGAAGCAGCAACTGTGCTCTGAGCTTGGTCTGTTCTGGCTCAAAGGATGAGCACCTCCTGTGAGGCTTCTTGGCACTGCCACGTCCAATGCTCTGGCTGGATTTCTCTCCTGTGGCAGCAGGAGTGTGACCTTAGGTAACTTCTGTTTCAGAACCAAGAGGACAGCACGTCCAGCAATCCCTACGCTTTGTCCAACTCTGTAACTCCTCCCTTGCCCACGTTTGCCCGGGTCTCCAATGCCTATGGCTCCTACCAGGACTCGAACATCCCATTTCCACGGACCTCTGGAGCCAGGTTCTGTGGAGCAGGTCAGCCCTGTCACTGATCCATTAAAACAGGTACCCAGGGAATGGTTCATTTTAGATGTCTTGAGAGCACTTGCCTCTGAACAAGATGAGGCTTTGGTCACTGCCGTGCAAGGAGTAAGGAATGGTGTTAAAGTAGTCATACTGTGGCAAATTTAGAGATGAGACTAACTGTTTGCAGTTGGGGTTGCATGTGGGGCTTTAGGATTTGGAAATGCAGGGCTAGCTGAAGAGATAACCTTTGGCTTACGGCATACCAGAAGCATGACAGATCTCTTTTTATAGAACACTGGGAATAGCTGTTTTCCTTTCCTAGTTCTCTGCTACCAGCATCACATTACTGGCTGTATTCTAGCACTCTGTCTTCACAAAATTCCTGTGATTTGGGGTTGAATTTACCCCTTGCTGAAACCATATTCACATTACTAACCACTCTTTTCTCCTTCTACACTCTTTCACTTGTCCAAAATAGCTTTCCCAAGGTCATTAAGAAACTTCCCCTAAATGAAAGATGGGGTGCAATCACATCCAGGTTTCCAGGAGACCACATAGAGGGTAAAGTTAATTAAAAACTAGGTTAAGATCTGAGTAAGAGCTGTTAAGTTTCACTGAGCTGTTTGAGATGCACACATGCCTTCTCTGAACCTGACTGCATCCCAGTGTGAGCACATTTTGAAAGCTGCTTTCCATGCAGGCCTCCTTGAATTCCCAAGTAAAAGTAAAACAGAATAATATTGCATTGAATAGGCCCAATAAAGCCTGCTAAATCCTGAAATGCTTGCAAGAGTAGGTGGCTGAAGACACTTGAGAGGCTAACAAATGGGATAAGGCTTGTGAGAGAAGGTTTTGGAGTTGGTTTGAGATGTCTGGGCCTCTCCTGTTGAGGAAGAGAGTTGTACAAGCTACAGTGGTTTCTCTGCATTGCCAAACATCACCTCACCTCTGGAGTAACAGTGCTTAGCAAGTTCTGGTGGATAATGAAACATGAGTATACATTTGCTGATTTTCTTTTCCTGTCTCTTCTCTAATAGCTATAAGCCACTTGAAATTGTGCTTTTGAGAGAAACATCTCAAAACCCCCATGCTTTGTAGTGGGTTTGCAGGGAGTTGATCTGGGTTGAGAGAATGTCTGCTTTTAGTTTATAATTACTAAGGGTAGTGGGTAGGAACCAAGAAGCCCCTTGCCCCTGATACACAGGGAAATCTGGTCGTTTAAGTTGAACCACCCCTGAGTAATCTCCTTGTTGCATGATCTTGATGCCGTGTCCTGTCCCTTCAGGGTACCTGGTGTATTTCACGAGACCCATGACCATGCACCGCGCCGTGTCCCCGATGGAGCCCACACCCAGGTGAGTGCCCTGTGTGGCCTTTGAGGTGTGCTGCCGCCATGGGCAGGAAAGCAGGAAAACAGCAGGTCCTACATTGGAGCTAGTCCCTCCAGTCCCTCCAGTGTTAGCTGTGCCCTCAGCACAGAGCACCTGGGCCCTTACACCACAGTGCTCAGCAGAGACTTCTTCCCAGACAGCGGCACCATTGCTGGCAGCTTGGCTTAGTGGAGATGTCAGGTTGAGCCTGCAGGATGTTTTGGTGGGAAAAGGCCCTGGAAGTGTATTCCCTTTCTTCCAGGTCTCTGTCAGCTTTGTCAGCGTACCATAGTGGCCTCATTACCCCAATGAAGATCCGCACGGAGACTCCGGGCAACCTGCGCTTGTACAGTGGGAGCCCAACACGCAGTGAGAAGGAGCAGGTCTCCATTAGCTCCTTCTACTACAAAGAAAGGGTAAGTACCACACCGAAACACTGCTCCCAACACTTCAGCTTTCTTGATCTGTTTTCCTTTCATTTAGCATCGCTAGTAACAGAAGCTTTGTACTCCTCTCAAAAAGACATCTTTTTACAGGCAGCTCTGTCAAATGGATTTATCTCCTGTTAGTAACTTCTTTACCAATCCTCTCTAGCATTTGACCTGCTTATTTTGATGTTTCTGTATGCTGACCATCACAATTCCCTTCAGTGCATTATGCTGTCTCCCTTTGCATTATGTAGGGTTAAAATCTCACCCTTTAAGAAGTTGTAGTCTTCAGATAGGTACATGTAGGCAGCTTGTTCTTGCTGTTCTGGGTACTCACTGGTACCTATAACTGCAAAGGGTTGTGACTCTCTGCAGCTTACTGCCAACCTCTCCTGGACTATGGGATGTGGTTGGTTATTTCTATTTCAGGTGTCTCTTTCAGGGATATGTGCCCCCTTTTTTTTTTTTTAAGCAAAAATAATCTCTACATGATTCTCTGAAGACCTTCCAATCCATATAATTCTGGTTTAGGTGCAGGTTTTGCTGTTGTTCCTGTTTGTAAGGCTTTGGAGAAGAGTGGTATTGTTTCCTTCTGGGACATGGTGGGGTGAGGAAGACCTGTTGTAATTGTAGGGTGGCTGCAGGGTAGTTGTAAAGCAGCTGTGAGAGCCTGATGTGCCTGGAGCAGATGCTGTGGGAGCAGTAGGCAGAGCAGTTGGTTAGAAACAAACTGTGCTTCAGCAGGGGTGAAGTGGCTTGCAAAAATGCAGAGCTTCCACTGGGAGCCTCAGAATTTGGGGCATTGAGTAGTTTGTTCACTGTCTCTGCAGAAGACATTAATCTGTTGCAGCAGTGAAGATCTTCCAGGTAACCCAGGGAAAGCCAAAAGCTGTCTGCACTCTGCTGGCAGAAGAGTTTGGGAACTTGTGTCCCAGGAGCAGAAGAAGTCAAAGCCTTGAGCACCCATCCTTCCCGGGCACCAGGACAAGTCTTGTTTTGCTGGTGGTGCTGGGTGTGACAGCCAACCCTATCTCTGGGACTGTGTCCTGCTTACATGATGTCATTACACCTCCCAGCTGTGGGGAGAGCCCCTGTCCCCAGTGCAAGGTCTGCTTCTGTACAGACTCCAGAAGACTCTTGTGTCCCCATCCTGGTTTTTTTTCCCCACACAAACTTTTTTTTTTGATGAAAAGAGAAAATGGTGCTGCCTGGAATTATAGAATAGAATTATAGCCTGTCCTAGTCTTTGTAGGAGAGTTTATTTAAAGAGCTACCTCTGTCCTCTGCAGCAGGCTTGTCTCCGACACACAGCCTCTCTAAGATGACAGACAAGGCTAAAAATAACATGTGGAACCAGCTTGGTGCAATTTCATGTGACCTGTCTCCCCAGCCCTTGTATTGATGGCAACAAGATTTTTGTCACAGGGTAAAAGAATTCAAGAGAACAAAGCATGTGTGCAGCCATGTCTGCTGAAAGCCAAGGGAAATTCTTGTGTTCCCCTTCCCCTGCCGAGCTATCTCCTTGCATGCTGGAATAAATGTAAGAACCCTAGCAGGGAGCTGGTTCAAATGTTCTTGCAGATGAAATAGTATTAAAAAAAAACACCCAAAAAACCTGTATCTCCCTTCAGCAAAGGCTTTTTGATTCTTCAGGAATTGATGTCGTGGCCTCTGTTAGATCAATGGTACATATTTTTGTTATTTCATTGTGGCAGTTTTAAAAAGCCCAGACTCTTAAGTTTAGTTAACTCCTTGCTCTGAAGCTTGGATTTTATGTTCACATTAAATACAAGTTGATATTTTGTGCATCAGATTTTGATATCGCACAACCTCATCCCCAAAACTGAATTTATCAGCCATAACCAAGTATTTAAATCCAGTGTAGCAACCACTGGCATCCGCTACCATTAGCAAACAAATGGAATTTGCCCATTGCTAGACTGGAAAGATGTCATGTTCCCATAAAGGCAGGGGAGCTGCTGATTCCAGCAGAGAGCTCCTTAGTAAGCCAAAATGAAACTAAATTAGGCACTGAGCCTTTCTGTGCTCATTTAAATATGTATATATATGTGTGTGTGTGTATGCACATATATATATATATATATATATATATACATCTTTCTCACTTTTTATTCACACATGCCACACATGCACACTCCTCCTTTCTTCCTCCCTCTTTTTCACTCCTCAAAAAAACCCCACTGAAGAGCAGTAGTCAGCAGAAAGGAGGAGCTTTATCTGTACCATGGCAGTGCATCAGTGTTTTGAACCTGAATATCTATTAAAGAAGGTGCCATGGAGTTCTTTTTCCCCCCTGCAGTAGAGGGTCATGCCCGTGGGGACCTGGGTGCTGCTCAGTATTGCTGTACCCGGGGATGGTGACAGTGGTGTCCTTATGCTTCCCGTCAGGGAACTGGCGGGGGGACTGAGCTTAGTTTTGCTGCTTTTCCACAATACTGAATTTCCTTCAACTAACCCTTTTCTCCTTCTCTGTGAGGCCTGCTGGAGGAACCTGTAGCACATGGCTGCAGCCTTCTCCTCTCTTTTTCCATGGGGCCCTGCAGCCAGCCTTGGCTTCCTGGCTGTAGGGCTCTCCCAGCGGTGACATGCAAGGGGATGTAGAGGCTGAAGGCATGGTTGATGGTCCTGACTGTCTATCATCAACTGAAAACAAATGCAAAATACATTGTACCTGACTCAAATATCCCCTTTTATTGTGTTAACTCCTAGAGATCTGTACGCAAAACTTTTTTTCAAGTGAATGTACACTAATGTGCTTTGAAAGATTTCATTTGCTGTTGCTGTAATACTGTGTTGAGTAGCTATTGCAGTATCTTCAAGTTTCTAATGGAAGCCTACTTTGGAGCTATTTGGCATAGTCACTCAGTGAATTTGATTGCTCTCTCAATCTGAATGAGTTTCTCAACCCATTATGACAATACCCACATGGCCCTGCCAAATAGCAGTGTCTCTACATCCCTTCTAATATCCTGACATATGATTTTTATTGTTTAAAATGAAAGTAAACAGTTACAGCAGGTTCCAGTGAATGAAGTTCTGGAGGATGCTGGATGTTAAAGGGAATCTGAGTAAGCAGGAGTATCTTTTTAGCTTCCTGCAGATATCTGTGCCATGGCACTGGACAGCTGTGTTAAAAATTATGCAGTTTACACTTAGCTGCCTTCCTCTTCAGGCAAGAGGAGTAAAAGTTTGGAGTTTAGGCATGTGGGGCACTTGGTTGTTGTCCTCTGCTCAATTCATGGTATGAACAAGGTCACACAAAGCAGTTCAGTGCTTCTTGCAGTAATACAACTCCATGTGGAAGACTTTATTCAGACTTGTGTTTGCCAGAGTCTTCCACAGAGGCTGGAGTTGGGCACAGACACAGCAGCCCTTGCTCTGCCAGAGCCATAGCTAATGCTGTGTACAATTGTGTGAGGGTCAAAGTGGGGATCGTGGTTTGCAACCGTTGGCTATGTACCAGAGCCATTGGGAACAGTATCTTTTACTCTGCTGGTTCAGGGCACTTTTCATTTCAGTTTATTTACCTTTGTCTTTAATTTTCTTGGTGTCTTTCTTCCCTTTTCCTGGGTATAATGTTTTCGCGTACAGATGTCTCCTCGCTCTGCCCGGCGGCGTTGGTCCATACAAGCAATTAACGACTTCCCGGTACTGTGTGCTGTGCTAATACTGTCCTTGATATGACCCTGTCTTCTGCCCAAGGGCCCAAGAATAAAATGCCACCTGCCTGCCTTTGAGTAACCTGCACACAGCTGGGGACTCACACTCCACGCAGGGCCTAGGGCTTCACAAGAGCAGTGAACGTGTAAGCGGGCAGGAGCAGACAGTAGTTTGCAAGGTGCAATTACTGACCTACAGGATGCCTGTTTCACCTGGCCTTGTGGTCAGGAAAGGATGCCAAGGGGTAATTTGAAGTGTAAGAAAAGATCAGCTTCTAAGATACGGAGTGCACTGTAGAGGAGCTGAGTGATTATTATATATCATCAACCAACTGATGAGACTGACATTAGAGCACCTAATTTCTGAAAAGACAAAGCCTTGCTGGAGAGGGAGGGAAGATCACTTATGAGCTGTGGAAGAAGCAGACTGGTTGAGTTTCTGACAACAATCTGTCATGTCATTAACATGAACTGCCACTTCTCAGTGCAATCCATCACACAGTCTTATTTCCTGGATCAAAAAATACAATTTCTTCTTAACTTGTGATCTTCTCCCAGCCCTTGGAGTTGCACCACTGCATTCATTTAGAGTGGTTGCACTTCAGCCACCCTGGCAGGTACTCCCTCCTCCTGGCACCTGCCCTGCTGAGTCTGCTGTGACAGTCGTTTTCTGATAGTCAGGTCCACGTGTCCCTCAAGCTCCAGCATCATTCATGGAATCATCATCATCTTGATGATATCACGATTGCTCAAGCTGTGCTGTACATGTGGGAAATTACTATTTCATCACTCATCTTCCAAGCATAGATGAAGCTCAGAAAATTCCATTTCAATTTAAAGATTATTTCTTCAAGTGTGTTTGTCTTAATGTCTGCATGAACAACTGTTTTTTCACAGCTGCTGTCCTTCATGCTATCTCTTCATAAGACAGCAGGGAATAAAATAGAATCCTGTAACGCATGATTTAACTTGGTATAATAGGATCAGGTTTTCCTAATTGCAAGAGTTCTAAGACTGTACTAGTAAATAATAGGTGAAAGAAACCAGAAGTAATTTCCTTAACTCCATCAAGGCTTTTTGCAAAGAGTCTTGTGAGCAGCAGAGACAAGAAATGAAGTTCTGTCTTGAATCAGGAGCAGACTGAAAGAAAATCAAGCAATGAACTTGCCAGCTTGTGTGGTAAATTGCAGAGCACAAAGGCTATGGTTTAATTCCCTTACCACTGTCCTGGAAGGAAGAGCAAGTAGTGATGTGATTAAGTTATAATTTTCAGTAATGCATATTTTAAAGAGATACAGGGGTTAGTCCAAGCCTTGAAGGATTCATTGTATTTGTGGATAGCCTTTGAAAGAGGCTAAACTGACTCTCTGAAGGGGGCAGCAGTGCCTAAGGTATACACAGGCATACGCAAGGAGAGGCACAGGTTATTAGTGCAAATAACATGCCATCCTTCTGGAAGAAGAGCTCAGCATTGCTCAAGGTGTTTGGGAAGCAAGAGTTTCACAAGTTTACAAGAAGCAATAATTCCTCTTTCTTTCTAGCCTCCTCCTCTGAAGTGCCCATGCTTCAGGGCAGGTGCCAACTATTGATTGATGAAAGCTATAAAGAAATATTCCTGCTGTGGGGCACTTGATTCAAAAGGGCCTTGGATTTTTTTAGCACCTTTATGGCAGGTGCCTGATACTGTGGGAGGTGCTGGAAATAGTAAATGTTGATTATTTTGAAGAGAAAATCCCGGCAGTGCTGCATGAGCCACATGGGGGAGTTAATCTGTAGGCAGTTGTTCAGAATAAAGGAGCATAGCATTCTACAGGGAGAAAGCAATTTTTGCATTTTATTTTAAAAAAAGAAATTTGAGAAGCAGCTTGAACCTGGCTTGAGCCGGTTTAGCTATTTTATACATGTCTTATTGCAGCTTAATCTCTTGGCATTGAGTCTGTTCTCTTCTGTTCACAACCTTTACCTTTACCCTACTAACGCCACTTTATACCACAAACCCTGAAATTTTGCATATGCTGATGTGAAACAGGCACTTTACATTTCAGGATCCTACTCAAAGCACTGCCTGCCTCAGCAGGATCCAAAGGCACACACACCCAAGTGTTCAGCATCCTTTCCAAGCGGGCAGCATTTTGCAACTCCTGCTGCTGAGTATGCAGTGATGATGGTGGTTGCTACAAAGCAGTTGGTGGCTTATTCTTGGGCTATCTGTTTCTACATGTAACCCATTTACTGCCATCGTTATCACCTCAGATTGCAGCAAATTACAGCCTTGGGTATAGTAGTGCAGGTGCAGGCTGGCTTTTTTAGTCATTATCCAGTGCTGTTCCCTGCTGTCACCTCCAACCCATGATTGCCATAAATGCTCTGGTTTCTTTCCTTCTCCTGCTCTGAGGAACTGATGAGTCTTAATTTACTTATCACTGTAGCTATTTTCTTTCGTATCTTCCCCTCGTTCAACTGAGGAGCAGCTGGGTAGTTGCAGTTCTCCTTGGCATGGTTTCTAGGCTTCAGAAAGAGCTAGAAATGTCGTGAGCAGTGCAGAAGACCTGTGCCTTTGTCCTTTAGCTGCCAGCAGCTAGCTTGGTGCATGTTGATTCCTGCTTCAGCTCCAACTGTTATGTTCCCTGCTCCCCGTCCTGACCTGTGCTCCAGCCCCTAGGAAGAGATGTGTTTTCTGCTCTACCCTAATGCCCCTGAGCCTTGGTGACACCTTTTGATTACACCATAGTGGGAGCTTCTCCTGGGAGAAGAGGTGGAACAGGAGGGAGGTGGACCTTGGCCAGACAAACCCAACCTAAAGCTTTCTTTGTCTCTGGTAATCCCTGTTAAGTGCGCTCAAATACCGCCTGGTGGAGAGCTACTCCTGTAATTAACTGCAGCAATTACTGGATTCAAAGTAGAGCTTCTGCTGTCAGTGGTGATGAACTTTACCCCATCTGTAATGGTTCCCATACTTCTGATTGTGGGTTTTTTCTAATTCTTATTTGCTGTCGCTGAGGTAGATCAGAATTGCAAAAAACTCAGACTTTTTTAATGGTGACTCTACATGTAGCTTTATGATTTTTTTTCTGTCAGAGCTTTAGGGGCTGGAAGTGGTGGGCATGGAAGTGTAGTACAGGCAGGGCCTGTGGCCATTTACTAATTCCATTCCTGGAGCTGCACCAGTAAAGAATTAGGATTTCCTTTTTTGCCAGTAAATAAGCAGAGTTAAAATGAAGAAAACAGGACAATTTTGGTTTGAGACCAAGTTCTCAGGGGGTTCTGGTACATTTAGTGTTTCCATTTGTGTGGTGATATGCTAAAAGCAAGCCGTGGAAACCATTCATGAGAGCTCTTTTTCATTCTCATCTTCATTTGTTGTCATTCTCCTCCCCACCCCCCCCCAAAAAAAAAGACCCAATTGCCTGTGGAAAATGATATGTGTTGTCCATGTTTGTAGTCTTGAAATGCCTGTTGGGAGGCTTCTTCAGTCTGCTCTTGCAGGGGGCAGGAGCAGGTTGAATCTGTTCCAAAGACTGGGCAGAGGGAGCTCTCCATCGACTGTGAGTCCTGGGGGCAGCTGGCTTACAGATAGCCAGAAAGTGGCAAGTTGCTCTCCAAATTACTTACCAAGCTCTAGAAGCTGTTGTTGATAGCCCTGCAGAACGTAGTTCTGTGTCTGCAAGCCTGGGCTCAAACACCTGCTCAGACACAGCACAAATAACAGCTTTTGCTGTGAGAAGCCTGGTAGCCCTTCCAGGACAGTGCTGAGCTCTTTCCTCCTGGCATGTCATTGTGTTGGGGCTCCCAAGCTTCACTCATATATTGATTTTGGTAGCATCAGCAGCTCCTCACCACACCTGGGAGACAGCATTTGCTGTCCTGAGAAAGAATGAGGTACTCAAGTGCCACTGTTACTTGGGAGCCTTGTTGTAGTCCAGCCCACATCCTTCAGCATGGGATTGGCAGCTAAACTTTTAGGTGTTATCAAAACAGGATTAGCCTGCCCAACATCAAGAGGCAGAGCTGATCCAGACTGTGCCTTGATTAGGAACTGATGGACTGAAGAGAGGTGGGTCTCCCAACTGACCCCATTCTTGCCACCTTCCACTGCATAGTGCTCTTCGACTTCAGGGGACAGATAAGTACAGCAGGCAGATTCCTCTTGGATGAATTAGGATTTGAATAGATGTGGCAAAGAATGAGTCAGTCAGCTTTTCCAGAGCACTGACAGCCCTGTTTCTGCCAGTGTTTCACCTCTCTGGGCACCATGCAAGCTCTGCTCCTCTTTACTCAGGGGAGGTGGAAGATCAGGGGACTGGTGATGCTTTGTAACATCAGCATCCCTGGAAAAACCCACTTTTGCCTCCTTTGAGGCTGAAATGCCTTCTTCACTTACTGTCAAGCTGGAGCCTGTGATCCTCAGCTGTGCAGTGTTCAGAGAAGCTTCAGGAGCTCATCCTTTTTGCTTCTTGTGGCATGTGTTAGTAGTCTGCTCAGCATGGCAAGACCTCCTCAGCACACTGGCCTAAGCTTGGGCCAGGCAGGCAGTGGCATTTCTTAAGGTCATGAGTAGTTTTTTAAGGACATTTTGTGTCTGATAAGCCTGCTCAGGTTCTCACAGGACTGCATGGTCATGGTCAAAAGCCATTTGGCACTCAGCCATCCCAGAGCTGGCCTCACACCCACAGTAAAGGTGATCCTGCTTGCAGATCCAAGTCCTGCCTTTCCTGTATCCAGTATGCCCTTTAGGGGCACCAGTGTGAGCCTGTGTAAGCTGTGTCTGCCTTGCAGAACCATCAGCAGAGGGCTGCCTTGCTGGCCCCTTGAGAGAGGGGCTGTTCTGCCTTGATGAGATGTGTGGGAATCCCCAGCACGAGTGTCCCAGGAGAGCCTCCCTAACTCAGCATGACTGGGCGCTTCCGTGTGCGTCCATTGGCTCTGCGTGGCAGTGAGGGAAGGCACCATAGGAGAGCAGCATTGCAAAGCTTTGGAACCCTGCCTAGCAGCCAGCACTTCCTTCAGTAGAGCTCCAGTGCCTTCTGCCTGTCGTGCTGCCACACATCCTCTCATCCCTCCTCCTCACTCTCCTAGAGCAAGGAGCTGGAAGAGGTCAGGATACCAGACACATACTCTACCGTGTTTCACACAGCCAAGGTAGCTTTATGCAGCTTGGCTTTAAGATGACCTCTGTATCTGTTACAAGGAGTATTTGGGAATCTTGGCTTCTTGTTTCTGTTCCCTCCTGTTGGTTCCTCTCCTTTCTTCTCCCCCCTCTTATGTCCTGAGCCAGCTGGAAGTAGCTGTGAGCATGGTAGCTAGGGATCCTTGCTAGGAAAACTTGGGCCCTGCTTTATCATCTGCCGCTTGTTTGTTTGAAGCTGTTGATAAAGCAGGAGGTGGGAGCCCTGTGCTGGCACTGAACAGGGCCGTTCTCACCCTGAGAGGGCAGACCTAGAGACAGTCTGGAGCTGTGGGCTTGCCCTGAGGCAAAGGGCGAGCAGCAGCTGCCTCCAGCATGTCTCTGTGCTGACGCTGGCTGAAGTCAGCAGTGGTTTATCTGCAAAGGGTTCCCAGAGAATGAGAACTGAATGGTCCTCCTGCCAAACTTGCCCAGGTTTGATTGGCATCCCGAGGCTGATTTCTTCTATTATTGGCTTTCACAGGGAAACTCACAAAATACTTTTTGAGTGAGTTTGACCTTGAGCTCGCTGCCTTGACCTGCTTTTCACTTCCTACAGATGGAGATGCTTGTTCTCCTGGGCATGTCATGGATGTTTTCCAGGGTAGCACAGAGCCTTCTGAAAGGCAGGTTTGGGTGCTGCTTGCATTATTCCTGACCCTAGTGCTTTGTTCCCTGTCCCAAGCAGCCTACTGTCCTCTTCCCCAGTAACACCTTGCCATTGGTTCTGCAGAAATCAAGGAGGTGGAAGAGCAAACGAGAGGGGACAGATGCCAACAACCGACCCATCAAAGCTGCTGGGAAAGTTATTATCCAAGATATTTCCTGTTTGCTGCCTGTCCACAAGCTGCTGGGAGAGCTCTACATGTGAGTACATGTGGGCTGTCATCGTTCTCCCAGTGAAAGTAGCTGTCTTTGGCATTGCTGTGCTTTAGTCCTGACATCAGTCAGCATGGATCAGTGAATGTTTCTCTACCTTCTTCCTCTGTTCTTGTCTCACTGCTTTTTTTTGGTATTCCTCTGCCTGTGAGAGGGCACCTGTCTTCTGTAAATCTGGAAAGTGTGAAGGAAGAAATTTGTGATGAGGTATGGTCAGCAGAGTTTGAATCAGCATCATCACTGCAAATTTTACAGGTTCTGATTTTCACCTTCTAAAAAGAGAAATTATCAGTAGAAGTTCTTTTTCAAATCTCAAGTTAAATGCACAGGCTTAAAGATCTCACTAAAAGCACATTTTCATTCTGTAAAACTATTAATAGCTCATAAAGCTTTTTAATTTCAGAAGTATTTAATATGTTCCCACTTGGAGTCTTGGTTGTACACGTCAGGTCTGTTGTGCAGGTTGTTCTGTGTTATTGGAAAGGATGGAGTTCTGTGGGCATTTTTGTGTTTTTGTTGGTTTTGGTTTTTTGGTTTTTTTTTAACAAAGGGCTTCCTTTTTCTGGACTTTCTAAATCACATGGTTACAAAACCTCTGTTCCTGAATTTTTTCTTTCTTAGCTTTGGTAATACTGGCTGGTCCTTAACGGAATTTCCAGTCTATGGACATTCAGGGAAGAAGCAGGTTTCCTTTATGAGGAAAGAAAGAGGAAAAAAAGCCTTCTTTCTCTCCCTTTCTGTGTTATTAAAAAGAATATTCTTTTGAAAAACCTGTTGGACCTTTCTTCTTGGGATATCTTGTGTAAACAGCCTGACCCTTTTCCATGTGCTGTAAAAATCTCAAGCAGTTGAAGTGTTGGGAAGATTTCTGGTGACAGGCAGAAAAGCACACGTGGGCTTCCTCAGCCCACCTTGCCAGCCTGTCAAGGCTTCACACAGTGGGTGTGTTATCCCCCAGCCAGCCTGGTTCTTCCCAGTATGTCCCCATCTCCCTCTGAGTCAGCCAGAGCAGACTGATGGATTGAATGGGAACAGGACCATGTAGCCAATGGCACCAGCTTTTAGGGACAAGAACGATTCTGGACTTCATGATACTTCAGCAGAAGTTTGGTCTGATATTCTCTTGGAAATGGTGTTGCTTAGAATCAATCCCAGCTAGTGTGGAGTTGGACTCCATGTGTGGTGTATTAGCAAAAATGAATAGTGGGAGAGGGATGGCAGTGGTCCCTGAGTAACAGAGAAGGATGGGATGGGATCCTGGCCATGCAAAGAGGCTCATATTGATGGGGAGGTCTGGGCTGCTCATGGCTGCCAGAGCCATGTTCCCCCTTCCCCCCATTCCTCCCTACCTTTGTAGGTAATGTGCCAATCAGAGCTGAGTTACCTCCTTTCTTTTCAGACTGAATGTGAATAACATCCAGGAGACTTGCCAGAAGAACGCTGCCTCAGCCTTGGCTGTGGGGCGGAGGGATCTCGTACAGGTATGCCATGGAATCCGACCTCTTCCTCAGCGTGCTGTGCTACCCTCCAATGCCTTGTGCTGTCACCTGCACCCAAAGGCCACTGGGGTTCAGCAGCTCTGTCAGGGACTCCCTGGGTGGTGAACCTGGCCTGTGGAACAGCCACCAAGGTGGTCTCCACCTCGCTGACTCTGGGCATTGAGAGATTCCTTCCCAGGACTGCACACAGATTCTTTTATGCCCTTTACCAAACTGAGTGAAACACATTTTTCAGGGAATTCCTGTAGGCAAAGTGAGGAATGCAGCCTGCTTTTGAATCATCAAATGGAGTAACTGTGCACAGAGTTGCCTAGCTGCTGTCAGCGTTTTGATCCGTAATTTTTTTTGTACTTATGTAATTGTTCCCATTGTTTGGCATTCTGCTGGCACTGGGTACTAACTGCAGCTATCTTCTCCCAAGAGAGCCTGGGCCCAGGGACCCCAAAATGGGGCTGGCTATTTGCCTTCAGCTAAAAATAGGAGAAAAATGGCTGTTGTGGCCCGTGCTTTTCTCTGTGATTAGTCCATTGCAACAGACAGAACATTTCACAGGACATGGGAACACCTGAAAGAGATGGGAATTGGCAGTGCCACAGGAGCTGTTCACATCTCCGCAGCATTTGGCTCTTCCTAGAGCTGGATAGGCAACATGCATAGGCATACCTGATCTAAGCAGAAGCTGACTCAAGCTGTTGTCTTGCTTCTTGGTGCATTCTGCGACACCAGCAGAGAGAAAGTAGGTCTAGTTCCCCCTTGTCTGTTCTTCCTCTTGCAGTCTGGTTTGTCCACATTGGACCAGAGTTTGGGTGGAGTAACTTCAGCAAGATTTCTCTGAGATAACTCTGCTTCTTGCTTGGTTTTCCCTGTCCTGTGTAACTCCAGCCTGTAGTGCAGCTCACAGCAGACATACAGGCTTGACTTGCAAGTTACAGGTTTGATGTGCTCTGTAGCAGTGTAGGAAGTGCCATCTTCCCTGTTTGCTTTCTGTGCACTCTCTTAGCCCAGTCCTTGTTTCGGTTTCTCTTCTGTTGCTCTCTGCTTTCACAGGGAGCAGCTTTGGGACTACTTTTTCTGGCTGTTGGTACTTGGTGCATGTGGTTTTTCTTTATTGTCCATGTTGTCAGTTCTCTGATTTCTGCTGTCTTTTTAGCACAGTGCTCTTTTTTCCTTTCCTGCTTTATTTTTCTTGCTAAACTAGGAGCTTTCCTTTTCCCTAGAATATTCTAACTGTCCCATTTTTAAAGGCACAGCTGAAAAAAATAGTCCTAGATCAGTGGTATAGAGACTGAAAAGATGGAACCATTTTCAGAGTAGAGGATGATAAATGAAGGAGAAATTTCATGTGAAGTGGTAAACTTCTGAAATAGAAAAAGCAAACAGTGTCCTGTCTGTGCCAGGCTGCATTAGAATAGTGCTTAGTGATACCACTAATGAAAGGATACATCTCATGTAAATAATGATTTACCAGTAAACTTTCTGCCACCAGACATCTCTGAACCCAAGAACTGTATCAAATCTAAACTCTTTTGAGGCTTGTGGCCATAAAATGCACTAATAGACTATAGACTGTTCTGCTTTTGCATTTAACCCAAACACAAAGTGAGTGGGACAAGGATAGCTTTGGTTTTGTGTTATTCTCTGCATTATTCGTGACACAGAGACTGAAACTGTTCCCTGCTGTCAGAGGGGAAAAAAAAAAAAAAAAAAAACCAAAACCAAAACAGACAAGCTCCATTATTATCTGTCTGTGTGTGAATTTGTGCACACCTATGCCCTGGGAGTGTGGTTAATCCTAATTGTAGCTTTGCTGCTTTTCCTTCCTGTCTGCCAGGTTTGGTCACTGGCCATGGTAGCCACTGATCTCTGTCTTGGACCGAAGTCTGACCCAGATTTAGAGATACCTTGGGCACAACATCCATTTGGACGTCAATTACTGGAGTCCTTGTACGTGTCTGAATGCTGGGGAGGGCTTGGGGAGTGGTTGCTGAAGCAGAGCCCTCCATAACTATCTATGTGTAAGGAGTCATTTAGTGCCATAGTATGGATTTTTTCCCATCTCAAGCCTGTGATGCATCACAAAGGGAAACTCCAAATGTGTTTCTGGCATACAAGAGGCAGCCTTTGACCTTCCACCTATCATTCAGGTCTTCCTTGGCCCAGCATTGAGCAATAGGCCAGACACAGGTGGAGCTCTGCTTTCCATGCCCACAGTGCTTGACTTGGAGATTTGGGTTTCCTGCTCCCCCACTAAACGAGCCTGTTGGTGCAGCGCCTTTTTTTCACCTTCAGATTCTCTGTTGTCATCCAGCTTTATTGGGAAGTTCCAGTGGCCACAAAGCCAAGTGTTAGCTACAAATATTTTCCAAGTGAATCTGCTCAGGAGTTACATAATTCGTGACTGATATTATTTGGTAATCTGTGCTATTTGGAAGTGCAGGATTTGTGTGCTGTGCTTTCCATACTGTTGCTTGGCTGAGCTCTCTCCTACTGCATGGCAGCAGTGGGAGCACAGCACAGGTTGTTCTTTATCATTCTCAGCCTTCAGAGCAAACTGGAAACTTCCTAGCCTTCTAGAAAACCTGCAGCAGCCTTTTGCCTTGTGATCCAGGTGCAGGACGCTTGCACCCAGAGGGCTTTGTCAAAAAAAGATGTTGTGGCTGGGAGTGAGTCTGATGGCTCCAGCACTACATCAGAGCCCAAGTACTGCTGAATTCCCAGAGCTCCCATCTTTCTCCCACCAGTTAGGTAGGGCCTGAGCGTTTTCAGAAGGAGAACTTGGCTCCTCAAAGGTGTGACAGAAAAGACAACCCAGTCCCTCGGTGCATGTGTCTCCTGTAGGCAGTCATGACACCCAAACCCGTGTATGCAACAGGCTTGAAATTAGCTGCCCTGGAGTCTCAGTGGTTTTGCCGCTGAATTCTACCCAGTCTCACACTGTCTTTTCATTTCCCAGGCTGGCTCATTACTCACAGCTCCACGATGTACAGACCCTGGCCATGCTCTGCAGTGTGTTTGAAGCCCAGTCCAGGCTCCAGGGGTGCCCCAACTCTTGTGTCCCCTTTCCTCAGCGTGCCTCCAACCTGGCCTCCCACAGCCGATACGTACGATCACCATTTCTTTCCCATTTGTCTTGGATATCTTTGAATGTCTCTCACATGGATGACATGATTTATTCTCCTTTCCCCCTCAACAGCCCAGCTTTACTTCCTCTGGCTCCTGTTCCAGCATGTCAGATCCTGGGATTGGCACTGGAGGCTGGAGCATAGGTATGAGACCTGGCTAGTAAATAAAGGAATCTCCCATCCTTCCAGCCAAGGTTTTAGATGGCTCCTATGGTGGGGAAAAGAGGGAGTTAGTACTGGCTGTGATTGCAGATGTGCTCTGCCAGAGCAGCTCTGTGGGGTTTGGCCAGGATGGTGTGACTCCATGGCTGGAAGTGAGCAGGCCTTGCAGTATCTGTGTCAAGGCTCCTGCAGTCCTGCATCTTCTGACTTCAGTAGGTACTTCATTCAATGAGTATCAAGAATGGCCTCAAAATGTCATCAGCTGGCTAATTCCACAGCGTTTGGGGGAAAAGCAGTGCTGGGCTTTCTTCTCTCACTGGAAGAAACACAGCAGTGGGAAGGACTGGGTTCCTGGTGCTGTGAATATCCACAGAGGTTTCTCACTGTGACAAAGGTGACAAAGGGGGGCTCTGGTGTCAAGAGTTGAATCTTTTGGCAGATTCCTAGTGATATACACAGCCTGGGGCAGCATCAGCCCTGTTAGCACCACAGCTGTAACTTCTCAGTGTGATATCAAGGCATATGTGACATGGGGAAGAGAAGAGGATGGGGGTTAGGGAAGTGGATAATCTTTTGTAGCAGTTATTAGCAGTCCTGCTAATAACTCCCTGCCTCCAGGGCAGTACCTTGCATGCAGAGGCCCCTTTACGTAACAGCAGTCCTGGTGATGAGAGTCCTCCCTGTCTAGGAAAGAGGAACCCAAGTCCGCCCTGGAAAATGCTCCCACACAAACTCCATGGGATTGATTGCCTGGTTACTTTTTGTCTAAAGCAGAAGGCAGAAGTGATTCCTCCACATCAGATTTCTCTGCCTGGTGATGCCCATTAAGTCCTTTCACCAAAAGTGTAGTAGAAGCACTTGGCAAGTAGAGGCTGGCACGTAGCTCTTGGAGGCAGGGCAGCGTTTGTTGGAATGCAGAGGGTGGTAGGACAGAGATAGGACTGGAACGCAGGGGTGCAAACCTGTGGTCTTTCATGTCCCTTCCTGATTGCAGTTTTGAGGGGGTAGATGCACTCACAGCCTCTTGGTGTTTGCAGCAAACAAAGACACAGAGCAGACCTCCACTCCCTGGTGTGAGTCTTCTCCAGATGACTTCCGCTACGGAAACCTAACGTATCCCGATCCTCGGGAGAGGGAGAAGGACCAGCATGAGAAAAACAAAAGGTAGGTTATCACGTGCCTTGGGGGTATTCAGAGATGCCTTACTTGTGTCTCGGTCACATGGAACTCCATGGCCAGGGCTCTTGGTGCTGTGCAGTCCCACACCTGCCCCTAGACCTTGTCATTCACACCATTACTTGAAGAAGCTTCATCCTGCAGATCAGTGCTGCTGGGATTACACATGATGCATCCCTAAGCGGCCATGGTGGGGCTCCCAAAGGACAGTGCACCCATGGAGTGTGCACCCTGGAGTGTAAACAAATCAAGGCCAGAGCAGTTTGTGTTCAGCATTGTTTCAGCAACCCGTGGGAAGTGCCCTGCTGCCATTTCCAGCAATGTGAGCTGGTTGCATAGCTATTGCAGGAAAGAGCACTGCAACCCGAGTCTCTGAGAGTCAATCAGTTACAAGCCTGTTTGTTCCTCTAGGCTGCTGGATCCTGCCAACACTCAGCAATTTGATGACTTTAAGAAATGCTATGGAGAAATCCTTTATCGCTGGGGCCTGCGAGAGAAGCGGGCTGAGGTTCTGAAGTTTGTCTCTTGTCCTCCTGATCCCCACAAGGGAATTGGTGAGTGTCTGGTCCAGTTGCTCAGGCAGAGCCAGAGCTCTGCCTCAGGAGCTTAGGAACATGCAATCTGCAGGGCAGGATGTGTCATGAATGGAATGGACAAAGTTTATCAGAGAGATCCACCCAAGCGAGTCACAAGGGTTTAAAGTGGTTATATAGGTGTAATTGAACCTTGGCACAAATCATTCCATAGGATTAATGATGGCAAAACAATTATTTAATATGAATAAAATATGAAGGGTTTATTTAAATTGATGAATATAATGATAATAATTTGACTAAAAAGGCCTTAATCAGAATTATTTACCACACAGTATAGAAAATTAAAACTAGAAATACAATGCACTGGTTATTAAATAAATAATATCAAAGCTAGCTTAATAATTATCAGGTAGACACTGATGTCCATCCATAGCAATGACCATCGGCAAATCTCTTTCACTGAGCTTTGGTAAGTGACCTTGAGGTCAGTCCCCACCCAAGGTAAGGATCTTCACACACACCTAAGGGGGGAGGTGTGTTAAAAATTTTCACCATTTAAAAATGGAACTGGTCTTTATGGTTTGAAGTGATTGACTGTCAGTCACACAATTTTAGATAAAATGTTGTCCTGCCTGCTCAACAGAACGTGCTTTATTTTTGAGTAAGATGCTATCAGCTCTTTGGTTTCTTCTTCTATAAACATCTGCCTCTCCCTTCCCTGCCAGAGTTTTCACATCCCTGTTGATGCCAGCTTGATGAGGACGCAGTTGCCTTACCTATCCATGTGATGGGTATAATTTGGGGTAGTGTGATCAAGCTGGTTTCAGCATTCTTCAACACTAAGAACAGCAGCCCCCCCTCCACCCCCCCTCCTGCTCAATCCATCACTGATAGCTTGCAAGTAAGGCAGAATGCAAGCTGTTTTACTCCTGCTTAGGCAGAGCACCCTGCTACATGGATGAAGTGTCCATTGGTTACTGAAATGTCACAGCAGGTGTGGCGTTTAACCTGTGACAGAGGCCAGCTCTCCCAGTAAATGGGTTTGACTTCTTCACAGTTCTGGGTGGAGGTGAGGCTTGCAGGTGTTGGTTCAAGGGCTTTGTGGACTGTAACATCTCTCCAGGAAAGCTGGAAAATTCACATACTGCCATGCCAGCAATGCTCAGCTCTGTGCTGATGAATGTCCTTTATTCCTTCTGAGATGCCCTGTCTTCATCTCTGATCCTGGGCTGAAGTGTCCTTATGTTAAAATTGCAAGATCTCTAACTAGGTGAGCTAGCCAGCAAATAGGTAAAGAGAACTTTCCTCCCGAAATACTTTCAGCAGTGTAGATGCCCAGTTTAAGGACAGCTGCCAAATTGTCTTCTTCACAGACCTATAAAAACAGACATGCTTGACCTAGGGGGGAGAAAAACAGGTGAAGGATGTCAGAGAAACAGCAGTAGTCTCACTTTTGTCACCCGAGACAACTTCTGGGGAGTAATTGGAGTGAAAACAGGTGACTTACCCACTGCCTTTGCTCCTCCATGGCTGACAGTGTGATAAAGGAGCATAGGTGGGGTCTCTGATGAGAAATGGAGCTATTCTTGCTTGCTTAGTGACACTTTCTAGTGGTAAGAGGTGGATGAGACCAGCAGGAAGCCTTCATGAGTCAGTGTCTCCAAAGCTTGAAATCCAGCTAGCATTTCCAGCGGACAGCTGTAGCCATCAGGGGCATTGGTGGGCCAGCCAGTGCCTCAGTGCTCCAGCTGCCCGTTCCTTTGATCGCGTGTGGAGAACAAACCAAGACCTCTGAGCACCACCCACCGTCCCGTCCTGATGGAGCTTTGAGGCAGCGTAAGGGGCTGTTTGCAGGGCTGCTTTGTCTGATCCAGCACTGACTGTCCTGCTGTGGTGTGTTCCCTCCGGCAGAGTTCGGCGTGTACTGCAGCCACTGCCGCAGCGAGGTGCGCGGCACCCAGTGCGCCATCTGCAAGGGCTTCACCTTCCAGTGCGCCATCTGCCACGTGGCCGTGCGCGGCTCCTCCAACTTCTGCCTGACCTGCGGACACGGGGGCCACACCAGCCACATGATGGAGTGGTTTCGCACCCAGGAGGTCTGTCCCACGGGCTGCGGGTGCCACTGCCTGCTCGAGAGCACCTTCTGAGCAGTGGGGACGGCGCGCCGCCCGGGAACTGATGGAGTATGTAATTCCCAAGCCATGTTGAGTCAGCTCTGCTCCGCTCTGTCTGGAGGAGATCGCCACAAGGAGCTGAAGCAGGACGTCCTGGTAATGTGCTGTGGTGATGTTTACGAGTGCTTCCATTACTCCTAAGCTTCCCAAGTTACTTTCACACCAATTTGACCAAATTTCCTGTGTCCATTGCTGGCAATGGATGCCAGACCAGAAAAATTGCTCTCTCCTGCAGAAGGGTGTGTGAATATTCGTTAGTTTGGGATGAAGAGGTTTTTGAAAGCTCCCCTGGAAGGGGCCCACCTGGCAGAGCCAAACTCACTTCAGCAATGTAGTCTTTTCCAGGTGCCTCCTTACATGGGCTCAAACTGAGCAAAGCAGTTGTTTTTACACAATTAAAGCAGAAATAATTCTCAAGCAGCAGTAAGCTCTGAAGGTAAGTTGTAAGTGGCGTTTGAAGAGGAAATAGTCCATGGAACTGTGCTCAGTTTCCCTGGATGCAGCAGGGTCCTTATTTTGAATAGCTGTTTACATCACTTAGATTTTCCCACAAAGCAAGAAAAGGAAATGGCATTTTTCAGGATTACATCTTAAATAATTTCTGCTCACTAGTCAGTACCTATGAAAAGCCCAGACAAGCATCCAAGGTCCCTGAGATTAGTGACTTCCAGCAGTTTTAGTACTGTTAGGCTTTAAGGTGTCTCCATCTCCTGCTCTGACCAGGTGATAAAATGCACTTTAACTTGTCCCTGTCTTGGTAGTGACACTTCCTGGTCCCTGGGAAAGGCATCTGCCTTTTGAGTTTGGGATCCACATTGTCTTTTAGATGTGCTGTTTTGGAAAGCCTTTGCTCCCTCACTGAGAGCACGCAAAGAGGACACTGAAATGATACAGCTCCTTTTGGCTGTCGTTTCCTAGCACTATGGGGAAAATTAGGGTTAGTTTGAGATTTGCTGCTGCTGGAGTGATGAGGCTCTTGAAGAAGGAGGCAGCAGTTTCTAGGGGAAAAGGGGGTTTGGAAGGATGGTGGAATCCATGGAGACTAAAGGTTTATGACTTTTCTTACTGTGGAGCATCAACTGGAGAATGTACTGATGGATCTGTCTGCTTGGGGCTGTGCCTGCAGGGCACTCCCAGGGCAGGGATGCTGCTGTGCAGTGTGTGCACACCTGGAATGTGCAGCCTGTGCCTCTCCAGGGCTGCCTTCAGCCTGAGTTTTGGATTAGGGTGAATGTGTGGTCAGGGATGAGCCAGCTGGAGCTACCCCCACCTGTACTGGTACTGATCCCCTCTCCCATGCTTGCCTGTTGAGTGGGGCCATGTGCCATGCCCCTTCCCAATCCCTGTTCTAGCTCAGGCAGTGGGATCCTGCTGTGGAATAAACAGATGATGTATCTTAAACAATTAAAACATTAAAATTATTTTTTTAAGTGCTGTTCTGATAGAATGTGGTGTTGCTCTGATGGCTCTCTCTGTGTGGGGAGCCCCCAGCAGCTCTCCCTCCCAGTGGGTGGTGAGTGTTGCACCCAGGGCACAACCAAAGCAGGGGGCTCGGTGGCAGCAGAGCCCCCCAAGAGCTGAGGCGCTGCTGGGTCCCCCAGCCCTGGCTGGGACAACGTGCCGACACCTGCCACACCAGCCTGGGAACAGACTGGGAACTGCCCGCGCTTGTGAGACTCCTCTTGGCAAAGCGAAGCCGGGCGGCGTCTGAGCTGCCGGCGAGGCAAAGCCCACATCCTGCACTTCGGGGAGGCCCCGGGCAGCGTCTGCCCCCCAGGAAAGCAGCGGGGTCCGGCCCGGCGCCGCGGCAGCCCCCGGGCCAGCGTGCTCCCTGCCAGCCCCTGCAGGGAGAGCGCTCCCGCCCTCCGCCTCCCTGCGTGACAGCCATTCGGCTGGGAAGGAGTCTCATTTCCATGCTTGAGTGCTCCTGCAGCTTGGAAGGGAAAGGAGATTTGTTATTTAAAGGTGACGGACCGACAAATCGCGGTATTTAGTGTGTTATTACAGTCCATTACGGTCCATCTCCGTAGTATGTGAATGCCCCCGAGGCGGAGCACGCCGGCACTTCAGAGGAAGGCGGAAAGGCCCCTGCCGTGGCTGTTTGTGTAGCCCTGCACAGGTAGGTGGAATTTCTTCCCGGATGCTGCCAGCATTTCTCTCACGCCCTGCAGCATGGCTGGTGGTTCCTTTGGGAGCAGCCCAACTCCACGCAGAAGTGGCTATTGCAGGGAAACCGGCTGATTCTGCCTGCCGGGAGCGGGCTGAAGAGAGAAACGTTGTTGCCTTTGCCGGGCAGGGCAGCAGTAAATGGTCAGAAATGGGGCGTGGTGGTGCCCACCCCCCACTGCCTGTCCTCACACCCCCCTGCTCTTTGGAATAACTTGGTACCAAGTGGACAAAGTTCCCCAGTGAGGCCAAACCTCGCTCTGAATTGCAGCTTTAGAGAAGGGAGAGGAGGCAGGGGCTGCTCAGGCAGCGAGTGTGGGCCAGAGCGTGCACCAGCCCGGCTCTGGGGATGCTGCCATGGTCCCACCAGGTGAATTGGACAGAGCCTTCAGCTGATGCACAGTGCTCAGGAGCGTGGTCAGTCGTGCTGCAGGGCAGGGGGTGGCCCATCCATGGTTTCTGCTGGAGCAGGAGCGTTGGATTACACCAGCTGCTCTGCGCGAGGCAGGAGCGCTCTTTGTGCGCCGCGTGGGACGGGTGTCAAACCACATCCCTCAGGGCATCCCTGGTGCCACGGGTGTGCCAGGGCTCCGGGAGTGACTGGACACTGCCAAGGAGAGGAGCTCCATCCCAGGCCAGCTCCCTCCAGAGAGCCCAGCCAGCAGCGCCTCACAGGGATGCCCACGCACCCCACGCCTGCTTTGGCAGCCTTCCCAGGCCGTGCAGAGGAGGATGCCGAGGGCGGAAGACCTTAGGTCTGACCCTGAAAACAGCTGCTTGCCAAAACTTGCTTCAGCTGCCTGCCAAGTGCATCCCAGGAGCTGTTACCTGTGTATCCATTAGCTTTCCCAAGGATGGGGCTGGAAGAGGGAGAGGGCTCCCACGACAACCCACGCTGTGCCCTAAAGGCCACTGTCAGCATTTTAAACCCTATTTGTTTTCCTACTGAGGGTGTAACAAGTGTGATGTGCCTTCCCTATCCTCACTGAGGCTTTCCATGTGCAGAGAAGGAAGTTTAATCCCTGATGATCGAGTTTGGCAGAGAAACAAGGAGTGTTTAGCAGAGAGGGAAAACCTTTCCCATGGATGCAATACCAAGCAGAGTCTGCGCTGGCCTCCTCCACCTTGGCGGCCACAGCTCCATTATCCCAGCATCAGCCCCTCCAGCACTGCAGGGCCTAATCCTGCCCCAAGCCCAGCAGCACATTCCTGCTGTCTCCTGTGTGCCAGCCCCAGCGTCTGTCCGTCTGTCTGGTGGGGAAACCAGTTTAGGAACTGATGAGCCAAAGCCACTTGGCTGCTCTCATTCCAGCCAGGCTGATCAGCAAACCAACTACACTTCCTGATCCTGCTTGTCCTGGGGCTGGCATGCTGCAGGGACAGGGACAGGGATGAGCACAGCAGCAGGGACAGGGCATTGACACAACCCTCTGCTGCCAATTTGATGCTGTTACGCTGGTGTACAGTTTGTTCCCAGTACTGTCCCTCTCCCAGTGCCACCTGTGCTCAGTGCATTCCTGTTCTGCAGGTGACAGTCCCCCTGCTGCCCCATTCTCACTGCAGAGCTGGGGACTGGCTCACCCACTGTGGGGACACCCTTGTGCCTTGCATGGGGGACAGAGCCCCACCACAGAGCCCAGGAGGTGGCATGGGCAGATGAAGTGTCAGTCACAAGAGCCTAGCTGATATCCCTGGGCCCTGCTGTGGCACATTTGAGGACCACAGCTCCGTGAGCTTGGGAGAGGATGGCAGCAGGGACCCACAGGTCACCCGGCAGCTTCGTGGGCAGGCAAAGGCTGGACCCACCTCTGCCATGAGTGGTGATTATAGAGGGTGGCCCTTGGCAGCCTGTGGCCCCAAAACCCATGGCAGGGCTGGGCTGCACAAGCAGGAACAGCCGGTGGGGACTGCTTGGTGGGCTCACAGCCTGGTGTCCCCTCCATCTCCTCCAGCACCCCACAAAAGGAAAGTGGCCACTGCACCTGAGCATGCTTGGGGTCTGGGGTCCCTGGTTTGGGATTGGGTGCAGTGGCCTTCGGCTGAGAGCCTCAGCTCATTCAGATCTGCCCCTCACCTTGCCCTCAGGCTCATCAAAAAATCCTCAGTGTCCATCCAGAAGCTACCAGAAAGCTGTGCCAGATTGAGCTCACCCACCACAACCAGGACCACCTTGCCCATTGAAGGTATTGGGGAACCCCCTCGGGAGAGTGTCCCACTCCAGAACCTCGTTTGGGGTCTCCCAGCAACCTCTCAGGACTGCTCTGGCCCTCCCAACCCCCAGAAAATGTTTTTGTCCTCCACCCCAAGGGGCTCCCAGTGCACCCCAGGTGCCCTGCAGCAGCCCCAGCCAGGAGCATGACTACCCTTAACCCTTCTGCTCCTATCAGGCTGCAAAATCAATCTGCCCACCCAAGAAAGGACTTTTCCCCCAAGCAGGAGGCAGGGCTGTGCCAGGAGCCGGGTGGGAAGGTGGAGCCGACGCCGACTGCCACAGCAGGTTTTGCATCCACCTTGATTAAAGGCCCCAGTGAGCGCCTGGCCTGCACCCCACAGCACCCCGAGGCCGGGGGGCTGAGGTGCTGTGATGACCCACCCTTGCAGGTGGGGCTGGGGGGCTCCCCATTCCTGGGATGGCAAACCCCACCTTAATCACTGCTTGCAGCCTGGTGTGGCCAGCAACGCCAAATTTGCTGGCACGTGGCCAGCCCCTGTGGTCAAGGGTGTCAAAGCAGCCCCCCTCACTTCAAAGGGAAATCTTACAAAAATAAAAAGCATGGAGAGACTCCTTCCTTGTCATTCTTTATTAATTATTTGGCTGGGATTCTTCGGGGTATTTGGGGTTGCCTCCTGCCCCCCTGGCTGATTGCAAATTTAATTAAATACTAAAATATATCTTCAGACATGTGGGAAGGGGATGTGGTGCCTGGCAGCAAGTGACACTGGGGTGAGTTGGCCTCTGGGTGACCCCAGGAAGGACCCTGCTCTCCGAGGGCACCCTGAACCAGGGCTGGGGTGTCCCCTGCCTTGGCCACCGAGGATCTTGGAGAGGGATTGGTAACTTGGGAAGGGTGATTCCCCCAGCGGTGCCCTACACCCCCCAGCTACCACCCCAGGATGCCCTCACAGCCTCATCCCTGCCCCAGGGATGCCCATACTCCAGTTCCACCCCGGGGTGCCCCAGTGCCCCCCATAACCCATCCAAGGTTGCCCAGACCCCCCATTTACCGCCCTGGCCGTACCCGTGGCCCCTGGGGGGGCACACTCCCCTCCCGGGGACGCCTCATTCACCCCGTGGCTGCCCTGCGCCCCCTTCTCCCCGTTCTGCCTCTCCAGGGCTGCCTCATTCCCACTTTCCCGGGTACCTGCGGGGGGACGGAGCCTCCCCGCCCCGACCGTGCCCCACCCGTCCGCGGCTGCCCAATGGGCTGCGGCGGGGCGCGGCGCGGGGCGTGGCCTGGCTGCATATGCATGTATGCAGATGAGCAGGTGCGGGCAGAGCGCGGCGGTGGGACGGGACGGGACGGGACGGGACGGGACGGCGACTTGCACGGGGACCGGGACGGGGACCGGCGGCGGGGCCATGGCCACGGCGGGGCCGCGGTCCTTCAGCGCCGCCGAGGTGCGGGCGCGCTGCGCGCAGGGCGCCTGCCTGGTCTCCTGCCACCGCCGCCTCTACGACCTGAGCGGCTTCGTGCGGCTGCACCCGGGCGGGGAGCAGCTGCTGCGCCGCCGGGCCGGCACCGACGTGAGCGCGGCGCTGGACGGGCCGCCCCACCGGCACTCGGAGAACGCCCGCCGCTGGCTCGAGCAGTACTACGTGGGGGACATCGAGCCCGGCGACGAGCAGGTACCGCCGCGGGGCCCAGCCGCGACCGGGGGGGACACGGGCTGTAGGGGAAGCCGGGGGCGTGTACGGTCTCTGCGGGGCGCCTCAGGTGCCGGGTCCCGGTGAACAAGGGCCATGGGGCGCCCCACGCCCCGGACCTGGCAAATGCAGAGGCCGTAGGGCGCCCCAGGTGCTGCTCCAGGATGTGCAGGGTCTGTGCAGCGAGTGTCCCGATCCAGCATGTGCAGGGTCTCTCTAAGGCACCCCGGCTGCCAGGGCTGGCATCTACAGCGTTTCTATAGGGCACCTCACGTCCTGGGACTGGGATGTACAGAGATTATGGGGTGCCCTAGGTCCTGGATCGAGTTTTGATCGAGTGCTCCAGGTCTCTGCTCTCAGGGATCTGAGCAGTGCTGGGTTTATAGAGCATTTCAAGTCCAGAATGCATGGAGTCTAATATGTGCAGGGTCTGTAGGGCACCCTGGATCCAAACTGTGCAGGGTCTGAGCCATACAGGGTCTGTCGGGCACTCCAGGTCCAGGCTTCTCAATGTCCAAGCTGTTCAGGACATGCAGAGGCTGGATAGGCTTTGGGATGTACATGGTAGGAAGTTTCTGAGGTGCTTGTAGCATATAAGGTGTTTAGTGCACCCAGATCTCAGTCTGAGCTGTATGGGACATGGTGTGTGTTGGCTGTGAGCAGGATGGGACCCATGGGATCAGGCTGTGTAGGGTCTGGGATCTACAGGGCATGAGGGGTGAAGGGGATAGAGGATGTTTGAGGCTCCTGGGATCTTGTGTGGCTGGTGCCTGAGGTGTGCAGGGTGCCAAGGGGGTCTGAGGTGCAGGGGACCCTGAGGCCCATAGGGTGCCAAGTGCACAGAGCTGGGTCCCACTCCATGGCCACATCCCTCCCTGGCCATGCTAGGAAGCAGGGCTGATGAGTGAATCTGGGGTGCCAATGTGGCATGGAGGTGTTGGGGTCTTTGGAGGGAGGCAGGAGATGGAGCTCAGTGTCAGTTTTAGCAGGACTGTGCGGCACAGAGTGAGCAATGGGACAGGACGCCCTTCCTGGCCCTGTCAGCACTCACCCAGGGACCAAGGTGCTGGGCACTGGGGTTTGCCAGTGGTGAGCAGCCACTGCTGAGGAGAGGAGCCCAGCCATTCCCTGATTGCCCGGTGTGGGCCATGGGCGTGTGTGACACAGCTCTGTCCCCGCTGTGCCAGTCCCGTGCTGTCCAGGCAGACGGGAGAGCTCCCGGGCGAAGTTCCGCAGCCTCCGGGTGGCACTGGGCACTCCTACCCGATGACCAGCCCTCGCCAGCCGCCGTGGGCAGGATGCTGAGCAGCGGGGCCAGCCCAGCCCCCTTCACCAGCCCAGCAGCTCCCCTCTGCACATCCCAGCGGGGTCGGTGACCGGCCGGTCCCTCTGGCTGCTTGTTTGCTCTCGCTGGGTGTCCTGCCCTCGGCCCCAGCGGCACAGACAGGGCTTTGTTTCAGCCTCGGTGCAGTGCCTGCATTTTCCCCGGCCGGATCCCGGCGGTGGCACCTCCTCTCTTGGGACACTCGCGGAGCCGCCGCCTCCTCGCAGGCGTGACGAGCCCGACGGGTTGGGGCGAAGGAAGGTACCGGACAAACGGGTTCTCGTGCCGGGGGGAGCTGCCACCATCCCAATGCAAATACATGGCGTGATAACGCCAGGCGCAGGGAGATCTGACACTGCCCGGTGCCACATAAACCATCCCAGCCTGTAACACACAGGGCAGGGATCAGAGCTGCCTGCTGCGTGGTGAGGCCGTGTCCAGCACGCACTGATGTGTGAGCTGCTCTGCCCTACTCCCCACCTCCCAAAAATCCTCTCTGGGGAGAGGAGGTGTCCTTGGAAGTGCTTGGGTTCATGCTTTGGGTGCTTTGGGGCAGGTGCAGCCCAAACAGCTCTTTGGAGGAAGTGTTCCATTACCCCAGTTTGATTCCAGATCTCCACAGCTTTGCCAGTGCCTCTCCTTGCCCGTTGGATGTCCCGGGGCTGCATCATCCCCGTGCTGAGGAATTCAGAATGCTCTGGTCCCACGGGCATCCAGCATCCTCCCCTGCTTCCCCCAGGAATTTCCAGGATTTTGGAAAGGGGGGGAAAGTGTGTTACTGCAGGAGAGATAAAGAAGATAAGATCTGGCCTTCATCCCACTGGCCTCTCCATGCCCCTTCCTGTGGCTCTCTCCTTCAGCCACAGGTCCCTTTTCTGCATCACCCAGATCCTTTTGGCTAAGGACAAATTAATCCCTAAACATTTTATCTGTGCAAGCAGGACATACAGGGGAGATCAAAGCGAGTACCAATAATTACCTAAACTAGACAGTGGATTTTAACAGCCTCGCTAGAAGGGAAATGGATCATCTAATTACCCTTCCAGTTTGAGCAATGAGGGACTTTCATCACAGCCTCTTTGGGGTGCATGACGTGGCTGTGAGTCACAGTAAGTCCTTCTCAGGTTTAGTGTCCTTCTCTTCCTCTTGCCTGTATTGCTGCACCTGGCTTTGCACCTACCCTGGCTTTGCATCCCAGCCTGAGCACGTTTGGACGTAGGCGGGACATCTGGGGCACCTCTTTGGGGGTGATGTAGCAAGAAGTCACTTTTTATATTGCTACTATGATTAGGAGTTAAATTCACCTCCTTTTAATAGTGCTGCTGCACCCAGTGCTTAACGGGCTGAGACACAGCCTTGTGGGGCTCTGCCAGCCAGAGAGCACCGACCTCAGTGCTGCTGGGATGGTGCTGCTGGGATGGTGCCACCACGAGCAAGCACCTTGCGTGGTGCTCTCTGCACCTCCTGGGGTGTCCTCATGCTGCATGCCTGTACCTGCATTGCCAGCAGAGCTTGTCCCATGTGAACACCAGCAAACTGAGCCTCTGAGGAGCTCAGTGAAGGTGCTGCAGGCTGTGGAGCAATGCAGAGGTATGGTAGGACTCCTCTGGGGTTTGACTCACTGGGAAAATGGGTAGAAAATACCTCTGGGTCCAGCCCAGGCTTTTGGCAGAGCAGCTGTCTGCAGGCAGCATCGTCCTGTCTGGGCCAGGGGGAGATTCCCATCTTCTCTGCCTGTGTCCCGAGAACACTGAACCCTGTGCTGGACCACCCCTTCTGTCTGTAGCTCACATCACAGCTGGATTTTGTTCTTTTAATGCCCCAAGCCTTGATGCAGGACAGCACTGGGGTGGCACAGCCAGTGCTCTCCAGCTGGTGCAGGACCAGTGCTGAGCGCCCTGTGTGACCCACGCAGGGCAGCCAGATGCCCGCAGGTGGATGCTGGGTCACCCAGTCACTGGATCATGCCATGCCCTGGGTGTTTGGCCCTGTGTGTACCAGCAGCACCTTAGCAGGACTGCTGCTCGCTTACAGGTGCAGTGCCTTGTGGGCGTTAACTTTCCCTTCCTTACATCAGGCCCCTTGTTCATCTTCCCTGGCAGGACCTGTTCGCCTGGGGACAGCTCAGAGGCATCTTCACCACCCACAGGTGACAGCAGAGCCCAGCTCAGCACAGCCCTTCAGCCTCCTCCCAACCCACCTCCTGTTTAGAGGAGAAGGGGCAGAAGCCCCAGCGCTGGTTCAGGTCCCATGGAGTTGATCTCGGCAGGGCCCCTGCGTGCTTGGGGCAGGCAGGAACAGGCCATCCTTTGGGGAGCCAGCCGGGACATGCCAGCGTGGTTTGCATCCTGGTTGCGACACAGCTCCTGGTCCTTTCAGTGCCAGCTCCAGGGTGAGCAAGAGGAGAGCCTTCCTCCTGCTCCCCAGCTGAGGAAGAGGAGGGGTAGGAGGTGATTCAGGTGCTGACAGGGAGCTGCCGTGGCACACAGGCCAGTGGCGTGTCACTGATGGCACCCAGCCCAGGTGCTGGTGGTGAGGTGGGATGTGAGCCCCTCAGTGCATCTCCCTGACCTGGGAGGACCGGGAAGCCTCCAGCCGTGACATGGTGCTCAGGCATCCATGGGCAGGGGAACTGGAGGTGTGTGAACATTTCGGAAAAGGGAGGAGAGGTGCCGGGCATTGCGTCAGCCCGGCTTTCCTAAGCATCCTTCCTGCTGCTGGCTAGGTTGTGGTGCAAGCGTGAAGGCGGAGAGCACCAGCCCGTTTCTCAGGGCATGGATAAGCCCTTTCACTCTCTTAAAGCCAAATTTTCTTTCAAAGCACCTGCAGAACAGAGGCAAGACCATAAATCCACCGTGCTTTGCTGGATTTTAAGACATCCCATCTGCCCTAGGGTTTTGGAATGTCTGGCTGAAGGACAGAGTGTGCAGCATGGGAAATAGCAGTGGGAATCCTCCCAGAGAGGTGTGGTGGTACATGGCATCAGCTCATATCAGTGCTCTGCCTGCAGTAAAATTGATGCCAGTGGGATTCCAGCCTGGAAATACTGGCTGGAAATATCCCCTGTCCTTCCCTGCCCGCTGCCCAAGGCAAGGGGCTGCCTCAGAGCTGGGTAATGCAGTTCCTGTACCAGTAGAATGAGGCTTGAAATCCGGCTAGCCCGAGAAATGGGGTGGGAGCACAGCTTGCAAGGAGTGCCTGCCGTGGGTAAACAGTGCCTGAGCCCTGCCTCGGTGTCCCCAGCGAGGCGCAGAGTTAAGTCTTGAGGTGCTGGCAAGGTGACGCTGGTTTTCCTGCATCCCAGGCCCTCCTGCAGCTGCCAGGGCGGTGTTCCCCTCAGCAGGGTGGCAGTGCATCCCTGTCGGAGCAGTGGGGAGAGCATCCATTGAGCAGCTGGGATAAAATCCTCTCTCCCTGGAAGCGGCAGAGCTGGAAGCCCGGTCGGGCACGGCTGAGCCGCGGCTGCCGGGCCACGCCGTACCCTGCTCCGGGTTAATGGGTAACTCAGGGTGACAAAGCGGCACAAAAGGCATGCTCGGCACGTCCTGGGCGGGGGGCACGGCTGCCGTGGGGCTTGCATGGGCACGGCTGCAGCCTCAGCAAGCCCCCCACCAGCGGCACGGCTGGCGCCGGGGCTGGCACAGCGACAGCAAGGAGGCTGCTGCTGGCAGCTGGCAGCGCGTTTGCTTCCAAGCATCAGACGAGGCAGGTTTCTCCTGTTTCTCAGCCCGCCCTGCCAGTGGGACTGCAGCTGGGTCCTCATCCTGCCACCACTGCGCCCGTGCATCCCCTGTGCCTCAACTGCTCTCCCGAGCCACGACCAAACCCCACCTCACGTTCCACAGCCCACGGCAAAGGCAGCCAGCCCAGTGTCACCCTGTGAAGGACGCTTTGCCTTTTTCCCTGGACAAGGTCCCTCCTGTGTGTTTTTCCTTGTCCCCACAGGCAGGGTGGTGGTACCAGCTGTACCACACTCCCCAGGTCTGCCAGCCCAGCTTTTGAGGGACCAAAAAGCCGAGCTGGGCTTTTGTTGGAGATCAGTGGGATGGGAGGAGGGAGCACTAACCCAGCAATGCCCCTGGCTTTACTGGCAGTGGCAAGGTGACCTCTGCTGTGGCACTGCCTGTTTGCAGGGAATGTGCTGTGCCAGGGCCCAGAATTTCTGCGTTGCCACTCTGAAGCACCCGTGCTGTGCTGGCCCCGGGCAGGGTATTCCAAACACCGGGCTCGAGAGGAGGTTTCCAAAGAGCCCTGAGCCCACAGTGCTCAGTCCCAAGGGCAGGGCAGCTCACTGGCAGCTGCTTCCCTCAGGAAACCTGCTCTGCAGGAACTGACTGACTTAAATTCACCAGATTTTTCCCCATATTTGTTTATCAGGCAGGAGCTCACTCTGGCCATACCCCTGAGTGCTACAGCCATCACCATCCCAGCTGAATCCACCACTGGTGCTCCATCACTGAGTTTTCCTTCTCTTTTCAGAGCCTCTCTGAGACAGTGGATGAGAAGGAGGTGGATGCTGCAGCCCAGACTCCAGAGCAGGCAGATCTCTGCTACAGAACAGTGCACGTGGAGACGGTAAGAGCTCTGGAGTTTCTCCAGCATGCTGCTTGCCAGGGTGCTCCCGGGAAACACCAGGCCTCCTCTTCCCTGCATGAGTGCTGCGTTTCTGCTGGCCTGTTGGATGGGAGGGGTGGCGTGAGGGAGCCAAACTGCTTCAGCCACTTCTGCCCTTTCTCCTGGTGTGGATGGCATTGCTCATGCTTTATTGCACAGGCGTGGCCACGCTGGGAGGCTCCCATTGCAGCAGCATGGGAGAGATGCCTTTCTCTGGCAGCAGCTGTGCCCTTCCAGAGGGAAGCGTTGCCAAGCCGCACCTTGTTTGCTTTTATTTCTTTCTTGCTTTATTTATTTTATTACTTTATTTATTTTATTTTTTCCCCTTGCCTGAGCACTTGTAATGAGCAGTAAGGGATTCCCCAGCCTGGGCAGGGTGATCCCTGTGTGTGCAGGCTGCTTCCTGCCCTGCCAGATGCTTTCTAAGCATGCCACAACAGTGGGGATTTGTCCCCAAGGTGCCTTTGGCCATCCCTGCCCTCCATAGCACCATCTGGTCACCACATCTTGCATGGTCCCAGCTTGTTGGGTGAGCATGCTTTTATCCTGTAGAAAGTTGGGGGTTTTTTTTAGAGCAGGAGAACATCTTTCATCTCCCAAATTAATATTTTATTACTGGGCACCTTTAAAAGAGGATGTCCATTCCCAAGTGACCTTTTTGCTTTAACTTTCCCCCTAGTGGAGAATGGCTCTGTTCCCATCCCATACACCATCTGGGGTTGTTTCCTCTCCTGTGTGATTGTGTTCATCCCTGCCTGCAGCAGAGCCCCCAAAATGCTCACAGCTATCCCAGCTTCTTGCCCTGGATGCCCTGAACTGAGGCATCCCCACCACTGGCAGCGCAACCCCAGGTGCCAGATGGCTGTGCCAGGGCTGCGTGGCACAAGCAGCCCAAGGAGAGCTGCCAGGCCCAGGGCTTGGCCAGGCAAGTGTGGTTTCAGTCCTGGCACAGAGGTGGGACCAAGAATCCACCTTATCTGGCCAGGCCAGCAGAAGATGTGTCCAGGGATGCTGAGCAGGCAGAGGTCGTGCTGCCAGTTGTCCCTCCCATTTTCATGCCATGCCAACATGTGTACCCACACAGGTCCCTTCTTGCCCCTGAGTTCAGCCATGCACAGCAGCAGTGCTGGAGTCTGTGTTCCCATCCTGTATCCCTGCTCCCCACCCCTTCCCACTTTGCTCCTCACTGGGGTGCCCAAACAGCTGTGGCCGCCCCACGTGTCCTTTGCACAAGGAGAAATGTCCTTGGCTGGGGCAGTGCCATGGGGATGGGATCCGTGTGGCACCAGAGGTGTTGTGCTGGGCAGTATCACTGCTCACTATCTAATCTTGGCAGCTCGAGAGGCAAAGAGCCTCAGTTATCAGGGCCTGATGCTGACCCAGCTCTGGGCACAGCCACCTTCACCTTGATCCGCTGGCAGGTACCCGGTGGCACAGGGCTGAGCTGAGCCCTGGGGCTGATGTGTGTTTGGCTCCTTGTCTGCCCTGTGCTGGTGCTTGTGGGGAGCTCAGGGCACCTTGGAACCAGAGGCAACTGCTCTAGGGGCATGGGAAGGGCTTTGCAGCCCAAAATCCTGCAGCAGCAGCAGCAGCAGCAGCTCAGCTTTGTGGCTGGTACTGGGATGGTTTGTGGGTTCCACAGCACTAGAACCACTGTCTACTCCCCCAGGACCTGGTAGACTGGCAGAAGCCCTTGCTGTGGCAGGTGGGCTACTTAGGGGAGAAGTACGACGAGTGGGTGCACCAGCCTGTGGATCGGCCCATCCGCCTCTTCCACTCGGATTTCCTTGAGTTCCTCTCCAAGACGGCATGGTGAGCTCGCAGGGTCTGCACTGTGCCCTGGATGGTGCCTGCCCTGGGAGGGGGGATGGCTCACCAGCCAGCAGGACAGCTCCTCTGACATCTCCTCCTACCCCGTAGGTACGTGGTGTTCCTGGTATGGACGCCCGTGGTGCTCTATCTCAGCTGGGTCAGCTACACCTCCCTTGCTCAGGGCAACACCAGGCTCTTCTCCTCCTTCACCACAGGTACGAGCAGCAGCAAAGCCTTTGGGCTTCTATTGCTGACCCCGCTCCGGGCCCGGGGCAGGACAGCCCTGGGTGGGTGGAGACCTGCATCCCTTCCTCATCCCTCCTGTCCGTGCTCACCACGAGCCGCATGCACGGGCAGAGGGTCAGCACCTCTCCCTTGTGGCCACCAGCGTGTCCCCTGCGCGAGGCCACCTGCGCTTGCCCACCTCCATTCCCTTCCTCTCACCACGAGATTTGGTTCCCCAGGAGATCAGCAGAGGCGCAGAGCCCAGGGCTGCAGTCTGCTCCCTCCTGTCTCCGTTCCCTCGGTCCCCAGACCCGCGCCCTGCCGGTGCTGGGGTGTGTTCCATCGCCGCTGCCGCCCACCCCGGGCCGGCTGAATGCCGGCGAACAAACCCGGCTCTCAGCGCCGCCGGCTCCTCACAGTGCCGGGCTTGTTTGCCCGAAGCGCCTGTCCTTGAATCTCCCACTGTCTGCTCCCTGCTCCCCCGGGAATAACAAGCGTGGCCGGAGCAAGCTGTCTTCTTTGTTGTCTTTTTTTTTTTTCTCTTTTTTGCTGGGTTCCCTATTTTTTTTGCAAGGTGCCACCCAGTGCCAGCTGTGCCCGGCTGTGGGGTGGGGAGCGCTGGCCGCACAGGCACTCCCTGCTCCTTGTGGCATTCAGCACCTTGCTGCCAAATTTTGTGGTTTTTTTTCCCTAAAAATAAGCGGGTTTTGGGGCAATCAAAATTTTGCTAGGAAGGACACAGGGCTGGCAGCCAGCCCTGAAAAATGGAGGTGGCTGAAAAATGTTCTGCGGGGGAAAGTGCCCAACAAGTCTATTCTTTTTCCCCCAAAAAAATAAACACCAACACCAACAGCACTGTTTTACTGTCACGAGTGCTGCCTCTGCAACTAAGGTCCCTCCTGCCTTGTTCTGGTGGGTGAAGCAGCTTTGTAATGGTGACGCAGTCCCTAGAGTGCACATCCAAGGCCCCGCTGGAATCTGGAATGCAGGGAGCTCCCCTCACTGTCTTCCTGAGGCAGCAAGAAGCTGACTGTTTCTGTAAATTAGTAGGAATCAAAGGAAAATGTGGTTTAGAGCAGAGCTTGGGCAGTTAGCTCCCTCGAGAAGCTCAGGACAGGAGGTGGATGAGCAATGGGGAGGGGGGAGCTGAGCATCACCCTAATGCCAGTGGGAGGACAGTGATGGATAAAAGCACCTGCACCTGCCCTGCTGACCGCTGCACGTCTCGTTGTGTAGAGTACTCCATCCCCGTCCACAAATACTACTTCCCCTTCATCTTCCTCCTGGGAATGATCCTGTGGTCCCTGCTAGAGTACCTCATCCATCGCTTTGTCTTCCACATGAAGCCACCCGCTAGTAATTACTATCTCATCACGCTGCATTTCTTGCTGCATGGGCAGCATCACAAGGTGAGTCGCAGCTCCCGCCTCCGCTGGCAGCTGCTGGGCCGTGGGAACGGTGGCCTTTGCCCCACTGGAGCTGTCACTGTGTGCCCTTTGCCCCGACAGAGCCTGTTGGTGCCGGTTCAGGGTGGCTTCCCAAGCGAGGCGCTTACCCAATACCAGCAAGGGCTGCAAAACGGCCTTGGAGGAGCTGGGGTTAAATTTTCAAACTGTGTGGTTGGGCAGGGTGGAAACCAAAAGAGCCATAGGCTCCCTCTAGCTTTGCTGGAGGAAATGTGGGGCTTGGGCACCTACCAGATGAAGCCACCACCTGCCTGGGCACCTTGGCATGCACGGGGGGCCGCTCTCACCACCGGCTACAACTTTGGGGAGGGTTTTTGGTGTTGGCTTCTCCCAGATGGGTTTCCCTGATGCTTGGCAGGGATGTGTGGGGGGAGGAAGGGTGAGCTAGGAGCTGCCTGTCCCACCGTCCCTCTCTGCTTCCAGTCTCCCTTCGACAGCTCCCGCCTGGTCTTCCCCCCTGTGCCAGCCTCGCTGGTGATCGGCTTCTTCTATGGCGTGCTGCGGCTCCTGCTGCCCGAGGTGCTGGGGCTTGCCGTGTTCGTCGGGGGGCTCTGCGGCTACGTCATCTACGACATGATGCACTATTACCTCCACTACGGCTCGCCCAAAAAGGGCACCTACCTGTATGGCCTGAAGGCTTATCACGTCAAGCACCACTTTGAACACCAAAAGTCAGGTAGTGCCACGTTCTCCGTGCATGCTGGCAGGGGTGGGGGCTGTCAAAGATCCAGTCTACCTGCATGTGTGCAGCCTATTGGTCCAAAATATTCGGGATTTGGGATGAGGAAAGCCAAGCACTGCGCTGCTGGGGAATCAGCATGTGAGGTGCTGTAGCCCACAGAGAATATTTCCTGGCTCCCAGGTTGAGGATGGGGAGCCAGAGCAGTGCAGGGGTGAAGGCACCAGCCCATCTCACTGGTGGGCATCAGTGCTGCCTGGAATGCCAGGGCGGAGGCCAAACCCCCCTGGTGCTGGGATGTGTGTGCCTATCCCTGCCCGGGGCACCATCTCTTCCTGCTGGGAGGCGTTGACAGGTGTAGGGTGAGGCCCTGGGCTTCCCCAGATCCGCCCCACACTTTTCCTAGCCCAGTGCTTGCTCAACCTGCCCTTTGCCCGGTTTCCTAGGAGAAAACACCCCATCCAGATAAGCTATCATCCATGGGGCTTGTTGGCATGGCCCAGCCAGCTCCTGCTCCTCTGCTCTTCCTCCTCGTCTTCACTTTGCCTTCCTCCCTTCCCAAAATGTGGACACTCCTCCCTCCCCAGTTAACACAGAGCCCTTTCGACACCTCGATGATGGTGCCATGGGCTTAACTCTCTCTTCCCTGCCCACAGGTTTTGGCATCAGCACACGCTTCTGGGATTATCCTTTCCGGACACTCATCCCTGAGGAGACCTTCAAGAAAGAGGACTGACAGCCCCAGCCCAGTGCTCAGCTGCTGGCTCTGTACCCCTGCACTGGGACTGGTGTCCCTCCCCAGCTCCCAGCAAGGCCAGCTGGTCCCTGCCCCCTCCCTGGGGGCTGTGCCACAGCAGCGACTCCAAAGTGGAGCATCCCTGCGGAGTGCTGTGGTCCAGCTGTGGCACTGGCAAGGGAATGGGGGGCTGAGGATAGTGAGGAAAAGGGAGGAGGAGGCTGTGGGGTTCCCCGGTGCACTCCTGCCCCTACCTCGCTGCCCTCCCGCTCCAGGCTATGGATGCACGGGCAGGTCTGCTGCCTGAAAGATGAAGTGCCTGACGCCACCCTCCCTCCTCTGCCCTGGCACCCTGCCAGAGCCCCTGGCTCTCCTGGGCTGCCCTCTCCCCAGGGCACCCAACACGCTGCAGTTGCCCCTATTGCCTAACTCATGCCAAGGGGATTCCCTGTCCTAGGTCATTCTCCCAGCCCATCTCAGCACAGGGTTTTCTTGGCCTGCAGCCCTTTTGGGGTGGGTCCCACAGCTCTGGATTGTGCCTTTTTCTAACCAGTGCACCCATATCTCTCTGCCAGGTTTATCAAGTTCATGGTTTTCATAGACATTGGCCACTTGAAACTCAAACTCCAATGAAAAGAATTACTATGAGATGCCTTTTTTGCTGATCCTGTGATTTTATTTTTTATTATTTTTTCCCTAATGTTTACTGCAGATATTTAAAGGTTTGAAACAAATTTATATGTAAAACTGTAGACACTACAATTGTAAATAAACTGTATATTTTGAAAAATAAAACTTTCTAAAAAGGGTCTGGGAAATGTATCCCCCAGGGCTGCTCACAAGTCTGTTCTACCCCCTTCGTGTGTCCCTTTCCAGGTGCTGATGGCCCTTGGAGCCACCATTCCTGGCTCCCCTCATCAGCCACGGTGAGGTAGGAGATTTGCAGGGGATATTCTCAGCAAACCTGTGTGACGCTGGGGCTCTGGGTAAGCAGAAGCTGCCACTCACTTCTCTGAAGTTGGGCAATAGCGTCGCATGCACCCCAGAGCTTCCCAAAATTAGCCTGGCCCTCTGACGAAGCCATCTGTAAAACTTCCTGCAGTCCCAGCAGAGGTCAAGCCCTGCTCCCAGCACTGGTGCCCACAGCCCGCCTCCTTTGGTGCTGGGGGCTCCTGGGGCTCAGGGATGGGGAGAGCAGCAGGGCTGTGCTCTGGAGGGTCTCACTGCACATGCAGGAAGTTCAGCAGGGCACAGAGCCCTTGCTGTGGGTGTTCCAGTGCCCTGGGCAAACCTTCCCACAGCTGCCAGCGCAGCAGAATGGGTTGTGGTGCTCAAAATAGCAGAAGCAGCAATACAGGCACACACAACTTCCCTATCCCCTTTTTTCCACTGCGCTTCCTGTGGGCAATTCCTTCTTCCATCAGGCAAAACCCAGCACGAGGGCATACAGCCCTTGGGAATGCCCCGAGAAGCTTTCTGGGAACTGGGAGCTGTGATGGCGTGGGAAGCTGGGTTGCACAATGTCCCTTCCGCTGCGACACCCTTTAAACCCGCGCGCGTCCTGCCGTGCCCCTCCAGTCTGCGGAGGCAGCTGAGCTCGGCGAGGCAGGAGCAGGGGACAGACCTTTCTCCTGGCCAGCAGGAGAGATCCTTCCTTGGGGGCCGTGCTGGAGAGAGCTGAGGAGGACAGGAGAGTGGCTGCTGCTGATTCTGGGTGCGTTTCCATCTCATTTCTGGCCAGTAGAACCTGGAACCCCTCTCTGAGCGTTGGCCACGTCAGAGGGGCTGCTGCCAGTTTCCTTTCAGCAGGGGTGGTTTTCTGTCCTTGCTACCTGCATGTGGGCTGGGGAGCAGGCACCATCCTTGAGTGGATGCTGAGGGCACAGAAAGAGCTTGATTTAAAATCTTAAGTGGGCAGAACAGATTTATGGGGAGAAAATGGGGAGAAGCTGGGGATGCTGGGGCTGTGAAGATGTACAAACCTTTATTAGATGGGTGACCACAGAGAGAAACAGTGGGTAGAAATGAAAATTGATCTTTACAGCCAAAGACACGGGCTCTGTGGGCAGGAACCCAGGGTGCTGAGGGGCTGGAGCCAGGAATGCTGCCCAGGGGATGCTCCTTGGGTCACTGATGTCCCTGCTCCTCTGGGTGGAAGCTCTCTGGGATTTAGCTCACACTGAATTAATGTACATAAATCAAGCCAAAACATCTCTTGCTAATGCAGAGAAAGATGTGCCCCTACCGCTGCTGCTGATGTCTCTGTGTGTGCCTGCTCCAGTCTGCACAAGCAGCTGCAGTGGGAGGCAAAGCAGGGAAAGCAAAGCAGCTGGAGATGTGAGGGGCTGTGGGAGGGTGTGTGCCATATCAGGGTGTTCCCTAGGGTGGAAGGCGTGGAAGAGCTGCACCTGGCTGATCTCCGAGCAGCCTCGAGGCTCACCTGCACCAGACACTGCCAGCCCACATCCCCCGTGGCCAAGCCCTTTGCTGCAAGCATGGACATCGTGGAGAGGGTCCTCTCTGTGGCCCAGGCCATCCATGCCCAGTTCGAGCAGGTGAAGTGCTGCAAGCACCAGTGCCAGCGCCTCGTGGAGCGCATCCAGATTCTGCTGGAGCCCGTGAGGATCCTTCGGGCTCAGCCACGACAGCACATCTCCCACCACGAAGAGGAACTGATGAAAAAGCTGCTCCGGGCACTGGAGGAAGCCCAGAAACTGGTGATGAAATACAGCCAGGCCAGCTGGATCCAGAAGTTCCTGCGAGCCCGAAGTACTGGTGAGGAGTTTGTCTGGGTGAATGAAAGCCTGGAGGACATTGCCCAGGGGCTCTCGCTCCTGCTGCAGGCAGAGCAGAAGCAGGCTTTCCTGGAAGCTTTCCAGTCAAAGACATGTCGCAGGCAGGATGCTGAGGACCTGAGGGATGACAGAGCTTTCTTGGACCAGGTGATTGCAAGTGAGTGCATTTAGCAAACCCTCCTTCCCTGCTTCTGGTTGTTGGCCCCTCTCTCCAGCTGCTACCTAGCTCTGGCTTGATGGCCACAGCCATGAAGAGCCAAAGGGACATTTAAACCATGAAAGAAACAAACCACGCGGTCATGCTTGTTCATCCAGTGGCCCAACCTCTGCTTGTTTCTCTCCCTAGGCACTGAGGAGCCCAAAGATGTGCTTGAGGACATCTACATCGACAGGGAGTGTATGGAAAGCAAGATGGACTGGATGAAAAGCGAGCTGAACAAAGTCATTCGTGAGATGGAGCGTAAGTCGATGTCACACCACCTGCACCCTGTGCACTGTATCCTTTCCCCCCAAGCCCTGCCTAATGTGTCCCTTGTTCTCTTCTGGCACATGGTGGGAGCAGGCTTGAAGAAGGTCAACGTTGGTAAAAGAGAAGACATCACAGAGATCAAGCGAGACCACCTCACTTTCCACAGGCACCTGCAGGACACAGAGAGCTACGACCTTTACGAGGGCGAGTACCTCAAGTACCCTGTTGCCATCAAAACCTTCAAGAGGCCACTGACCACTGACCCAGTGTGAGTTGCCCTGGGTGGGAACGAGTGTGGGCTCCGGAGGGTGGCACAGCACTGTGCCATGCCTTGTGCCAGGGATCTCACCACGCTGTCCATTTCCACAGTAAGGTGAGAGACATCTTTGAGAAGGAGATTCAGACCCTGAAGAAGTTTGAGTCTCCAAACATCCTTCGCATGTACGGGATCTGCATTGAGGAGAACGGTAGGGGTGTCACATTAACGTCACCCTTTTCCTCCCCTGCCGTCCCCAGTGCTAGCTGGGGGCACGTGCCTTGTTGTGGTCCCCTCCCAAGAGGTGGCACAAGGCAGGATGATTTTGCCTTGCAGATGGGAGCCCCTGCTTCTCCATCGTCATGGAGTACTGCAAGCACGGGACACTGCGGGACGTGCTGAACAAGCAGCAGCATCTTTCCTGGGATATCCGCATTCGGATGGCCCTGGGAGCTGCCAGAGGCCTTTACAGGTGAGCACCTGTGTAAATCAGTGAGCAACTTCACCTCATCATCCAAAAGCTGAGAGCAGCTTCCTGCCATCTCAGAGTATGCTGTGGTTCCCTATTAGACTCTGATTCCCAGTGACACCACCTTGGGACCCTGGGATGGGGGCTGGGGTAGGGGTAGGTTGTGGATTTGGATGCAGTAGCCCCCATCTAGCCTGGTCACTGTCCCCTACCTCTGGCTTCAAGCCTGGAAAGGCATGGAAGGGGGAACTCCCCTTCCCCAGATCCTCAGGGCAGACTTGGAAGTACCCTGTGGCATGGCAGTTCTCCTTGCAGGTCCTGCTCATCCACAAGGCTTGTACTTTGCCCACAGCAGCTCCTCCAGCCTGCTGGAAAGGCTGGCTTGGCAGGGTGGATCCACCAAGACAGGCAGAGAGTTGCTGGCTTCTCTGATTGCATGTCAGTCATTCCCTCCACTCTAGGAGGGAGCACCAAGGTGGGGATGGATCAATCCTTCATCATCATCATCATCATCATCATCATCATCATCATCATCATCATCATGTGTTGCCCTTGGTTCCATCCATCTGCAGGTTGCACCAGACAGGGGAGAAGTCCCGACTCCACGGCTGCATCTGCAGCAGCAAGTTCCTGGTGGCTGGGGATTACTGTGTGAAGGTAAGCACCACACTCGGAGATGCTTTTGGGAGTTTAACATGGTTTTGTGGATGTCTCCCTCCACCAACACTGAAGGGAATTGTGATGGTTCTGGATAAAATGGGGTAGTGGCATCTCCCCTATGACTTTAGGCACTTAAACCTCCCTATTTTGGTTTTATCATCAGCAAAGTGTGTTCCTAAAGCATCCAGCCTGGGATGAGCTGAAGCTGGGGCAATTCACCTGCCTCCACCTCTGGTTTTGCTTGCAGGAAGAGACCCATGCTGGCCAGCACACACGGCTGCACACCAGCCTTTGCTGCCCAGGGCATCTTGCTCTGTTTTCTCCATCTTGGGGCAGTCTCTAGCTGTACCACAGGTTTCTACTTCTCCTTTTCTCTCTCTCATTCTCTCAATCAGCTGTCAGGATTTGAGCTGTGTGAAACAGAATCATCCATCAAGAGGAAAGCCAAGAAGGACTGGAAACAAGTCTTTATGTTGGCCTACATCGCTCCAGAGAACCTGAAAGACATCAACTACCCTTACAAGAGGCCCTGTGAAATATACAGGTGTGTCTGTCCCTCCCAGGAGATGCCTGTGAGCAGGCAGGTGTCTGGCAGAGTAGCTGCTGAGCTATGGAAGGAGGCCAGGTTTAATTGGACACACCAGCAGATGCTTCCAGCTGGCATAGCCCAACAGTCCTCTCCACTAGAAGGGAGGAATACATGATGGAATGAATACTGAGACTCTTGCTTGTCTCCTTCCAGCTTTGGGGTCGTTCTGGCAGAGATTGCAACCTCCAAAATCCCATTTGAAGGTGAGACAGAAGTATCTGGTTCCCTGCATAAAAGCCACGCGGCACAGTGTGGTTCCTGTCTGGCCCTGGCTGCTCCCTGCTCCTTCCCTGAGCATCCCAGGCAGGTGCCAGTGGCAGTGCCTGGTGTGCCTGACAGCTCCTCCTGAAACTCCAGTATAGCAAAGTACAGCTTGTAGTGGAGCAACCTGCTTAAACCACAAACATGCAAATAATTTTTGTTTCTATTGGGTGGTCACGGGCACTTGAGCATAAACACATCTTGCTCCACTGAAGCCCAACTGTGTCACGCCAAACACAGTGGGATTCACTGCAGATGGAGTTTGGGTCACTTCCCTGCTGGCTTCTGCCTGCCAAAGGCTGCGGGCAGGCTCTTGTCACGGCTTTGTGCTGGGTTTCCTCCCCAGCACCCTCCAGTGGCAGCAGAGCTCCCTCCTGACACTCCTGTTTGCACTTCTTGTCTAGGCTGCACTGCTGAGGAGATCGTGGAGAAAATCTGCAACCACCATTACTGGGACCCTCTTGGGGAAGATTGTCCTGAAGATCTGAGGAAAATCATTGAGCAGTGCCAGGCCTTTGACCCTTCCCAACGCCCTTCTGCCGAGGGTAAGTGTGCCAGACACCTGCTCCACAGGCCCTTTGCATCCTTCCCTCAGCTGGTTCAGCAGGCAGCTTGCCCCTCATTTCCCATAGGAATTTGTCTGGCTTTGTGTTTTGAGATCCTGCCTTGATCTTCCTTTTTATCCTAACAAGTCCCCCAGTTCCAGACCTCACACGTTAACATTTATTTACCCATGCCATGACAATAATCACCAGGCTGTTTGTTTATTTGGTGTCATATAAAAGTAGCTTTTTCTATCAGACCAGCAGGGGTAGGAAGGAAGGGTCTGGGAGTTAATCCCTACTCAGGTCCTGCAGATCCCATAAGCTGGAGGAGCAGCCACAACACTCTGCAGGAACATTTCCTGCCTTGGGCTTTAGCAGTGAGCTGCAGTCTGGGGCATTGCTCTATGACAGGGAAGTTTTCACTGTCTCTGAAGCTGGTTTGTGTCTGATCAGATGAGTAAGTGGTCTCCAGCAGGAGATACAACAGCAACATCAGGAAATCATAGAGGAACGTTTCTGGTGTGTTTGAAGTCACAGAGGTCATATCCTTCCCTTGGTTCATCTGTCTAAGGGGAGAAAACTTCCTTCAATTTCGTCCACTCCATGCTACAGGACCAGATCCATACAAAAAATGTGGGAAATGTGCCCAAGAAACCACCGAGTGTCACATCTGCGTGCTTCCATTTCCCACCAGCACCTCCCTGGCACAGGGAATAGCCCTGGCTGAAGAGAAAATGCCAAAATATCATCAGAGATGTTGACAAAGTCACACTGAGGAAACAGGATGGCTTTATTACCCAAATAGACCCTAATCCAACACCTACCACTGTGTGGTGCTGAGCTGGAAGGACAGTTTATTGCAGCTGTTCACAACGGTGTTTCCATAAACACGGCTGTTTCTGTTTGGGCTGGGCTGTCAGCTCAGGCCTGTCCCCTGCTAATCCCTGCCCCTTTGCGCTGCCCCGAGGAGAGTGTGACTCCATGTCCTGATCCTCATCAGTGAGGGAAAGCCGTCCTCTCATCTGTTAAAAAATCCAAACAAGCCTACCACAAATCCTCTGTGTTGGTTAATGCCACGCTTGTGTTTTGCAGAGATTGTGGATGCGCTGGCTGACCTGGAGAAAAGCAGAAACCAAGGAAGTTAACCGTGGAGAACGGGGCTGGGTGACCAGGGGCAGCAAGCCCAGGGGTGCCACTCGTCCCTCTTCCCCCTGACAGAGACTGAGGGCTCAGGGCTGCTGTGCTTGTTTCTGCGTGTGACACCTTCGCCTGGCCGAGGGGCCGTGCCTGGGCAGCCTCGGAGGCAGCTGGGGAGAAAGGCGACTCGAAGAGAGGCTGCGAAGAAGCCGAGGGGGACCAGAGGGATGGAACAGAGCTCCTTTTATGAGAAAAGACTGAGGGAGTTGAGCCTGTTCAGCCTCGAGAAGAGACGACTGAGAGGGGACCCCATCAGCGCCTGTCCCTGCTTGAAGAGAGGCTTCAGAGGATGGACCAGGCTCTGCTGGGGGCACCCGGCAACAGGACAAGAGCCAAGGGGCAGAAAATGATACAATGGAATGGAAGTTCCACTCGAATATGAGGAAGAATTTCTTTACTGTGTGGGTGATCATGCACTGGAACATTGCCCAGAGAAGGTGTGGAGTTTCCCTCACTGGCGATACTCCAGAAATATCTGGGTGCAAGCCTGTAAAAGTGCTCTAGGACAATCCTGCTTCAGCAGGGATGTGGGACCACACGACTCACCGCGCTGCCTCCCAACCCGACCCATCCCGCGATTCTCCCCTGCCCCGCCCCTGCCGCGCCGGGGCCCGGCTACCCTGGGGCCGCCTCCGGCTTCCCTGGGCTCCCCCCGCTTCTCCCCAAATCCCTTCCGGTTCCGCTCGCCTCACCTCGGGGTTCTCCCTGGTTTTCCCTGCCTCCCCCCCAGCTTCCCCCCGTTCTCCCCGGTTCCTGCTGGACTTCCCCACTTGCCCGCGGTTCTCCCGGCCTCACCCCGGGCCCGCCCCGCCGCCATGGCAACGCCCCGCCCACCTGCCCCGGTTTGAATGAACTTGTGTTCCCGCTCTTTTCGCCACGCGGCGTCTCCGCCAATGAAAACTCGCTCCCCTGCTTTTGCCCCGCCCCCTATGCCGTCAGAGGTCTCGTTGCCCAATCAGCCGGCCTTCACTGCGGCGCTTTGACCAATCAGAGCACGCCCTACCTCCTTCCCTCTCGTCCCGTCACGCCCAGTTCCGTTGAACAGACGGACAGAGCGATTGACCAATGAGAAGACAGAAACGGCTCCGACTCGCCCAATGGCAGCCGGCGCAGGGGTGGGAGCCAGCCAATAGGGCAGCGGGGGCGGGGCGGCGCGGCGCTCGAGCGGCGGCTGGGCCCGGCGGAGGTGAGCGGGGGGCGGCGGGGCCGGGCGGGGATCGGGCCGGGGTCCCGGCACAGCTCCAGGCACAGCTCCATCCCCGGCTCCATCCCCGGCGCTGGCCGAGCTCCCCAGCACGGCTCGTTACCCCCGAGCGCTCGGGCTGCCTGCGGCTGCCGGAGGGGGGCTATCCCTCTCCCGTGCCTTTTTTGTGACGGGCTCGTGTTTAAAATCTGCGAGCCGTGTGGAAAAGGCGGCGGAGAATCGCCGCCTGCGGAGCGTGTGCTCGCTCGGCTCGGCTCGGGGTTTTGTTTTTGTCAGCTCGTGTTGAAGCAGGCGCGGCGGGGCCCGGGTGCGCTCGCAGGGGAAGCTGCTGCCTCAGCCTCCGGCCCTGGGGGCGAGCCCGGGGCTGCCAGCCCAGCTCGGGCCGCTGCAGCGCCCGGGGTTCCTCCCTCGGGCCCGGGCAGGCCGTTTGTGGGGACCCTTCTCTTCCCGGCGCTGCCTGGCAGGCGGCTGGCTGGCTGGGGGAAGGCCTGACTTGGTAATCCTTTGGGCCAGATTCCAGGATTTAACGGTGAAAGTGGCAGTGTAGCGTTTTTATCAATCTCACAGGCAGTGTAGGCAATGCCCGGGGAGGTTGTGGATGTCCCAACCCTGAAGTGCTCCAGGCCAGGCTGGATAAGGCCTGGTGGGAGGTGTCCCTGCCCTTGGCAGGGGCGTTTGGGACTGTATCTTTAACCCCTTAACATCGTGATTCCATGTGGTCAAAAATAAAGAGTTTATTATTGGTTATAGGTGGCAATTCTAACATGAACATAGTACTAAAGATGCAGTACCTGATGGTTGAATGTTACTGTATCTTGGCCATGTAGCTGTTCTGGTGGGAGATGATAACATCTATTTTGGCCTAGCTTAGGCTGAATTGATAATCAGGATGAGAATGATAAAATTAATAAGTTAGACTTTCTTAAAATACCTATAAGAATATTTGAGCCTTAGTACAACCTCTTTTATTAATTCTAGTATGCATTTTCTAACAACTTTTTATGCACAACCACCATTTGGTCTCTTTATACAGCCCTAGCTGGGTAAGTTTTACCAGCTTGGTAAAACTGTGTTTGTGCTTTGGGCTTCTAAATAGTGCAAAAGTCTGCGATTCCTAAGGCTTCTCAAGTTTATGATTGTTCAAGTACTTTTTGGAGAATGTGAATGATTTCCAGCAGCTTGCAGAATTTAACCCACGCACTTCTTCCAATAAAGGACTTTTGAGTTTTTGGTGAATCTGTTCATTCAATTAATGAGATAATCTTGAACTTTTTTGTGTTGTAAGAACAGTGTGACCAAAGGGCTCTTAATTTGGTGGCTGACAGCAGCACGAGAATTAATAATGCACAAACTGTTGTCTCCTCTGTTTTTCTTCAAACCCTAAGGTAGTACTCCTGTTCTGGAGGTAACCTGAAATCCATATGCCAAAGATGTGGAAGGGCAACCAGCCTTAATATATTTGCAGTCTTACTGCAGACTTCATGTTTATCCAGTCTTGGGCTGCATACGGATCCACAAATGCTGATGCTGCAGATAACTCGGTGCCAGTAATGTCTCAGTCATGTGTTCTGCTGTCATGCCCTTTCTGGTTTTGCCTGGTGTTGGTAAATACTGAAGGGCTCTTCAGTGCACTGTGGGTAGGGGTCACAGTGATCTGTTATATAGTAAGGCAATTTTATTTGAAGAAACTTGAACGTCAGTCAAGAGAGCAGTGCAGCAAAGGACTGTCACAGAGCTTGTTCTGGCTGTATCTGAGGGTGCTTGTGCAGTGCTGCTCACCTGGGAGAGTCTCTCAGATATTTCCAACTGTTCTTCAGGATCCACTTGAATTTACTTGGCAAGTAAACGATGGCAGCCAGAAAACATTAACTTGACATACTCATCCAAATGCTTATTTAAGTAGGTTTTGCAATGTGCCTTTGGTGCTAGCTGCTGTCCAGCCAAAACTTTGAGCCCAGGACTCTGGGAGGGTGCTCCCAGCTGACACATGAGTATCGACTTGTGGTTTAGCTCTGCTGCAAAGGACAAATTCTCTCTTGACTCTGAATTCTAAAAGCTTTTTTAGTCACTGAGTGCTGTACCTGGTTCTTGCTACCATCAGGCTACAAGTAGGGTACCCTTATAAGTAAACACTAGTTTTCTTCAACTCCTTGCAGAAATGGCTCAAGAAGAGATGGAAGTTGATCTCCAGCCAGCGGCTGGTTACTCGCTGGAGACCCCCCGGCCACTTGTCCCGGAGCCCTCCGGTCACACGGTGCTCTCCTCGCACATTCCTGCGCTCGGGGAAGGAGGAGGCGGCGCTGCAGCCCTTCCAGCTGACGATGCTGTTGGCACAGCCGGCGCCGCTGCCCGGGAAGCGGCTGCAGAGGCTGACCTGCGGACGGGCCCTGCCGCGGCCCCCAGCGGGCTGCAGAGGCTGCAAGCGGCGCTGGATCAGTACCAGGCGCTGCCTGTGCCGCAGCTCACACAGCGCCCGCAGGCGAGGAGAGCTCGCAGGCAGCAGAGACTTGGTGCTTCCCAGAGGACAATCAGTGCCAGGTAAAGCAGAAATGAAATTGGGTCTGAGCTGCCCTCTGATCTAGTCCAGCATCAGTTCAAAGCTTCCTTGCCTCTTGTCTTACAGAGCCCAGCCCAGGTGTGTGGCTCGGGCCAATTCCAGGGTACCTCACGTACCTTTGAAGTTCAGTAATAGCACAGCGACTTTTGGTCTCTTCTGGCAGGTTCTTTGCCCTTGTTAAGTGAATCCCTGTTTCATATGTTGACAGGGGTGATGTTGCCTTCTGAGCCCTTCTACATTTTGAATTTTGCACACAGAGCTTGTGCTGCTGCTGTTCCCTCTGCACAGCCAGCTTCCTGTCCGTGATTCCTGCAGCAGTACTGATTCTCAGCAGCTCCAGCCAGCATTTAGCTCAGTGGAGCTTGTGCTCTGGTTTGCATTTCACCTTTGATTTGGGGTCTGCCTGATTAAATTTGCTGGTGACAATTGCTTCAGAAACTTTCACAAACATACAAACTTATATTTTTCTGTAGGGCTTTGTTGTTTTGGTTTGGTTTTGTTTTTTTGGCTTTTTTTACTATCAGACAAAATAAAAAAAATTAAAATCCTCTCTATTTAATACCATTTGGATGGGATTAAAGGGGGATGAGTGAGGATGCTCTGCAGCCAGAAAGAAATCCAAATTTCTATTTTATTTGTTTTTCTCTCATCATTCTAGCTTTTGTACATGCCTAGGGTGAAATTATAATTAACTGAAGCATTGCTTTTAAATTCAGCAAGACAAAGAGCTCCTCTCCTCCCAGTTGATTAAACACAACTGTATAGTTTGCCCTCAGATTGCCTGTGAAGGTCGCTGTAGTTGTGAGGGCTGGAAGGCAACCTGAGAAACTCCTTTGAATCTGAAGGATAATTGAGATGAAGCTGAACTGATGGGGGGAGAGGGGAGGATGTTTCTATCTAGGGATGAAGTTCCAGTAGAAAAGAAGGGGGAAAGCAGAAAGACTAAGCACAAAGTAGTCATTCCACTGAGGCTCTGATCCAAGTGGTATGCATTTCCCAGTACCAGTTCCTCCAGGAACCAGGGCTGAGTTAGGGTTGGAGAGGCATTCTAGGAGTTTCTTTAGGCTTATTAGTGAATGATACTCTTTGTTTTTCTCCTCTCCAACCCCACTATCCCCTTCTCCCCCAAAAGAAGGCAGTATTGTTGTAATGAGAAGATTTTCTTTGAACTGAACGAAATGGATTGTTGCTGATCCTGCTGATTGTTCACAGCGTGGTCTATCCTATGTGATTGCCCCCTACCAGAGAAGGCCTGGCTTGATAACAGTGACACCTTCCTGCTGCAGGCAAAGCCTAGGAATTCTCCTGCAAACATTCATGGGGAAACATGGTGAGACTTTAGCTTACCTGAAATGACTGTGGCTTTTGTTTCTTGCATTTCTGGACTCAGGGCAGCATTGGACCATTACTTTCAACTCAGTAGGACCCAAGAGCCATCTGCAGGACCAGTTCCACAGCCGGAGTTCCCCCAAATTGCAAGGGACACCCAGGCACAGCGCCCAGCCGAGACAATAGAAGTGAGTGACTCTGACAGCAGCACTGAGGAGGAGGAGGAGGAGGAGGAGGAGGAGGAAGCTGCGGAGGCAGCAGCACCACTGTTACCATCGGTCCAGGAGACTCCTCCATTGGCCAGCTCAGGAGGTTTGTGCTGTGTTGGAGAGCTGTGTAGAGACTGATTTCAGACACTTTTCTTGCTGTTTGAAAACTCAGCAGGGAAATCCTTTTGAGCTTCTCAACAGACGGTGCTCAGAGATTTTTGTGCCCACAGCTGACAGGAGCAGGCTGCTGCCACACGGCTTCCTGGCAAGCAGCTCCTAAGAGCAGCAGCAATGGGTGATTGCTACCATAATGTTAAATACAATCTTTTTGCTGTTTGCAGACTGCTACTTATTCTGAAAGTTTCCAGGATTATTTGTAACTTAAATTTAGAGATTATTGCTTGCCATGCTTTCACTCCCATGTATTAACGAGTGCTGTTGAAGACATCAGGTCACAGCTTGGGCATCAGCAAGTGCTTTCAGAGAAGGATCTGATGCAGTATTTTTTAATTATTTGAGATTTCAGTCTGCTTCTGTTGATTTTTCATTCCTGTATGACACTTAGCTGAGGAGATGGAGGTGCTTTTTTGTTTTTCTTTCCTCATTTCTTTCTGTCTTGCGATTCTTTATCTAAACTCGTGTTCACAGGCTGACACACACTTCAGTGACATTTTTGTGATGAACAAGCACAGTTTATGTAAGAGTGACAAATAGTTAACTTGCTAGTCAAGGTTATTGATGCCCAGAGAATACAAGAACAAGAATATCTTTTTACTTCAGTCTCTAAGTCAATCCTTATGATTGACTGTCTGCCCTCAGTTTTGGTTTTGATTGGCCAACCCACCTCATTATCTTTTTTAAAAGGGTACATCTATGAGGTATCTTTTTACAGATCCATTCTGCTTGCTCTGGGCTAGTTTTACACATGACAGGAGCTCAAGCTGTTAAGTGCTGTATATTATTGTGTGAGCATATGCTCTCTGCTGGATTTTCTGGAATTCCCTTGTTGCTTATATAAACCAGTGGCTCCTCTTACAGCCCAGAGCCACGGAGGCTTTATTGACATTAGCCAGGGTTAGGTGATACTTCCACTGGATGGAGAATATCTGCCTTGATTACTGAATGTGATTAATAACTCTTGTTTTGTCAGGAGCGAGAGGGGAGGCAGCGATTTCTGCTTCTTTTTTACTGTGCTAGTGGTGGTGATCTCCACATGGCAATTCAATGTGCCCATGCCTCAACAGATGGGCTGACAGAGGCCCACCACAAAAACATAGGGAGAATACCAGCAGAATTGGTAGTTCAGACAATTACCAACTGGAAAACTGCTGAAGTCAGAGTGAATGGACAGCCAGCATACGGGAAATGCTTTCTTGGCACATGAAATATGCATGCTTAGATCCCTTGGCAAAGCAGCTTCTGATATTGGTGTCTGTCTTTCTCAGGGCATAATGATGCAGGAATATAATCTTACATCAGCCTGACTATAGACCAGGTCTGTTTGTTTTGTACAGGTCAGAAAATTCTGATAACAATTGCTGTCCTTACAAGACCTCTCCTTTTTCACTGAAATTCTGTTGCTTTTCATAAAAGGAAACATAAAATTTTTCAGCAGTACTGCTGGTGTATAGAAGGCCTTACACACAGAGTGTGTCCAGGGCTCTGATCTGAGGCTTTGTAAGTAACCTGTGCTGTGTCACTACTTAACCTGTGCCCTGATGATTTCAGGTGAAAGCAGAAAGCTCCTTTTCACCCCATTATGAATCAGGTTATTTTAGTAATGCTTTCTTTAGTTTCCAGTCAGATCCAAGCAGAGCCACCTCAAGCTTTGTCTCAAGCTTCTGCAGAACATGAAAGTCATGAAGATGAACCTGAAGTCCAGCAAAAGCAAGTAAGGTGAACTAAATGCTTTTGGAGACAGATTATATATGATAGACGCTGCATTTTCTGAAACAGTTGTGGTTTTTTTTTAAATTTTTAATCCTAGACAACTCCACTAAAGAAACCGGAGCCATCAGTTCCTGTTGCACCTCTGGATGAAGAGGAAGGAGATACCTGTGCAATCTGCTTTGAGCAGTGGACCAATGCTGGGGCCCACCGTCTGTCTGCGCTGCGCTGCGGACACCTCTTTGGCTACACCTGCATTGAGAGGTGGCTCAGGGGACAGGCAGGGAAGTGCCCTCAGGTAAAATGGCTGTTTATGTGCACTGGAGAGCACTTAAAGCACTTACTATGTGTGCCTGACTTGTGCCTCAGATGTGATCGCTGTAGGTGTTACAGCTGGTTGCTGTGTGAAGCTGCTGTCAGAAGCAACAAGCCCCACCATTACTTTGGTGTTATCAGGCCAGTAACAACTAGCAGTACTTTAAAGGATGAGTTATGGCTTGGAACTTCTCCCTGAAGTGGAGCATTTGTGAGTAGCAGTTGTAAAGGTCTGAGAGTTCAAGTGCTAAACTTGGAAATGGTTTCAGAATGCCCCAGTCTGGTCCTGGAGAGAACCACCTGGAATGGAAATAGCAGATGGATTCCTAGACACAATTTACTAAGCATAAGGACTGTGTTATTGGACAGGAAATCTGTCTGAGAACTGTTTTGGAACCACACAATGGTTGGGGTTGGAAAGGACCCTAAAGATCATCTAATTCAGTTTTTAGTTGATTAATCTTCTGTTTTGAGCTGTGTCTGCTTTTGCAGCCTTTAAGATGACCAGATTGTTTAGGAAGCTGGCAGAGAGCAAACTGAGAACCTGGTTACATCTTTTAATGTCCTGTTGCAAGTGGTAAATCAGCTTTTGAAGGCTTTCTTTCCATGGTTAATACTGATCTCCTTCGATGAGGTCTACACTTCTATGTAATGTGTTTCCATTCCTTACTCCTTTTTTCCATGAAGGAATGTTGACAAAAAATAGGTCAATGAGTACCTTGTAAATAGGATTCAGTTCAGGCCCTTTCCGAGTTGGTGGCTGGAAGCCCAGGGTTTCTTTGGCTTTGTCATTTTGAGAGCTTCTGTATTCTTGCTTGACTTTGCAGGATTCCCTCCTCTCAACAAGAAACTTCCTGTGGACGTGTGCTGTGACTAAACCTAAAGAATCCCTGTTGCCATAGCAAAGGCCCAAAGTTGATTTTTCTTACCTGTGTCAATTCTGTGTGAGCTTTTCTTCCCCCACTTCGGGCCCAGACAGAATTCTGAGAGACCTGCCTGGCTTATTTACTCTTTGGAATTTTGTGACTGCTTTCTTCTTGAACACTAATATCTCAAGGGTTGCTTGCTCCCTCTTTCTCTTCCAATGATACAAGTACTAAAAAGTTCCTGGAGAACTTGCTCTGGAGAGAACCTTGAAGCTAAATCATCTCCCCTTCATTTTCAGTCACCCTGCTTTGCAGCTGGGCGTTCTCTGGTTGAGTGGCCCAGAGTTGCTGTGCATGGTCTGTATACTAAGTGGCTTGAGAGTGAGTTGCTGTGAAATTGCAGCATTCCTGATCCTGCCAGTGGCAGCTGCTGGCTGCCAGGAAAACTGTCTTGGCCATTTACAGCAGTTTGTACAAAGGGAGGGAGGTTTTCTGCTCTGAGACATTTGCTTGTGATAACTTTGTGCCGCTAAGTAATAGACAAGTCTGCATTTGGAGCATACACAGTAATTTAATGTTTAGCTGGGGTTACTTGATCTGAGTATTCACCTGCCTCTTTTCTTATCAACGAAGAATATTTGCAAAACAAACTTGGAAGAAATTATGGCATCTGCAAGTTCTAACTTGCCTTCTTTTTAAGGTGAATATAACGTACTAAATGATTGCAGCTAGATGCACGAAATTATTGAACTATCTGAATCGCTGTGTGTCACTGCAGTCAGTGAGATGTCAGTGTTTCATACAACACTGGAGCACTTTTATGGATTTGGGCCTGTACAATGTGATTAAAGGAATATAGTACAGAAGTAAGAGTTGGGAGTATGCTCAGGGGTTCCTAAATCCTTGTCTGATAGCCAAGCATCAAGTCTTGGTATTTTCAGACCTGAGGTTGGGCTGGTGTTTTGTTCTAGATCTTCTTGTTTTCACTTCTTTGTCTGATTTTGGTTTTTTTTTTGTCCCTGAACTTACCTGACCGTGCTGCCTTGCTGGTGCATTAGCAGAATGCATTTAGGGGGAGGCAAGGAGATGGATTATTAAAGGTGCAGTAGGATATGCAACTTTAGTTGTAGCCCTGCTTAGAGCTCTGGTGTCCGTATGAGGGAGCATCTTGCAAACATACTTGTGTTTGTGGCATTGTTCTCCAGCAGAAAGCCCCTTCTTTCAGAGCTAAATAAAACCATACCTAGGGACTCGTAGGGATAGTTTGGATAGTTAAGTTCCTGTTGATGAACTGAGCCTGTGTTTGATTTCAGTGCAATAAGAAGGCCAAGCGTTCTGACATCGTGGTCCTGTATGCCCGCACGTTGAAGGCGCTGGACACCAGTGAGCAGGAGCGCATGAGAAGGTACGGAGTGTGCACCTGAAGGTACCTGCCACTGAAAGCTGCACTCTGCCTTCTGCTCCCTGTTTCATTTCCTGCATGGTCTGAAGCAATTTGTGCATTCCCTTGGGGTTTATCAGGAGTGTAGTCACCTTAAAGAGCCAAGGCCTTGCTGTGTTGCGCGTCCTAATTTTCTTTTGGAACAGAAGTCTTGAGTTTGCATTTTGTGGCCCTGAAACAGCAAAAGCTGTCTTGTGCTATATCCTGAAATGTTATCATGGGAGAACATGCAAAGATGATGCCAAAAAGCTGTATATTGCTAATTCATCATTAGATGGGAAAAGCAAGGCATGGTTAGGAATGCAAGGAGGGTGAGTAGCTGACCTTTTCTGCCACCTTTTCTGTATGCATTAAACAGAGTAATACCTCATATGAATCACTTTCCATCTTGCTTTGTCAAACTCTTCATGTAGCTTTACTTGCAAAAGGTCAGCAAGCATTACTATGACTCCCACTTCCCTTTCCAACTTACATCCAGACTTTGTACTGAAAAAGGGAAAAGCAGGTATGAAAATGGGGACTCATTTCTTTTCAGTAAGATGCTGTCACAGATACCATTCTGAAATGAAAATGCTGCAGATATCTGAGTTCTTCTGAGTCTTGTGTTGAATAGAATTTAATTGGGGTTTCTTCACATGTCTACAACTATACCACTGTTCTTTCAAGGCAGTCTTTCAACAGAAACCTCACTATCCTGGTAATTATAGATCAGAAATGACTGGGGAGTAACAGTCAGGAAGGGAAGAATCTCTCTTCTCTCCAGATTGCCACAGCCTGATGGTGTTTGAAGTGTACCTTTAGAAGGGTGATGCTTCTTTCACTGGATTAACACAGAAAAATAAATGATATATATTATTTTTTTCATAAGCACAGAAGACATTTGGGTGTGTAAATTTTATTATCTCTCATGAAGGGGTAGTTGCCTGACTTCTGTTTGTGTCTCAGAACCTCACTGCAGCCATTCCCCACATGCCCTGCCCCTCCTCTGCCTCCTGTTTTTGTTGTAAGCAGGGAGCAGTGACTGTCTGTGGGTCCATGGAGCTGCTGGCAGTGGCTGCCTTCTGGCACACAGCCACGAGTGGAGCAGAGATGTGTGTGTGCATGCATTAGTCTTGTTTGCAGGTTGTCTTAAATTAGGTATAAGATCATGGGGTTTGTTTGTCACATTAAAAAAACCCACCAGCCTTCAGCCTTTGGGTACTGCCATAAAGAATATGTTTGTGATTGTTAAATAGGCATTTCACCTGTTTCTTCTGCAGGAAAAAAAAAATCATATGAAAAAGCTATAAGGAAATGACAGAATTCTGTGCTTTGGAACATGCAAGGCTAGGTCTATGCATTTGCAAAACACTTAGGAAAGCTAGAGCTCCCTGCACATGAATGACAGAAATAACTAGAATATTGCAGCTTTTGATGTACAGAATTGTACACAGACCAAGCGTACAGCTAATTTTAAGAAGTGTTGGTGTTTCTTTCCCCACTTTAGCTATTCCTTCATGTAAGCATGTATGAAAGAGAAATAAATTCAAGTAACATAACCAAAATGCTGCTGCTAAATGGTGTATGCACTTTTGGGCTCAAGGTGAGGTAGTAACTGGGTCTTCTTTATGGGCATTCACAGAGAATTTATCTGTATAATTTTTTCTGGTACAGATATATTTTCCTAAAATACAAGATTAGCTACTGGTAGTAGAGACAAGCTTGAAGATCCTGCTGTTATGTTGTGTGATGTGCTGTGTTTCTGACACAGTGTATTACCTGGACATGATGGTATAGGATTTGCTTAAGTGTTTCTGTAGGGGAAAGAAAACTGATTTCTCCTTCACTCTCCTCTACTAAATTAGTCCTTTTGGAAGGTATGAGGAGAATGGCTGTTGGAACAATACTTGAAGTGAGTCATTCAGAACAATTGCATAACTGAATATCTCAAGGTGAATGTGTTGGGTTAGTGCTGTACCAGGTTTTTGGGGACTGTGGTGGGAACAGGTCTGAACAGGACTTATGGTGGGATCAAGTCAGAGGGCAGGAGCTCACAGCCCAGAAAAGTATCCAAGATGATACCTTAGCCTAAGGATTGCTTTCCTCTCCTTCCTCCAGCTCTTTAGAAAAGGAGCAGATGCTGCGGAGACAGGCGGAGCTGGAATCTGCACAGAGCCGTCTCCAGCTCCAGGTGCTGACAGATGAATGCAGCAAACTCCGCAAGCAAGTTCAGGTGAGTCTCATGCTACAAATACACAGTGTTTCTTTCTCTTCAGCCTGCCTTTTCCATCTTCCCTTAGAGGAGAGGGGACAGGATTCAAGTTTTAGTAATCAACTCAACTAGTGAATCATCCCAAGCTGGTAAAGACATACTGGGCTGGAATATTCCTGTGTGCTACAAAAGCTCTGACTTTTTCTTGTGCTTTAAGACTTAATTGAACTTGCAACACAGCACTGGAGTTGTTTAGCTGCTGATGTTGCAGGTTCCCCCTCAGGTTTTGTGGTGCCTGGAAAGGCATGGTAATAAAGAACCAGACTTTGTCTCCTCGTCCTTCGTGTAGTTGCATCAAAATAAGCTTTGGAAATCTCTGTAGTAAACCTGCAATACAACCTATCACTAGTTAGTCAAGAGTCTTTGAGAAGCAGTTTGTGAAGAGGCATGGCTACTTGCAAAATCAAAAGAAAACAAAAAAACCCTAGGAGTTTGGGGTATTTTGAAGGTTAGTCCACATTTCAGTTTAACACCTCCTGGTGCCCTGGGACCTGGCCTGTCACATAGGGGAGGCTGTACGTGGCCTGAGCCGCTGCCGAGAGGCACCCCTTAGAACACAGATTACTGACTGTAAATGATGGTTGTTGAATGACTGCTTCCTTCTGGCTTATGCAATACTGAGATATTTTGTAACCCATCCTAGCTGCTTTTTCAGGGTTCCTGTAAATTGTGGACTCTGCCAGTGCTTCCAACTGTGAATTAGCTTGCGTACTCCACCAGTGCTAGGTTTTCCAAGAGTCTGTTTCATTGCCAGTTTGCTACCTTTTGTTGAATAAGGCAGATGATATCCTCTCACTGTCTAGCAGCCTGCTTATTTCTAGGCTTTTCTTTATTCCTGGAAATATTTTTTTTAGCCTTGGATATTCATATCTGTACATTAAACAACATCCTCTTTGCTGAAGCCTTCCTGTGTGACATAAGATAAGGCTTTATAAATTCTCTAAATTCCTGCAGGAGGCCATATGCTCATCATCACTAATAAGAAAATTGGTCCACTTCAAACTTTGGCTTAAGAAAAATGCAAATAAGATAAAATTGCAGGTCCATAATGTTTTCCTGCAATTCATTTGGTCTTAAATGATGGATTATCCAGTCTAACTGAATTGAAGTCACATGTTACAAAGATTAAGTACCCTGTGTTCTTTAAGCTCTGTTTCAGTATTTATTACTGCATTCATCATTGTACTGTAGTGGTTAATGCAAATGCTGGAAGCAATTTTAAGGTGCTTGTTTATACTGTGAATAAACTGGAAGTAAAACAATACACTGGGGAGCAAAAAGGTCAGCAGGAAGTCCACAAAAGTCTTTAACTTGTTTGATTGCATTTTGAGCAGATGCCTAATGAGCTCCTTGTTTTATGAGAAGTCATAGAGTAAAGTAACTATTTGCACAGAAGTATTTAGACTGGGAGGTTTCTAGCCCAGACCTGGTTGGGTGATTTCAGTGTAGAGTTGGGCTGTTCAGGGTTTTTTGTTGCTAATGCACTTGAGCTGTGCCCAGCAGCAGTCATGGCACTAGTTATGACCATTTTTTAGGTTTGTATGCATTTTTCTGTGCTCTTAGCCATTAAGAGTCTTGTTCATTGTACTTTGTTATTGAAGTATGTAATGCTATTGAGCCTAGGAATTTGATGGTTTTTAAGTCTTTAGCTATATGAAAATACATGAGGAAATGAACTTGAAGATGAGGAGGGCTCTGGAAGAAAGCCCTCAGGAGTGGGGGCTGTGCTGGGCTGTGTCCTGCCCACCACACAGAGGTTCAGGCTTGTGTTTTGGAACCGATGCTGCTGACACCTTACTTTTACCTGGTGTTTTTCCTTTGGGAGCAGAAAGAACTTGGGAATGAAATATGAGCTACTGCAGTACTCCTCCTGAATCTGCCAGCATTTTCAGTAAAAGTAGCTAATGATAAATAAACCATCTCTGCCTTCTAGTATTAATATCGTTGATTAGCTGGGGTAGGAGATCTGATTTTTGCACATGGGAAGGAGTAGCTCTGTTTGGGTAGGGAGCAGGAAAAGGAGGACTGGCAGGGAAATTACAGGAGACTACATGCTGTTGTGGAGAAGAAAGCAAATGTAATTGTGACCCTTGCAGAGATCAGTTTGTTTCTTGAGGTAATGCAAAAGGTTTTTTAAAATAGGATTTTTAGAGCATCTAAAAAAAAATTGAATGGCAAAATATCAATAAAAATTTGTGTATTCAATACCTCTAGAAAAAAAATAGGCTAATTGTTTCATTGAATAAAAATTGTTCATCTTTGTGATCTGTGTTCACCTCCAGTTGATGTCTAGGGAAGTGGAAGCTGGTATTTTATTGCTGTTGTTTATAGTGAAACCAGTTAGAAATGCTCCACGTCCTTTAGACTGAATTTGAACCCAAACCCCAAACGGAGGTGGAAGGTGGAATGTCCACAGTGCTGCACACAGCTTGAGGTTGTCCTGTGCTGTGTTTGTCTGTTAAAGGCAGGGCTAGGGCTGGGGCTGTGCAGTGCCAGGTGGCAGGTGTGGCTTCTCTGAGAGCTCTGTGGGAAACGGAGAGTGACAGTCATTGATACCTGCCTTTGTCTTGAAAGCTTCATATCAGCTATTAAGGCTGTAACCTAAGAACTCAAAACTCTGGATTTATTGCAGCTGGTCGTTTTCCTTTCCTGTTCATTGTGCTCTTCTGCTTCTCCTTCTCCTGTATGCTCCTCAGGAAGACTTTTGCTCTAGAGCCCATTCTTTCACCCCGGTGTGACTGTGTTCATTCATCACTGCAAAGACGAGCTGAAATCTAGAGACAGTCATAGCATGTGCAGAGAGAGGAGTCTGCTCTCAAGGCCATTAGTTGACACCAGGCATCAAGAAAACTGCAGAGCATCTTAAAGGAAAGTATAGGCTTTTACATAATGAACAGAATGTTCTTTTGAGCACAATGAGTGGAATTTGTCCGCAGCGGAACATTTTTAATCACCTTGCTAATGTGCCTCCAGTAAGACTTCCTGGTTCTGCTGGGTTTGTCCATTGTGTTTAAATGTAAACATTGGACTAATAATCCTTGTGATTTTAATTGCCTGGTTTCCTTTTTAATAACTTGTGTGAAAGTTGAATGTTGAGTGCCAGTGACAAGGAGAGTTTTATAAGGTCCCCAGTGCAACGGATCATTTTAATCTCTTCTGTTCCCCAGTGGTTGTGGTCTCCCCTCCTCACCTTTTAGAAATACTGAGTTTATTAAATTTTTGATTAAATGTTACTTTCTTCTAAGTTACCTGTGTTTTGACTGACTGCTTACTCTAAGCCTGAAGCTACAGCTTTCATCATAAGCATCCTGACAACCCTCACACTCCTTCTTCTTACCCAAGTTGTTTTGTCTTTTCTTGCTGTAGTAGGATGATCTGGAGTCTCCAGCTTCCTTTTTTTTTCCTTACATTTTTATATTCCCTTGGGACATTTGCAATGTGCTTGATGCCAAAGAGATCAGACCTCTGTAAAGTATGAGAACTGCCCTCCTCTTGAGCAGCTTCCAAAAGTTACAGGTCTTGATAACTATTAATGTAGAGCTTGAACTTTGATCTTGCCCTTTTGAAAATTGCTGCCTTTGCTTCTATGCAGGTTAAGTGGTGGTGGCTGGTTCAATATTGAGGCTGACTTGCAATTACTGATATATTCATAATATCATTCTTGTGATCCTTAATTGTTTAAAGATTACATAGTGTATGTAATAGTGAAACAGAACCTGTGTTGCTCAGACAACAGAAAGCAAGTAGCAATTTTCCTTCAGTATACCTTCTCTCTTAAATATCCCTGAGATTCTGTATTGTCTGGTTTTGACCTTGGATTACAAGATGGTCAAAATACTTTTTGGGAAAGGACACTTCTGGTTGACTCACAATATGCTGATGCCACTACCTTCATTCCCACCTTACCCCTGATGATCTCAGCAGAAAAAGGAATTCAAGGAATACCTGGCTCTTCACAGAAGCTGTTCTTGGCCATGCCTTTGCTGAACATCCTTGAGCATTCATCAGTTGAGGTGGCGGAAAAGAGGGGAGGCGGTGGTAGAAGACAGAGCCGGAGCTCTTGAGAGTTGTGTTGTTCCTGGAATTTGCTGCACAGGGTTTACAAGAACAGGGTCATCGTCATTAAATAGACGGACTTGTTTCCTGCAACGCCCTTTGTGTTGGATCTTGGGCTTTTATTTTTTTATGGGGTATTCTGGAAATTATGGAAAATGGTTTTAATTGACTTTCTCTTGTGGTTTAGGGGCTCATAATACTTGGCAGTTCATTCCCTTCTAAACAGCATTGATCTGGTAATAGTTGTTACTGGCTTTTATGTGTTGCCCAAGAGTCCTCTCTTTCACAGGGTGTAATACATACAATAACAGACTTTGAATACATTTTGCCAGTATTTACACAGCATTTGAATGCTTCTGTTGCTCACTGTCATAGGCCATGAACTTAGAAATATAGTACTTCAGGAATAGCATGGAAATGGGACTGTACTTCCCTCTTTTATCTGAGAACAAGTACAGTTGGAGCACCTGAAGCAGAGAGCAGGGAAGGTTACACTGCTGGTGATGCATTGAAGCTCTTTGGGTTTTTGCTTTGCAGGAGCTGAAGGCTCTGGTGGCCCAGTACAACGTGAGCACTTTGCAGCAGCCGGGCAGCTCCCGCCCCTGCCTCGCAGGCAGCCTCCCCTCCAGCCAGAGCCAGCGCAAGTACCACTTGGAAAAGGTGTTCTTGGTGTCTCAGACTGGGAACTGCAGAGTGATGGCATACTGTGACTCACTGGGTTGTCTCGTGGTATCGCAGCCTTCTCCACAGTCTACTTTTATTCCTGGTAATTAAGCAAGTCAACATTTGGGGGTTCAGAAGTACAAGTTACTGTCATTTCTGCTTTGTCCCTGCTCCCTGCTTTTCTGCTTGGCCTTTGCATGTGCCATGTAACTGAGAATACTCATGAGACTCCCCATACTTCATCTGGCCCCTGCATTGGTAGCCTCTGCCTAGCAAAGGTGCTTGTTTTCCCTGGCACTTCTATTGCAGAGTCCTAGAAGAGGGACTGCATCTCTCCTGCTGGAATGCCACATCCACAGGAAGGTAAAAGGTGTGTCTGGTAATCCTTACAAAGGTGGACCTTCTGCAAGAAGAAGGGGCCAGGCAGTGGGGCCTGCAGAGAAGCTTCCATGGTTAAGTAAGAAACACTGCTTCCCAAAGTGTAGGTGGATTGATGCACATGCAGCTGATTTGTCTGTACTCTTAAAAAAAACCAACCAACCAAACAAAACCAAAAAAAAAAAAAACCAAAAGCAAACTCCTTTTAATATGCCTGAATGGAGTTCCCTAATGAGGAAATAGGAAGCCAAGAAGTCACGGGCAGCCCGGGTTTTGTCTCACTGTTATGTCCAGGGGCCAGTGACCTGACATCTGGACCAGTGCCAGTGGCTTTTTCAGTGCAATACATGTGGCATTAGGAGTCTGAGAGGGCTTATTTGCAAAATGCTTTCTGACTGATGAGAGTTACTTTATTTGGTTAATGGGTTTGAGGTTAATGTGCCTTATCTAGGCATAACAAAGTGGTTTTCTGCATTCAGCTGGTCTCATCTTTCTGGCATTTGTAGCCAGGACTGAGTCTCTGAATGGAGGCTTTGTGGTGACTCTTGTAGCACACAGGTTAAGTTCACCTGTAACCATTCTTTGCTGTGATGCTTGTTCTCTTAAATAGCCATGTAATCCTGCTCTTTGTGGTTTTATCTGTGCAAGAGTGTCTTTGAGGAAGCTGGCTAAAGAGCAGCAGGCCTTGTAACAAGAATTGTAGCACTGGTACTGAATTTGCTCTTGCTGACTGGGATCCTTAAGTATTTAGCTTTGTTACCATTTGAATTAAAGAATGATTTGTGCCAGTTCTTACCCAGAACAGCAAACAACTTACATGTTCATCCCACCACAGGCTTCAATACAGACTTTGTAGTTCTGGCACAGACTAGCCAGTTCTGTGCACATGCTGCTTCTCAATAATCTGTTTTACCCCTCTTCTGTGGCAGGTTGTGGTGTTAAGATGATGAGCTTGGCCAACCTGAAGAGCAGTCAGTACATCCCCATCCACAGCAAACAGATTCGGGGCCTGGCTTTCGGCGCTCGAGCCGATGGTTTGCTGCTCTCTGCCGCCCTGGACAACACTCTCAAACTCACCAGGTGAGCCCTGCTGCCTGTCCCTGCAGAGTTTGGCTGTGTGCAAGAGGTTGGGCTGGATTTTGTTCTGTATTGCAGCTGCTGTCCTGCTTTCTGAAAGATGCTGCAAAGATGAGATCAGGTCTGCATATTCTTCCTGCATGTGGGAACCAACAGAGAGGAGAACTTGTTGATGCTTTTGCATCTTTGAGGTGGAGGTGTCATGGAGCTACCTCTCTCTGATTATTTTCCTGTGGAAAACAACTAATTCAGCACAGATGAGCCAACTGTGTTGAGAATAAATAACATAATATATAGACATGACATTTACTGTCCACTTGGTTTTCTGTTACTGCAGGGAAATGTGAAGCGTGAGAACTTGTACAGCATAAAGCAGAAATAAGGGGTAGTTGGTCTGGGCTCCTCCTTCCTGGCACTGATGTTGACTTTACTGATTTTAAACTTCTTGCAGATCATGGAATTCATCTGGGATATGAAATGCATAAACAGCATTGTGGAGCATGTGTTAGAGGCTCTCTAGAGCTAGCAGAGACTTAAAGCAGCGGGTTGGCGACTAATTATGCAGAGACTGAGAGGAAAATGTGTCCAGTCCTGTTAAAATTTACAGCTTATGAGTGTGTTTTCTTGCTGTTCCGCTGCTCTTCAGTCTTAATCTTACAGTGCTTCAAAACTTTATTGGCTGATTGATTTTTATTGAGTTATATTAATGTCTCTGTGCAATCTGTCTGTCAGAATTGGGTTAGGCAGGATAAGTGTCTGTTTTTTGACTAATTAGTCTCAATTCTTTCCCACAAGTGAAGCAATGAACAGAACTTAATCCTGCAACAGAAATGTACAGAATGTTTCTTTGCTGTAACCATGTTGAAATGTTTGCTAGACTAGTTAAAAGTAAACAAAACTGTCTCTGATGCTCAAGTCAAGGTGTCAGATTTCTATCTGATTGGGCTGATAATTCTTTTCATGATTTAATCTGAATAGTTAGCAGACACTGCAACAAGAAACCAGACACTTCCATATCTGCCTCTCACTGCCTGGTTGGCTGCATCAAAGCTTGTGATCCTCTTGCTTTTGTGCTTGATCCCAGAATGTCTTGGACTTAGGTGTTGGCTTTGGCAGCATCTTCATACTTTTTTCAGTCTCCCTCTGAAAGCATAGTCCTTCTTTGGCAATCTTTCTTCCTAGTTACTAATTTCATAGTCATCCTCTTCAAAAGAATTATCCAAGATGCTTTTATGTCTCCTGCTCTGGCTTGCAGTTGTTTCAAATAGCACTGTGACTTTGTTTGGTTTTAGGGGTATTTTTTCATCCTGTTGTTTTGACCCAGTCACTGCTCTGGTGTCAAACTCCCTGTTTCCCCAGCTAGATCTTTATCGTTGTTCCCCTTACACTTACCTAGGAGCAATTACTTCTTTCTCTGGAGTCTTGAGCATAATCACCTTCCCCAGGGAGAAGCACATGTGTTACAAAGGATATCCGGAGTTACTTTGATATGTGCAGTCTTCTGTGCTGTTCTCAGTGTGCAAATGCATGTTGACAATGCTGCCCTTTGCAAATACATCCTGATCTGATACTGACTTCATCTGCTATTCTGGGCTGTGACCCTCTGTGGACTCCCTTCTTCTTTAGAAACTTGATTTGTAGAAGGAATAATTAATACTATAAATGTACTTTCAACTGTCCTTAGCCACTTACTGTCTCACTCTTGCTTAAACTGAATTCTTTTGAGGTATAAATACTGTTCCTCTTGTGTAAAAAGAGGGGAAATAATTAATGAGAGATGTAATCTGAAGAGATGAGCCGTGTGATCTCAGGAATATGTGGTATTACGGGACTACACCAGCACTGCTTCTCCTAATTGTTTCCAGAAAAGTAACTTAGCTTTCGCTTGCCAGTAAGGCAGCTGAGACCCTGCTGTGAGATTTCCTCTCCCAGTCTCCAAAGATCAAACTGGAAAAAGAAGCATTGGCCTGGAGGAATTATAAATCACTTGACAATATCCAAGGGATTATTCTGTTTGGGTTTTTAGATTCATGTCTGGAGTAAAGGAGTGGTCAATTGAGAATTCAGTCTAAAGAGAGATGCTTTTGTCTGAAGACTTTAAAAAGCTAGATTAGCTTACTTTAATTGTGCAGCTTTCTCCTCAGTAGATACTTGTGCAACTGGCCATCACTTTGCTTTTCTTCTGCAGCTTGGCGACAAACACTGTGGTGCAGACGTACAATGCCGGCCGTCCCGTCTGGAGCTGCTGCTGGTGCCTTGATGATACAAATTATGTCTATGCTGGATTGGTCAATGGCTCTATCATGATATATGATCTGAGAGACACAAACTCTCACGTCCAAGAACTGGTCCCTCAGAAGTCGAGGTATGGCAGAAGGATTTATCATTCCTCTCAGCTAATATACATCAAGTTAAACACAGCTTCTTCCATAAATCACACAACAACTACAATAGTTTAAATTGTGTAACGTGAATCTCTTGTTCAAAAATTCACATTTAGCACAAATGTGAGAAGTCTCTCATAAGGTTGTAAGGTGTTTATATATGACTTACGCAGGTGCCAAGCACTTGTGCTCCTTTTAAGGTACACAAGGGTCAGAAATAGACCCACTGGTGCAGTATAAATGGAAGAGCTGAGTTTGTTTTGGAGCTGGGTTTAGAATTTAATTTTGAAAGGGCAAGTTACAAAGAGATGTGAAATTCTGATGCTTCCGTTTCTTATACTCTGGGAATCAAATGCTGATTTGCACTCATCTGATGTGTGCTGTCTGCTGCTTCTGTAAAACATAAGGCTCAGTGGTTAAGCTGGATTTAATTTATACTTGACACATCCATTGGCACTCCTTGCTTGAAGGACCATCTCACAGCCTGCTTAGGCCCTTTCTTTGCCGTGCAGTTGGAGAGCTGGAGCTCTGCAGCAGCGAGCAGGACCGGCAGAGCTGCAGCTGACAGCTCTGACTCTTGCCAATGACCCTTCCAGGTGCCCCATGGTATCGCTGTCCTACCTGCCCCGGATGGCCTCAGCCTCGCTGCCTTATGGTGGGATATTGGCTGGGACCTTGGAAGGAGCCTGCTTTTGGGAACAGAAAGCTGGCAACTCCTACCGGCCTCATCACCTGTCCCTGGAACCCGGGGGCTGCATCGATCTCCAGACAGAGATCAACACACGACACTGCCTGGCCACCTACAGGCCTGGTACGTACTGGGATGTGTCTGCAGGCTCTGCCCGCTGCTTCTCACTGCTCTGGGCTGAGCTCAGCAGCAGCTTTGGTGCTGTGGGCACAGCAGAAGCACAGCACCTGCTCTTACTAGAGCAATGATCATCTGCACACTGAGAAAAACTCAATGAGCAAAAGGAGGCAGCTGCAGGCTGGTGCTGCTTGTGTTCCTATAGATAAAGCCTATCTGTGAGTATATTTTTCAAAAGTTACCTTTTTATTTCTACTACACAGGTAAAAATAACCCATGTATGCGTTGTGTGATGATGGAACTGACTTGCAGCCCACTGACAGAGGGCTCAGAAGATGTGGTGTGTTCTTCTAACCCGGTTCAGACTTTCAGTGCTGGTCCCACTTGCAAGTTGCTGACCAAAAATGCCATTTTTCAGAGCCCAGAGGATGATGGGAGTGTCTTTGTGTGTGCTGGTGATGAGGCATCCAATTCTGCTCTGGTATGTTTTGCTCCTTTCAGTGTGGTGTAGGGGTTTATTGCAGTTCTTAGGAGAGAAGCCTTATCAGTCACAGCATCAGTTGATGTGTGAATTGTCATTCACTCATTGGGGGAATTGTCATGCACATTACCCTGTGCTGGCTGGTCTGTTGTACTGCTGTGGCAGATGTAACTTCCTGATAGTGTGGGACTCCCAGTCTTAGGCAAGGCCTGTGCTCCCCATCCATCAAAGGGCATGTAGGCAGGGAGCCCCTGTTGTCCCCCTGGGGAATGGGGTTGGGCACACTGGCACAACTGGGCCCTCTGAGTGGCATAGCAGACTCAGGGGGATAGTGTGGTGAGCACTGCGGGAGAAGGATGCAGGCTTCTTAGGAATGATGGGGAAGAGGACATGGGTTGCCTTTTGTATGAAAAAGCAATCCAAATGCAGAAGATGGACAACAGGCTGTGTGAGAGCTGATGAGTGGGGTCACAGAGGGTGGTCAGGGGGGCATTGTGCTGCAAGTCTGTTAAAGACCAATCAAGTGAGGTGTGGAAGTAGAGAAAGGGTCCTATGAGTAAATTGAGGAAATCTTTTCTAGAGAGCAGAAGGTCTGTTCTGGGTAGAGGGGAGAGTCCTGCAGTCCTTGACCTTGTCTGTCCCTCCCACAGCTCTGGGATGCTGGAAGCGGTTCCTTGCTGCAGAAGCTGCCAGCTGACCTGCCTGTGCTGGATATCTGCCCCTTGGAAGTGAACCAAAGCCACCTCTTGGCTACTCTAACAGAGAAGATGGTGAATATCTATAAATGGCAGTGAGCTGTCCTTACACTTGCCACAGACTGTCCAAATATGCTGCTGATAACCCTACACAAGTGTTCAGTCCTGCACTTGCTGCTCACAGGAGACAGGATCCATTGCAGCACCGTTCTGGCAGTGGGGAGGAACTGGGATGCACTGGTGCCCAGAGCAATTCCTTTCTTCTTCTGCATTCCTCTTTAGGCCTGCCCTTATTTCTTCTTTGTCAATTTTTTTTAGTCAAACTCCACAAGCTGCCTCAGCACAGCAATAGTTCCTGGAGTGTCTCCAGTGTGTTATTGCACTTTTTTTTCCGCTGTGGATGCAGCACAGAGAGTTTCAAATCTCTGCTACAAATGAATAAAATAAGAGGAGCTTGAAGACCTGAGACTCTCACTGCACTTTCTTGTGGAAGCTTGCCGTGATTACTGGGTGATGAAAAGGCATCTTGTAGCATTGCTGATACACAGTGTGAAAGCAACTTCGCTGCCATGGGGAGCACACTCCCAATGTTCTGTGGAAGGTCTAGGGTCAGTTGGCAGTTATTCCCTAACAAGGATGGATCCTGTTTTGGGGCCATGGTGAGAACAGGTTTGAAAAATCTACAGGGAACCTTTTTCCTTTGTGTTTTTTTTTTTCTCCATGAGCATATAATTTGCACTGTAATTCCTTAATTCTCTGCCTTTTTCCCTTCTCTCTTTCCTGCTTTACCTGCAAGCAAACTTGGACAGTTTGGTTGTGGAAAATGAAAATTGTACTGGAGAAGTACAGGTAAAGAAGAGGGAGATGATGCTTGTACTGTTGGCTGCTGCAGTCCAGTGCTCTTTCTTAAAGCCAGGAATGTAGTGAAACAGCCAGTATATTGGAAAAGAATGCTGGCTGCTTCTGTTGTTTGGGGGTAGGGGGGCTGGTTTTTTTTCTGTTTTGAGGAACGAGTGGAAGCTCAGGGATTTCATCAGCTTGTTTTTACTGACCTTTTGTCTTCCTTAAATGACGGTTTACAGCTCCACAACTGGTCACAGAGAGCTTCCAGTTGTGTTTGTGTGAGTGTGCTGCAGCTACTGGTTTGTGTAAATGTGAGCCTGTGGGGTGGGATCACAGCTGGGGATGTGTGGGCAGGTGCTCTCTTAGCACCTTACTGTAAATACTCATCTCCAGGTCAGATCATGGAGGGGACTTCAGTTCCATTTTATATGTAACAAAGTCAAACTTGAGAAAGGATGTTGGAAGCTGCAGGACAAGTTCCCTGTGCTGGAAGGTTGTCCCTTGGCACACCTCTGCCTCTGGATGTGGTGAGCAGCAGCTGTCCCATTCAGATTGAGTGAGCCACCACATCAACTGCCAGGATAATTTTATTTGCTGAAGGCTGGGGCTTGCACGATGTGATCCTGTTTGTCTTAAATGGGACTGAGAAGATCTCAACTTAACTTTATATTTTTCTGTATAGTATTTTGTTCCTATATTTTTATACTGTAAAAATAAAGTGTTTATTATTATCAGTTATAACTGGTGCTGCTGTACTTTGAAAGTAGGTCTCTGACATTCACTGGATGTCTTATGAACATTACCAGGGGTTCCCTTATGCGGGTGAGGTTTCTCTTGCTTTGTATTATTTCCAGGTCACACTGAGCTTCAGGCTGAAATAATGAAGGTATTTAGTGAATGAGTCCTCACTGAACCATCCTGATCCAGCCAGGTGAGAGGAAAGAAAAGGGTTGAGCAAGGTCAGGCTACACACAGGGGACGTCTTTTAAATGAAAATAACTCGCAGATATGAGAATTTTTGGCATTTTAACAATGATCAGGAACTAAGGGTTGGTAGAATGATATTGTGAGAAGGTCTCTGGTAACAGCTAAACCAGAAGGGGCAGGATGCTCTCTGCCATATTAGTACAATGAGCTTCTTGTTCCCAGCTATTTTGAGGCATCATTTATGTTTTGTCAACTCCAACCCCATCTTACCACAAGAAATCTGGAAAGTTTTAGACATACACAGGAAAAATTATTAAAATGTTTTCATTTTATAGGTAGTCCTATGATTTTTGATTTTCTGGGTAGCACTTGTTTTCTACTTTATACCACTGTACAGGACTAAGAGATACAAACTTAAATGCTATTAAAATAATGGAAGATGACACTTTCACATTTTTAGTTTTCAAACCTAGAGTGTCAAAAAATGTTCAAAGGTAAGTGAGGAAACCTTGTAACACTATCCTACTCCCAAGTTTGCAGCAGGCTGCAGAAAAGCACAACTAACTGGTGTGCAGAAAGCCATCAGCATTGAGTGCTGATAAAAGGTCAAATGTGTTAATTAAATATTTGCTCATCTCTGGAGTCAAAGGGGCAAACTTGGGATAGAAGGACGAAAGAAATCAGTGTCTCTGCATTGTGCAGGGCAGCTGTCATGAGAGGCTGAGCTGTTTTGCTGGTGTTTCAGGCACGAAGCCACTATGTGGCTATTTCTGCCTCTGTCTCTGGGAAGATTTTGTTATCGTGGTGCAGGGTGGCCCCTTGGCAGCGCCTGTAGTAAATCTGGTGTGAGGTGATAGGTAAAGCCAGGCAGTGCTGTGGCTCCTGCAGACAGGGCTTTGCTCTTAGCTCTGCATGGGCATTTTAAAATATTTTTCTCCAGGCTATTGCAGGGCAGTACCTTTTTAAATTTTAGTTCCTGTGAAAGCAGGCCTGGCAGACAGTGCAGCGCTGGCCCGAGCTGGCTGTGGTGGCTGCTTGGTCGGCAACAATCCAGCCCCTGCTGCTCCCTGTGGAGGTGTGGTGTTGGGGGGTGGCTGGTGGGGAAGAGGAGGCTGGAGTTGGACAGCCATGCTTTCAGAGAAGGGCTGTCCTCCACATCTGCCTCTAACAGGGCTGATCTGGTGTTGGACTGTGGTGATCCGTAGGATGAGGAAGCAGCCAGCTCCTCATAAAGCCTCTACATAAGGAACTTTGCTGCCGAAGCACCTACCCCGGTGCTTTAGCTTTTGAAGGGACTCTGGTGAGATTTTGACAAATAATCAAAAATGTTGCAGATGAGAAAAGGTCATCAAGCATGAACCCAGAAATGAGCACAGCTTGGGGTGTGTGCGTGTGCACACCCGGCAGGACAAGCCAGTGCTTTGCTCTGCTCTGGCAGTACCCTCTGCCTCCTGGAGGGTGAAGAAGCAGCTACTTTGTGTCCCAAATCAAGTTGGATTAAACCCTGGCATTGTAGCAAGTGAAACAAGCAGCTTAAACTGAACCTTGTTACACTGAGGTAGCCAGAGCATCCCTGTGGGATTTCATTTAGTTCTCCTCTTCTATTTGTAAGGAGACGTGACAAGATTTTCTGCTTCTGTAGATTTGCAGATTTTCTACCAAGGCAGTAAATTCCTTAAAAGACTCACTTTTCTGCTGGTTTGTGAAAGGGAGAATATGGGGGAAAAACAGCTCATGGGGAAAAAAACAGTTCAGCTGCCTTGCAGAGTCACCTGGAAAATTGAGCAGAGGGAGTCACAACTCCTCAGCAGCAGGACTGCCCTCAGCCGAGCTGCTCTTGGCCCCTGTGAGCACTCAGGCATGTTGACATCAGCAGCCTCCCTCACTTATGATAACGATATTTATCATTGTTTATTTGCTTTTATGATAGTTAAAGATATTTAGACATACTGCTGAGGAGGCAGAAATGCCTCCTGCTCATGTTACTTTGCTGAAAGAAGTGTGCTGTGCTTGGATGGCAGCTGGAGCTGTGGGTGCCCTGGTGTTACAGAGCACTGGGTTCTATGGCCTGTGGGAAGCTGTCCTGGGGTGCATCAAGCACAGCGTCACCAGCCACTCGAGGGATGGGATTGTTCTGCCCTGCTCTGCTGCAGCCTCAGCCCGAGTCCTGTGTGCAGATTTGCTCACTGCAATATAAAAAAGCTATTCAGCTGTTAAAGAGTGTCCAAAGGAAGATGAGGAAGATGGTGAAGGGCCTTGAGGGGAAGATACAGGGGGAGTGGCTGAGGTCACTTGGTCCGTTCAGCCTGGAGGAGACTGGGAGGAAACCTCATTGCAGTTGCAGCCTCCTCATCAGGGGAACAGAAGGGGCACTGATCTCTTCTCTCTGGTGATCAGTGACAGGACGCAAGGAAATGGCCTGAAGTTGTTCCAGGGGAGGTTTAGGCTGGATGTCAGAAAAAGATTCTTCACCCAGAAGGTGATTAAGCACTGGAACTGCTCAAGAAAGTGGTCACATCACCAACAGTGACAGAGTTCAAGAAACATTTGGCAATGGTCTCAGGCACATAGTGTGTCTGTAGGGGATGGTCCTCTGCAGGCCTAAGGCTTGGACTTGATGATTCTTGTGGGTCACTTCCAACTCAGCATGTTCTGTGATTCTGTGAAAATAGTGCCTCTAAGTGCAAAAGAAAAAGGAATTTGGGGATCTATGTCCTAGAAGGCTGATCTAATCCTTGGGACAAACTTTGCAGGTAACATGCTCTCTCCAGCATGTGCTGGTAAAGAGAAAAGACATGTCTCAAACTAATTTCAGTAATTATCCCACCCTGTGAAGCATAATTAATTTGAGGGTCCAGGGGCTTTGGTCTTGCATCAAGTCCAATTTGGTGCTTCCACTAGCAGCAGAGGCCACAGAACAGGGAGCGAGCCCCTTGTGCTTCCAATGGCGTCAAGCTGGCAGCAGCACTGAGTGCTTGGGAAAGCATAAGTGGAATTGGGAAAGAATTGTGGCAGGTTGGGAGATGGGCTGGAAAATTGCCCATATCTTTTTTCCTAATGATAGGTGTTGACTGCAGCACAGATCTGCATCGGTATGGGGGGCAACAGTCTCTGCAGTTATGGCCTGGGGCTTCTGAGGGTTTGTGAGGCAAAGATGTGTCAACAGCATCACTCTTTGAGGAAAAACAAAGGTCATGTCAGGCTGAAACTTTGTGCGTGGGAGGCACAAAGCTCAAGACTCACAGGGCTGTAGCTGAAATATTGTCTCCTCTTTGTCCACAGCTTCCTTGGAAGTTGAGTACTTCCACAGTCTTCTTATTTCCAAATGAGGATGAGCAGCAGGCCTGCAGGGCTCTGACCTACAAGAAAACCTGAAACAGTGGGGCTGAACCTGTGTGTGTCATGCAAATAAACCACAAAATACCAGACTAGGGTTGTTGCCTTAGCCAGCAAGAAATAGCATTGAATGTCAGCTCAACTTGGCTCTCTGCAGCAGGACTTGTTGGTGGAAAGGATTGTCCACTGGAAAAGGCAGTGCTGAAGTCTTGGGGGATGCAGAGCTTTGGAGGGAAGCAGCTGAGCCGGGCTGCACACAAGGGGAGGGCCTCAGGGCACTGCGTGGAGCTAAGCTGGGATTTGGAACTGCCACATGGGAGCAAGCAGTCTGCATCCAATTAAAAACTGGAGCAGCTCCTTTGCATGGACTGAGGAAGAACTTTTGTTCTCCCTGAAGTGGTGAGCTGGAGAGCAAGGACACTGCTGGGAAGGAGTGAGGGGTGTCCCAGCAGCTCAGCTCACCCTGGCCTCACTCTGCAAAGCTGGGGGCCATATAAATGGGATTTATTATTTAAGGCGATGAGACTGAAAAGTGCTGCCCACTACAAAAGCAGGGGGAGAGCAAGCTCATAATGCAACACCCAAAGGGTGAAAGTCTTACTGCTAAAATGCTTAAAATGAAGCAATAAGGGAATTTCTGCCAAAGGAGAGGGGCTGTAGTTGCAAGGAGCCACTGGGGTTAACACTCAGGCAGAGATGTTGCTGTGCCCAAAGAAAAACCACCTCCTCTAACTCACTGTGTGGACATGGTAAGCATGGTGCTCTTTTATGAAATGCCTGTTTAACAGTGAGCAACACAGGATTAGTAAAATCTAAATAAAGTCTTAGTAAAATCTAAGGTTGGGAGAAGGTGTTCCTTGAGGAAAAAGGTAGTCTCTGGAGATCTCCCAAAGGTGTAAAGAAGTGAGCTGTAACCCAGCTCCACTGCTCCGTTCTGTCTTCATCCTGTGATGGATGAAGGAGCAGAGCCAGCTCTTGCACTGGGCTAACTCTTCAAATCATTCTCACTAAACCAAATAGGCTGCCAAGCACGGGCTGGATTTTGCTGGCTTTTGTTTTCAAGTGTTCCCAGCTGCACAGCCCCTGGGTGCCAGCACAAAGCCACTTTCCCAAGCGCTGTGTCCTAGTGTGACATTCAAACACCAGAGCATGGAGACTGCTCCTCCCTCGCCTGCCCTTGCGTTCCCCTGGATGACATGGCTGCAGGTCGGTGGCCACACTGGGCTCCAGGTGCTCTGGTAGCTCCTGGATTGGGTGAGACAGCCAGAGGCATTCCCAAGAGAAGGGTTTCTCGCAGGCAGGATGAGGCAGCGTGGGGCCGGAAGGAAGCAGCCCTGCGGCTCTGCCTCGCACCACATCACCGAGCCAGGGTACACCCATGGAGCATCCTGGCATGCAGGCAAAAGCTTCTGACTTTGGCCCGATGCCAGCTTGTGCTGGGAAAACTGCTCCTGGAGTCAGCAAGGAGGGGAATTGAGGTGACATTCACCCTGTCCCCCATTTCCATCTGCTGTTGGAAGCAAATCTGAGATTTGGGGGCAAACCCATCCTAGGAGGGTGCTGTGAGCTGGCCCAGTGAGGTGCTGGCAGGACATCTGAAGAGCTGTGATCGCTGAGCTGGCGGTGGCCTTGTGTCCCACTGCTGCCACTGCCCCGGCACTTGGACAGGTATTTTTTTACTGTGAAAATTTGGGTCTGGCTGGCTGCTTGGGCAAAGCGGGTTGCAGCATTCCCGAAACACCGCTCTGAGGGGGCTGTGAGGCTGCAAACACTGCTTTTAGATCACCCATCACCAAATTCAGCATCCAACCCCCACTTATTGCTCTAGGAGGAACTTGCAGATCCCCCCTACAATGGGATCAGCCGTTGTAGACCCTGTTTGGAGACCTGATCACACCTACAGCCCATTTCCCTCCATTCCCATGGACAAAGCCACTATGGAGTGTGACATGCCAAATCCCGGCCCCCAAAACAGAGTGCCTGGCACTGACAGCGCAGGAGCGCAGCCAACCAACCAGCCTCAAAAATGAGCTGTCTCATGGCACCCCCAAAAATGTGTTTTTCTGCCCTTGGTCAGCTCTCTGCTCCCTGCAGCTCCCCCAGGGCTGGGCCAGGCTCTTGGGTTTATCATCCCCTCCAGCCAGCCCTGCATCCTGCCCCAGGAGGGGCCAGGAGTGCACCCATATATAGGCAGAAGATCAGTCCAGCGGATAATTTAGCACTCAGCATGGAGAAATGACAGGAGGAAAGTAGAATGTCAGCGTTTTATTAAAGATTTTCGGTGTTTTTAGCAGCCAGTCAATTTTTTTGTCTTAATTCTTACGTAGTTTCCCTTTGCACTTGTGTATTTTCTCTTCATTCTTTAGTATTTTTTCTTTGGCGTCCTCTGGTTTGTTCTTCTGCATTTCTTCTCGAATCTCCTGTATTTTTTCTTTGATGTTCTGTATTTTTTTGTTGATGTCCTGTACTTTTTCTTTGTTGTTGTGTATTTTTATTTGATTCTCTGGTTTTACTTCATTCTTCAGTATTTTTTCTGAATTCTTTGGTAGTTTTAATTTGTTTTGCTGTATTTTTTCTTTGTTCCTATGTATTTTATCTTTGAGCTCCTGAATTTTTTCTTTGTTTGTCCATATTTTTGTTACATTCTCTTTTTGTACTTCATTGTTCTTTTTTTCCTCTTCGATCTCCTCTAGTCTTCCTTTCTTCATCCGTATTTTCATTTCGTTCTTCCATATATTTTCCTTGATCTTCTCTATTTTTGTTTTGTACTCCAGTATTTTTATTTCATTCTTCTGTATTTTTTCTTTGATCTCCTGCATTTCTTCTTCGGTGTTCCTAATTTTTTGTTTGATCGCCTGCATTTTCTCCTCGTTCTTCTGTAACTCTTCTTTGTATTTCTGTATTTGTTCATCCTTGTCCAGACTTGGTTCCTCATCCAGCTCGCTAACGCTGTCATCCGCAAAGCTCAGTTTCCCCATTACGTCTCCTACCTCCTCAGTCCCTGGGCAGCCGAAGTGCGGGTTGGAAATGAGATTTCGGGCAAAAACTGACCTCAGCTATTGGACACCTGCTGAGGGAGGTGCGGGACCGGCTGCCGCCTTCCCGGCAGGCTGAGCACGCCCAGGCTCGGCTCCTCGCGTCCCGGCACCGCCGCTGGCTCGGCAGTGTCGCCCTGCGTGGCTGTGGGGTCGCGGAGGCCGCTGAGGGGAGCCGGGAGCCGTTGAGGGGCTGCGGGAACCGTTGAGGTGCTGCGGAGCGGCTGAGGGGTTGCGGGGCCGCTGAGAGGTGGCGGGGTCCCCTGAAAGGCTGCGGGACCGCCGAGGGGCTGCGGGGCCGCTTAGGAGGTGCTGGAGGCCGGAGGGGCGGCGAGGGCCGTGGGGGCCGCAGAGCCGCGGTGGTCCCTGAGGTAGCGCCTCGTCCTCCTGAGGCGACAACGGCCGAGGCGGGGCCACCGCGCGTGCCGGAGGAGGGGCCAGAACGGGCCACGCCCCCTCGCCAGGAAAGGGGCGCGTCCCGCTGGGGCGACGTCACGGGCGTGCTGATTTGCATACGCCGTGCGTGCCGCGGGGTGGGCGGGCGGACGCCGGAGGTGGCGGATCCAAGATGGCGCCGTGCGGACGTGTCCGGAGCCGCTGCCCGGGCCCGGCGCTGCTCCTGCTGCTGGCGCTGGCGGCGCGGCCGGCGGCGCCCAGCCCTGCTGCCGGCATTCCCGGTCCCGGCGGTGCTCCGCCCGCAGCGGGGCAGCCGGGGGGGCCGGCCGCGGCTGCCCCGCGGAGCGCCCGCGGCGGCGGGTCGGGCAGCGGGTGGAAGCTGTCGGAGGAGGCGGTGTGCCGGGAGGACGTGGTGCGGCTCTGCTCCAAGCACAGCTGGGCCAACAACCTCGCCGTGCTCGAGTGCCTGCAGGATGTCCGCGAGGTGAGGGTCGGGCCCGGGGCCGGGCCGGGCCTGCCCGCGGCGGCGAACAAAGAGCCGGGTCCGCGCCCCGCCGCGCCGCCGCCCCGCGTTCCCCTCACGGTTTGTGTTTAAAAATCGGAGTTTGCGCTGCGGAGCTCCGTGAGAGGAGCGAGCTGCCGGCGGGGTGGCCGTGAGGGCTCCGGAGAGCAGCTCCTCTTCGTCTGCACCTCGGGGCTCCGCGCTGCCGCCCGCGCAGCGCCCTCCGGGCAGGGAGAGCTCTCGGGGGATGGCTTTGTGTTCCGCCTCTGGTGCCTTGCGGGGTTATTCGTTCCCGGAGCTGTGGGGGAGCCCAGCCCGCGCCGTGCTCGCAGCAGCAGTGACCTGAGATGTTTTTTTCGCGTTCAGGTTCACACCTTCGCCTAGAACTCGGCTGCAGAGGCAGCTGCTTTCCCGTCCTCGGTTGTGCATGTATGAAACTCGATGTATAATCGGTAGACTTAGCTGACTTTAGGGGGAGGTTAACGGGGCAATCTGTGTTGTTCCCAAACACCTGTCGTGAGCAGTTTTAAGTCCAGTTCAAGAAAAAACTGAGTTGTCTCCTCCGAGTTTTCCAGCTCCATCTTTTCATTCATTGCTGGGCTCATTTTGAAGCAGCCTTTAGGGGACGTGCCTTTAGTGAGCTGTCCTGGTCTCGAGGTCTGTGAATTCTTGGCTTCTCTGCTGTAGAGTCCGGGAATGCCAGGCTGGGTCAGTTTTAATGGTGTTTTGCACAATAGGGAATGTGATTAGGAAAAGCCTGGGCTCGTTTCTCTTCCGTTTTTATGGGGACAGCAGATGGCAGTGGCAATGGCTACTCTAATCAAAGGGAGTCTTGAACCAGTGAGTGTCAGTGATTACTTCTGGCTTAAAATGCAAAGCTAATTTCGATTTTAATCTAACTTCACGTTTTAATTTTGGGTGGGTAGTTAGTAAGACACTGTAGTAGGTGTTTTCAGTAAGTCCTGCTGCAACATCTGTCACAGGTGTGAAACGCTCCCGTATGTGCTTTATGAATAACTCGCCTCTTGCTGTTCCTTTTTCCTGTCTGGGATCTTTTGGCCCCCTTTTAGGTAGGCATCCTGTCTGAGAGGATCTGACCTCACAGGCAGTGGCTCACAGGCTGCCAGCCTGCCAAAAAGGCAAGCTCTTGTTGTTCCTTTCTCTCCAGTTGCATAGCCCCTCCCTACTCTTTTCACTGTTCCAGTGCTTGTTGGTTTTCTGCCATTTTAGCGAGGTGAACCCTTTTTGGTCTAATTTACCGGTTTTCTGCTGGAATAGTTTTGTCATTTTCCTGAGTTAAAGCACAGAGGGGGGTGAGTGCAGGGCTGGTACACAGGGCTGTGCAGGGAGAGGGATAAGATCAAATCGAAGGTGAAGGAATGTTTTGCATCACGCTTTATTTTCAGCAAGTACAAACCCTTATGTTGGCTCTGCATATCTCCTGAGAACTTTGAATGTTATGTCTACTTGTGGTTTTCCTTTTCCCGTTCCTAAGCCTGCCTCGATGTCAGCAGTTTGCTGGCTGTTGGTCTTGTCTAGCTGTAGTGCTGCCTGATGCCCAGTGCTGAAGGTGAGTTTTTTCCTGGGTGGCATCCACAGGACATCTCAGGGCTCTTTTGGATTGATTTTTTTTCTCTGCAGGTGCCACTCTGTGGCCTTGTCCTTATTTGTCTGTCAGCCTGCAAGGAGCACTGTCAGCTGGTCTTAACTCTCAGCAGTTTGCCCCCAGTAACACCGATGTGATGGGCTGCATCCTGACGTAAAAATGACTTCACAGGGTGCTGCTCTGAGAAATCAATTAAAATAGCTGACTTCTGTGTGTCCCTACTGTTGAACACTTGATATTTGGACTGTGAATAAAAGTCATGAGTTGTGAACATTGGGTAGTATTTCAGCTGAGTGGGAATGGGGTCAGATGTTGTCTCAGACGTTTCCTTGGCATTGGAGGTGATGGCAGAGTGAATAAGTGAGGTATTGGCTGTTGTTGATATAACTTTTACTTTTGACTCTAGAGCATCTGACCGCTTGTTTGGACAATACCAGAAAAGGGACAATTACGTTTTAAAATGGGTGAGGATCTAGTCTGAGTCATACAGCCCACTTAAAACCAGTCGGGCTACAGTAAGTGGAGATTTGGGGGAGTTGTTTTTTGTGTGATACTCTCAGTGAGGACAGTGTGTGGACGCTGCTCCAAGGAGCAGGTAAGAGTTTTAGATGCAGTTAGGCTGCAGAAGCAGCCTTTTTTTTTTCTCTGGGTGTTTAAGGTAATCTTACTTTTCTCCTAAGAAATGTTTCTCTAAAGTGGAGAAAATTCAGTTTGAAACTAAGAGTGTTATTATGAGGATTATCCATTGATTTTTCTTAGTGTGATACAAGCAGGCTAGGACACTTCAAAATATGAATAACAGGAGAAACAACTACCTGAAATGTTCTTTTTCAGTCCATAAAATACAGAGAAAAGAGAAGGTGTGCTTGTTTTGTTAGTCAGTGTGAGTGCAATCACATGGTTTTGGTATCTGCTGGTTTCTAGGAGTGGATGTCTTTGAAGTACATCTTCCCTTGCTTTCATTGGGTAGTTCTGAATCTGAAGGAGAAGGAGTGTTGAGTCAGTGGTTGACTGGTACAGGAGCCCAGCTTGTAAGCAAATGTTGAAAGAAGCAGTTTAACACAATTATTCAGTAAAGAACAGTCTGACACAAAGAAAATAGTAAAAAACACCCCAAACTCCCCACCCAAAACCCTACACAAATGAAAAAACCCACCCAAACCAAACCCCCAAATAGTAAATTTTAAAGTTTTGGTTTTGGGAGGTTATTGTTTGACTGTCAGTTTAAATTACTATCAAAAGAGTTATTTAAGCCCTATGTATTTTTAGAAATCTTGAAGAAAAAATAGTCAGATCCCCAGACTGATATAAAATACTTTTTACCACTGATTTTTCCACTGAGTCAAAGAAATGTTTAATTAATGTAGTGCAGAGTCCTCTTTGCTTTTGTAGTACAAGGATGCTCCTTGATTGGAGAAGGAAATGGTCCTAGTCAGAGCTACTCAGCTTAAGCATTTTTGACCATAATCAGAAAATAGAGTAAATCCCATTTTTTTTTGGTGCACTTTGCAGATGAATTAACTTCCTTGTAGTTAGAACTATTAATGCACTGGATATATTACAGTTTTGAGTGACTTAAATTCTGTCATCAAGATTTTAATTATTATTCACATCATTCTATGTCACGATGTAAGAAGAATAGAAAGGGGTAGGGTATATGTATATTTTTAAAAATTGTGTTCCAAAGTACTTTTTTCCTGAAAGGATTCAGGTTGCGAGCCTGTTTCTGGAAAGACTTCAGAGCTTGCATTTCACTGAACATAGGCTGCAGCCTTTAAGCCCTTTTGTTGTGGGTTGCCTGTTAAACTGATTTGCATGATGGTTAAAGCATAAATAAAGCCATGAAATATTAATATATTTGCTAGGTAACGATTTTTGCTTGATTAATGATGATTTGCATTTGATGCATGACCAAGTTGTTGAATTTGAGGTGGGAAACATTAAAAGGGATGAAAATAATCTTATCCAATGTGGGTCTCTTATCTGGTTTACTAGTGGAGCATAATTTTACTTTTAGAACCTACATTACATCTGGTTAATTGGTGAGTGAATTTGATACCATAATCGTTGAGCATTGCCCTTATAAAGATT